>NC_132921.1:54963978-55285478 GCF_047675955.1 Chlorocebus sabaeus
AATGAATGTTGCCTTGAATCTCAAAAATGATAACTTATTTCCAGTGTGGTAGGCAGAGTAAAATAAGTCACATGTTTTTGAATTTCCACTGTAGAATTTCATTCTGTTTTGAGTTTTTAAACATGACCTTCAGAGAGTGAAAAGTTCAAATAGATTCATTTAATCTCAGCCCAACAGTTAGATATTAACATACCTCCAATAATTTTACTAATACCAATCCTGTATATGTCTTTGTAAAAAGAAATACACTTCTTTATATATATGCGTATTTTTCTGTTCTCACGCTGCTATGAAAAACTGCCAAGCCTGGATAATTTATAAACGAAAGAGGTTTAATCGACTCACATTTCCACAGGGCTGGGAAAACCTCAGGAAACAACAATCTTGCCAGAAGGGAAAGCAAACACATTCTTCCTCACATGGCGGCAGGATAGAGAAGTGCCGAGCAAAGGGAGAAAAGCCTCTTATAAAACCATCAGATCTCATGAGAACGCACTATCGTGAGAGCGACAGCATGGGGGTAACCGCCCCCATGATTCAGTTACCTCACACTGGGTCCCTCTCAAAACATGTGGGGATTATGGGAACTAGGGAACTGTCACAACATGTAGGGATTATGGGAACTAGGGAAGATAAGATTTGGGTGGGGATAAAGTCAAACCATATCACTGTGTGTGCACACACGCACATATACACATATATACATATAAAAATGTTTATTATGTGTGTATATATGTATTCAATAGTATATGAAGTATATTTCTCTACTCAAAAGTATAAAAATCAAGTGAATAATTCTGTTACAAGACCACCTTTGGTTAATATTGTTTAAAACTTTTGGAAGCTTCTTACAACTTACTTGAAATGCGGTGACTCACGCCTGTAATCCCAGCACTCTGGGAGGCTGAGGCAGGCAGATCACAAGGTCAGGAGATTGAGACCATCCTGGCTAACACGGTGAAACCCCATCTGTACAAAAAAAAATTAGCCGGGCATGGTGGTGGGTGCCTGTAGTCCTAGCTACTAGGGAGGCTGAGGTAGGAGAATGGCGTGAACCTGGGAGGCAGAGCCTGCAGTGAGCCGAAGTCGCGCCACTGCACTCCAGCCTGGGTGACAGAGCGAGACTCCAACTCAAAAAAAAAAAAAAAAAAAAAAAAAAAAAGCTTGTCTTTTTCTCCTATTAATTTCTCTTTTTTAAAATACCTCATTCTGGTCTTATGGAAGTTGGGCATTTGTGTAAGTTCAAATCTAGCCATCTCACCTAATAGCTCTGTTACCTTGTACAAGGTCAAGATCCTTTTCTTTAACCTTTTCAGTTTTCTTATTTGTAAAATGGGAATAGTAATAGAACGTCCTTTTGAGACTGCAGTGAGAAGTAAATGAGATTATCTTTGTAATGTGCTTGGTATACTGCTTGTCACATAGTAAAAATATCTTAATTATTATTGATGTCATGTTAGTAACTATTACAGTTAAATTACCTTTTAGGAGTAAAAGACTTTCTACTGTTCTCTAATTGTAAGAAAACAATTAAAATCCACTCCTTCTGCATCAAAAATTACTTTAAGTAAAATGAAATTCCCAGAAAGAGGGGTGGTAATGTTGGCCTTGATATATTCAGTTCTACTGTAATGTAAACATGGTGTACTTTTATATCCACATATGTCTTAAATCTAGATTCTAGCTTTTTCTGAAAGGAGTGGATATAAATATGAAGAGGATGCTGAGCAGGAAAAACTATGCCTAGGACCACAATGAATAGTTACCTTATAGAATACCTGTTGAATGTCAGGCAATGTGTTGGACAGCGAGATGTGGATACAAAACAGCCTCTGTAGAAAGGGATGTCACAATCTAGTGTTTTCCAAACAAGATGATAAGAGTAGATGAGGCCGGGCACAGTAGCTCACACCTGTAATCCCAGCACTTTGGGAGGCTGAGGCAGGCAGATTGCTCGAGCCCAGGAGTTTCAGACCCACTTAAGCAACAAGACAAAAAACCCTCTCTACAAAAAATGCAAAAATTAGCTGAGCATGGTGGCATGCGTCTGTAGTCCTAGCTACTCAGGAGGCTGAGGTGGGAGGATCACCTGAGCCCAGGAGGGTCAAGGCTGCAGTGAGCCATGATTGTGCCACTGCACTACAGTCTAGAGTACAGAGTGAGACCCTGTCTCTAAAAATAAAAAATAAAAAAGTAGAAGGGACCAAAGAGACCACAGGAATGACTCCTAGTCATGGCTGGGGAAAAAAGATCTGTGCAGTAGAAGTGATATTTTTAATGAACTTTTGGATGGATGGATGGATGGATGGATGGATGGATGGATGGATATTAAATAAAAAATATAAGAAGTGTAATTCCAAAAAAATGAATAAACAACATAGAAGTGCACAAGAACATGATGCTTTGGGGTTTGGGGGGATTCCCTTTGGGGGTGCATAATTCATTTGTGGTTGCTGGAGCTGAGAATAGCTGAAACAGAAAAGGTGGGTAAACAGCCTTGATTCACTGAATGCTTTCTAAAGAGTTTTAAATAATTGTTTTAAAGTGTTCATGCACCAATTAAGAATCATTTTGCCCATTGCTGGGGGAACTCTTTCATTTGGAAGGAGTCATAGAGAGCAGTCAGAGGTCTTAACTTGCGGGGGTGATGTCAAATAACGTTTGAGAGAGAAACCAATAGTTTGTAGGAAAGAAGCTGGAATAGTGCTGTAGACAGGAAGACCAGTTAGGCAGGCTTTTTCTCTGGTCCAGGCAGGATATAGTGATGACCTGCACTAAAGCAGTGGCATTAGGACTGTAGAAGACAGAATGTAAAGGAAACAGTAAGGCCTCTTTTCTTTTACATCCCTCATGTGTTCCTCACTGCATAATGTGGGGTTTTATCCTCATAAAAGCATGTCTCCGCCCATAAAGCCTGGGATCAGAAGTCTATAAATACAAGCTCAGCAAGAATTCAGCCAGAGCCCAGCGCTCTCTGCAGAGAAGAAGCCTCAGTCTTTAGAAAATAGTTCAGCTTTATTCAGAATTCAAGATCTACCTCTCCAGGAAAGGTGGAACAAGAGGATACTTTGCTAAATTTAGTCAAACCTAGAGAAACACAGGCGGTTCGTTTGTAAATTTGGTAACAGTACATCCTGTGAAATAATGTTCACATCCAAGAATAAAGGAATCCCATAAGGGAGAACCAGAAGGTTCTGTTGCCCACTGGATTTCTTCTGTACATTCACTCAGATTTCGTGCCTGTTACTGTCAGTTTCTTAGGACTTCAGTGCAATCTTTTTAGAATTACCAAAATATTACCAAGAGTTTATATAATACCTCGTTCAGAAGAGTCATATTTTATTCTCAGATGAAAATCAGTGCTATCCAAGTGGAAGGGATTTAAAGTACTTAACCTGCATAGAAAGCTGGCTTGCCTAAGAACTCTTGAAAAGTTCAGTGATTTTGCCCTTTTGTAATTGTTAAAACGTAAGGCAATGCGCTGTGCTCTAGCATAGCACAGTGGTCTCTCTCTAATGGATTTTATGGCCTTAACCTCTTTAAAAGAAAAAAAAAAAAAAACAAAAAAAACAGAGATTTGTAAACTACCAGGATGATCAGAAAGCCAGTGCAGGAGCTAAAAAATAAAATATTTTTTAGACTCAATAGTGGATATGGGAGTTGATTATCACAAGCATTATATTTATTTTAAGGAATTAAATTAGGTGGCTTAGCCATTTGATGAAGAGTCCTGGGGTCCATGAACACACCAGGGAACACCAGACCGCTTATTGTGTTTATTCCCTGGACGTAGTAAACACAGGCCATCCCTTTTTTTCTCCTCCAAATCCAGACAAACTTGAGGCCTTGCCATTGACTCTTTAGGGCTAATTTGAGTCTTTTTTTTTTTTTTTCCGAAACTTGTCATTCTTTTCTTTTCTTTTTCTTTTTTTTCTTTTTTTTTTTTTTTTACTATTATACTTCAAGTTCTGAGATACAGGTGCAGAATGTGCAGGTTTATTACATAGGTATACACGTGCCATGGTGGTTTGCTGTATCCATCAACCCATCATCTACATTAGGTATTTCTCCTAATGCTTTCCCTAATTTGAGTCTTAACCTCTCCGTATTTCCAGTTTGGTGTTGATATCATAAGGATTGGGCCAGGACTCTGTGTGTATTTTCACTTAATAATTAAATTGTGGTAAAGCAGATGACCTGAACAAAGTGATCTTAGCCATTGTCTCTGTTGTCTGTATTATAACGCAGTTGTCATAATGAAAATTTAATATTTGTTTTCAGGGACCCATTCTCCTTATCAGGAATTTCCCTGATTTTTCTTGTTTTTTCTTCAGATGCTTCTTGGGCCTACTTGTATGACCCAAGTCAGACAATGCTGAACTAAGGGAATCCCTATTGCTTAAATTTGCAGTTGCTAGATTTTGGAAGGAAGAAGAGTGTAGTCTAATATGTGAATATTAACTCCACGAGGGCAGCCATTGGATCTAGCTCATTAGTAGCTGTGTCTCTACCAGTGAGCAGAGTACATTGCAATAATATTAATAGATAATCAACAAATATGTCTTGAATCGAATTAATAAACACAAAATCAATGAAGGTGCATTCTTTGGCGCTTTTTTTTTTTTGAAACGGAGTCTCATTCTGTCACCCAGGCTGGAGTGCAGTGGCCGGATCTCAGCTCACTGCAAGCTCCGCCTCCCGGGTTTATGCCATTCTCCTGCCTCAGCCTCCCGAGTAGCTGGGACTACAGGCGCCCACCACCTCACCTGGCTAGATTTTTGTATTTTTTAGTAGAGACAGGGTTTCACCGTGTTAGCCAGGATGGTCTTGCTCTCCTGACCTCGTGATCCTCCCATCTCGGCCTCCCAAAGTGCTGGGATTACAGGCTTGAGCCACCGCGCCCGGCCTCTTTGGCTTTTGTTAGCTAAGGCGCCAGTCACTGACCACTCCAAAATATTGCATAATGAGTTTACTTCTTGCTTAAGTTATAAGTCAACTGTAGTCTGTCAATGACTCAGTTCCTGATCCATATGTCTTCTTTGTTTCAGGATCCAGGCAGATAAACTTCCCATCTGGAGCAGGCCATTCTGGCAGAGTGGGAAAGGAGGATTGGTGGAAGGGTGGAAACACCTTAGATAGAGTTCTTGAAGCGGCTACTTTTCACAGCTACTTACACTGCGTTAGCCAGAGCCAGTCAGACAGCCAAGCCTTACAGTGTGGTTGGGAAAGTAAACCCTGACCCCAGAGAGGCACTGTGGGAGGGTGGGTGTGTGTTCTGCCTTCGGAAAAAGGGCAGTGAATCACTGAGGGCAGTAACACAATCGACCACAGAAGGGAGTTACAAGTTTTGAGAAATTGTAGGTTGTGGTTCTCAGTCTTAGCAGAATTGCCTTGTAGTTTAGTCTAAAAATAAGATAAAGAAAATCCCATCTAAAATTATTTATGTTGTATATATCAAAGTATTTTGCTGAAACCTGCTTTATTTTATTTTACACAGGCTTTTCTGGAGTATAAATAGTATAAAATGACATGAGGAAAAGTAGCAAAGTACTGCTAAAATTCATGGTTAAGACTGTTAGTAAAGAGGTACCTGAAGATGAGAAAACTGGTCATGTGTACTTTTTTCTCTGATTTTTGATGCTAGTCAGCAGCTGCCATTTTGTTTCTTAAAATATATCTTTACTGTTTTTTATTTTTTCAAATCCCAAGGCAGGACATTTTTCTCTCAACTTAAATTTTTTAAAAATACTAATATTCATTGAGCTCTACAGGTGCCAGTCACTGTGGTGAGCCGTCGGGTCCCTTTGTTGCATTTGGTCTTTATAATAGTCTTATGATGATGATTACAGTTGCCGATGAGGTTATGTGGAGGTCCCACAGCTAGTACTGGGGAGAGCTAAGGTGTCATCTCACAGTCTGATCTCTTAACCACTACACCATACTGATTCTGACCTTAATTTTTTTACTTTTTCCCTGTTTCTCCTCTGTAACCTTGAAAGGATAGATGAACACGTGCTCATAAAAACCCATGTATGTGCTCATAAAATGCATGTGTATTGGCAGGCTTGATCTCTCAAGTAGGACTGTCTGGGACACGTCTTAGATAGGTGAGGCCATATAAACCAAGTAGCATTTGACACGTAGAATGTGGAAAAAGGGAATGTTTGTTTGGAGACTAATGTTAGTAATGTGAGTATATCTAGGAGTACTAGAATGGAATTGGGAAGAAAAGTTAGAAAATATACCAAAGGACCTAATACTGAATCCTTAGAAGTTTTGCAGAGCATAGAGACTCTGATTGTATATTAAAAAGCATCTGCTTACAAAAGTTACAAATAGAGATAGAGAGTAGTTATTTCCTCGTTTCTTTCTTTTTAAAATTCTTTCTAAGAACCAGACAAGCATGTTATTTTAGATTGACAGGAGTCCTCCTCTTTTCAATATTTATACCATGTACAGATACTGGATTATGACATTTCTAGGATTTTTTGGAAGTTAGAAGTTACCCTACTTTTTAAAATACCAGTTTAAAATTAATTCCACATTTTATGTTATGTTAATCACACAAATGATTTTATGAGTACCTCCCTTTATGTAGTAATCACATCTGACCTGTCTTCAGTCTTCCTTTGATGTCTTCCAAAATTAGGTCAAATACAATACTACTTTCTCTTTGAACTCCTAGCTCTTAATGCTGATCCGAATTTTTTTTTCCCACAACCTGATGGTTTTTGCTTTGACTTCACAGTTTTGTCACTTGTCATTTGCTTCACACAGTAGTAGTACCTGTTATGCTAGATTATAAGCCTAAGGAGGGACACGCACCACATGGTACTCATTTGTATGTCTCTTGTATTTCAGTGAGGTGCTTTTTTAAATTTAATCTAGCAGTGCTGCTCTATATATTATGTTATTTAAGATCCTTCCTTCTCTGCCTCAAGCAGGGCCATTCATTTCTGCCACCTGTCCAACTTATTACCCAGTTAACCCCCTCCCTTCATAAGTCTTGGCCTCCCTGAGCTTGACTGCTTAGGGTTGTTTCTTTGCACAGGAAAGATATAAGTTAATTTTTATCTAACTTTCAAATGGTTATAATCCCCAGTTTCCATGTGTTGAAAATGTGGTCTGTAAATGAAAATGTACAAACAAGTGTTTGTTTGATCCCATGAATTCATTAGGATCTGCTTGTGGTTTTGTAAATTGTAACCCTCTCTTAATTCTTTCATTCTTTGTGTTTCCAAATTGCAGGGCCTTAAAGCGGCTGACAATGACCCCACAGCTCCACCATATGACTCCCTGTTAGTGTTTGACTATGAAGGCAGTGGCTCCACTGCTGGGTCCTTGAGCTCCCTTAATTCCTCAAGTAGTGGTGGTGAGCAGGACTATGATTACCTGAACGACTGGGGTCCACGGTTCAAGAAACTTGCTGACATGTATGGTGGAGGTGATGACTGAACTTCAGGGTGAACTTGGTTTTTGGACAAGTACAAACAATTTCAACTGATATTCCCAAAAAGCATACAGAAGCTAGGCTTTAACTTTGTAGTCTACTAGCACAGTGCTTGCTGGAGGCTTTGGCATAGGCTGCAAACCAATTTGGGCTCAGAGGGAATATCAGTGATCCATACTGTTTGGAAAAACACTGAGCTCAGTTACACTTGAATTTTACAGTACAGAAGCACTGGGATTTTATGTGCCTTTTTGTACCTTTTTCAGATTGGAATTAGTTTTCTGTTTAAGGCTTTAATGGTACTGATTTCTGAAATGATAAGTAAAAGACAAAATATTTTGTGGTGGGAGCAGTAAGTTAAACCATGATATGCTTCAACACGCCTTTGTTACATTGCATTTGCTTTTATTAAAATACAGAATTAAACAAACAAAAAAAACTCATGGAGCGATTTTGTTACCTTGGGGGATGAGACCATGAGATTGGAAAATGTACATTACTTCTAGTTTTAGACTTTAGTTTTCTTTTTTTTCCACTAAAATCTTAAAACTTACTCAGCTGGTTGCAAATAAAGGGAGTTTTCATATCACCAATTTGTAGCAAAATTGAATTTTTTCATAAACTAGAATGTTAGACACATTTTGGTCTTAATCCATGTACACTTTTTTATTTCTGTATTTTTCCACTTCACTGTAAAAATAGTATGTGTACATAATGTTTTATTGGCATAGTCTATGGAGAAGTGCAGAAACTTCAGAACATGTGTATGTATTATTTGGACTATGGATTCAGGTTTTTTGCATGTTTATATCTTTCGTTATGGATAAAGTATTTACAAAACAAAGTGACATTTGATTCAATTGTTGAGCTGTAGTTAGAATACTCAATTTTTAATTTTTTTAATTTTTTTATTTTTTATTTTCTTTTTGGTTTGGGGAGGGAGAAAAGTTCTTAGCACAAATGTTTTACATAATTTGTACCAAAAAAAAAAAAAAAAAGGAAAGAAAAGGAAGGGGTGGCCTGACACTGGTGGCACTACTAAGTGTGTGGTTTTTTTAAAAAAATGGAAAAAAAAAGCTTTTAAACTGGAGAGACTTCTGACAACAGCTTTGCCTCTGTATTGTGTACCAGAATATAAATGATACACCTCTGACCCCAGCGTTCTGAATAAAATGCTAATTTTGGATCTGGTGACTGGTTTGAACTTTTTCTTTTCTACTTGAGCTGCTTTGAATGTTGCAAAAATCCCGAGTACTGGAGAACAGCAGTACAAAAAGTATGTATTTGTTCTTGCACTATTCACCATTGAATTGCGTAGCATGGCAACCATGTACGGTGTGCAGCAGAGAGAATCATTTTGGACCTTCCCATCATCATAGAAGAAAAACATCAAGTGATTCAGGAATAGACCCTACTGGTGGTGATAGAAAAATCACATCCTTTATCTTCAGTGAACTTCAGTGTCACTTCTTATTATAACTCGTGTTTTAATTTGTTTCTGCTCAAGCTAATTGTTATGTTGGTTGATAGGCCTTTCCCATTAGAGCCACCACCGTAAGGGAAACTTCAGTAAAGCGGGTTATGGGACTGAACCTGCAACCTGCGTGGACACCTGCAATTCTTGTGCAATTCATTGAAGCCACTGTTTTATGTACTTAGTGAAACATACTTAGATTTGACTGGCTTTTATCCATTGACTTGATCATTTGCTGCAGTTTGATATAGTAATGGTTGCAGAGGACAACAAAAGGAAACAATCTTGCTAAATTTTGTAAAATTGTTTATGTATCTTACTAAGGTTCATTCTGAATTTTAAGAGGCAAAGAAATTCTCACTTGTATTTATCTGTTTGTTTCTTAATCATTATCACACCATACAGTCTTATACTGTACACTTTGAAAACACTTATATAATATACCTCCTCTAATTAACTGTATTTTTTGCTTAACATAGACAGTGGAATTTACTTTTCTATTGATTCATTTTGTAGGCAATACTTTCTTGTTACTTTTCTAATCATTAAATGCCAGAGCTTGCCTCTGGGATTTTCCGTAATGAAACTTATTAAATTTGCTAATCAGAATAGTCTTTTCTAAAATTGATTCTTAGACTGTGCCTCCATGCTGTTGTACATCCAAATGAAACAACTATATTTTCAGATTCATACATTGTAACACTTAACGTTTATACCATTTAGATAAACACTGTTTAAATTATTTTTTTATGGTTGATGTACAATTCACAGGCCATATATCTACTGTGTATATATATAAACTTTAAGTGTTTGTAAGGTTTAATATATACACAACAAATAAATGTAAATGTTAATTTTTGTAGGCATACGCAACTGTATTTTCTTTGTAAAAACATTCTTTTTATATATAAAAAAAACTGGGAAACTAATAAAAAATGGAAACTCCCTGCCATGCTACAGAAGTAACTTCTGTTTAGCTGGTTGATCTAGTTTCTAGTCCTTCCAAAAAGCATTTTTACACACACATGTCCATAATGATTTTCTTTCGTTTTTATGAAAATGAGATTGTACGTTGTGTATTATTCTGTAAGTTGCCTTTTTTTCACTAAGAGTGTATCTTGGAAAATTTTCCATATTAGTATATATGTACACCTACCTCATTCTTTTTAACTGCTACATAGTATTCCATAATATGAACATAATAGTTTTATTGAACCATTTCCTAATATTTGTTGTTTCCAGTTTTTTGCTATTAAAAACAATGCCACAGTAAACATCCTTGTGCATGTCTCTTTGCATGGGAGTATTTCTCTAATACTAGTAGAGGCTTGGAGATGGAATTGCTGGATTAAAGAATGTGGAGATAAGTTAATTAAATATGGCTGAAATTATAAATGTTTTAGCATGCTTAAAAGTGCCTTTTAGCTGAAAGAAGACAAGGCTTTCTAAAAGCCAGCAACTTCCTCCACTGGCAAAAGGATTTTATGCAGCTCAAAATAGTAACCACAAAATGTAAGACAATCTAGCCAGGACCACCACCTTTTTTCTTTGGAAGTTAGCCTTTGAGTCAAGCCACAATACTAGTTTTAAGTATTCTGTAAAATGACTGTAACCATGTGACATAATAGAACCTTGAAAACTATACATTTATGAACATGGTTTATGGGTCCCATCCAGAAACATGTTTTTCTAGGCCATTCCTGGTCATTTGGATCTCTTCTGCAATATTGCTAATAAAAAACATGCATACAGACTGTTAGTACCCCTATGAAATAGGTTATTTTCCATGATAAAAAGTATGTGCAGTTTAAATTTTAGTAAGACGCTGCCAAATTTCTAAAAACTATGCCAATTTACACTCCTACCAGCCTGTGTACAAAAATATGTTTACACTCATCCTCAACAGTCCTGCACATCACATACACATTTAAAAGTTTTGCCATTATGATACGCAACAAAAGATACTTCATGTTAATAATTAGAGTTTTCTGATTACTAATGAGGGGATTGGAGATTTTTTTCTTATGCTTATTAGCCATTTGTGTTTCTTTGAATTACGTATTTTCATTTCCCTGTTATTTGCCTTTTTTAAATTAATTAGTTAGGGCTTATGTGCATTTTTTCATGATCTTTTGCTAATCCAGTAAATTTTCTTACAGAAATTTATAGCAAGTTTCATTTTTGTTTGGTTTATTCTATGTTTGACTGTAGATTTTTGAGAAGGTCTTAACACCTTTAAACTATAAGATTATTATTCTATATTGTTCTCTTACCATTGTTTTGCATTTATCTCTTTAATACACCTAGAAATGATTTTGCATGATGCAGAAATCTAACTTGCTAAAAAATGTATAAAGGTCTGTTTTCCAAACGCTACTTGTTAAAAACGTCACTCTAAACCCAACCATGTGGAATGCATTCTTTACCATATACACGCTTCTATCACATACACTTACATCACATATCACATACCTATATCACATATACTTACATCACATATACTTATCACATATCTCACACATATCGTATATTTATATAACATACTTGCATATACTTATATCACATATATCACATATACTTGCATTAGAGTTGTGCTATGAGCATGTGTTTGTTTCTGGATGTTTTCTGTTCCATTGATCTTCAGATTCGTGCACAATACTCAATTGTTACACTGAATTATCAGTTCTGAACAAGCCACTTGCAATTTCTTATGTTCTTTTTTCACATTTTCTTTTGTGCATAAATTGTAGAAATATTTTGTGAAGTTCCATAACAAATTTTATTCAAAATTTGATTGAATTGTGAAAAGCTGTTTCATTTACTATTCTATCCAATACTATACTATCGTTCTCATTTTTCACATTATATATACTTTCATGGAATTTCACTAAATATCTCATTTTATTACACTCTAATAATTTTCATTGCTATTACGAGTGGGCTCTACTTTTCATAGCATTTTTTCTAGTGATACTGCTCTGTTGGAAATTTATCAACTTTTATTTCTCGTTACTGTCTTATTTTACTGTTGTATTACTTTTAATAGCTTTTTGGCGATTCTCTTGGATTTTCCTGATAAACAATCATAACTGCAATTAATGACAGGTTTTTCCTTTTTCCAAGATGAATAGGTTTTTCTTTTTTCTGTATCGTTAGTAGCAGTGATCATTATAAGCATTGTTTTATTATTCCTGACTGTAATAGGAAAGCTTTGTATGTTTCACAATTATGCATAGCATTTAGTATAGATACAAGTTTCTACTTCACTTACTTTGAGATTTTGTGTGTACATGTTGAATTTTATAAGATACATTTTCTTCATCTACATAGATGATTGTGTATTAGCCCACTAATAGAGTGAATTATATCATTAATGCCCTTAGATTTTCTAATATTGAATTGAACTTTTCTGGAATAAACTCTACTTGGTCATAATGTTATTCTTTTAATGGGTTGATATATTTTATTTGCTGCTATATTAGGAATTTTAAGTTATATGTGATTATCTTATACTTCGTTTTTTCAATATTTTTGCTCAGTGTTAGTATCAGGCTTAATGCTAGCCTAAAATAAGTAATTAGGAAGACTGCCATTTTTCTTATGCTCTGGATTTTATACATCACAATGAACTCTTCATTAAAAATGCTAAAATTCTATATTTTACCATTGTGGGGACAGGTTTTCTTCAGTAGGAATTGGGATAATTCAGATGTTGCACTTATTTCTGAACAATTTTCACAATTTACATTCTCCTGAAAAGTCTCTTGCAGAATCTAGCTTTTAAAAAAATGTATCAGTAGAAAATTGCATACAGTATTATCTTCATAAACTCTGCATCATACCTTAGGTTGTTTTCTTACCCCCCGTTTCCTTTTACCTTTTTCTTCATCAGGGTAGTCAAATATTCTGTTAAAAGAACTAGCTTTATATTTATTGATACAGATATTCATTTGGTTATTGGGTACACATTTCTCCAAGCCTATTAATTTGTTTTTCATATACAACTAGTTGATTGACCCCCATTACGAAAAGACTCAGAGGGGAGAAAGCAAGAGCACTTCTCTCTCTTTTTTTTAATACGGCAAATTCAGTCTTACGGGTCCTGCTTTTTCATTGGTCATCAGTACTTGTGTAAGGTTTATAGTAAAAGCTAACACATCACCATTTTTTCTGCTTGTTAGCCAGCCTAGTTAAGCACTGGGTGAGTGGGAAAACAGATGATGCTACAGCAGCTAAAACAAGTTTAAGAGAGAGTATTTGTATATTTAAAGTAATTCCAGTACCTTTAATTTCTGGTACAACAAATGGATGTGCTGACGACAGGTACAACTTAAAATCTGAGAACAGGCCGGGCGCGGTGGCTCACGCCTGTAATCCCAGCACTTTGGGAGGCCGAGGCGGGCGGATCGCAAGGTCAGGAGATCGAGACCATCCTGGCTAACACGGTGAAACCCCGTCTCTACTGAAAATACAAAAAATTAGCCGGGCGCGGTGGCGGGCGCCTGTAGTCCCAGCTACTCGGGAGACTGAGGCAGGAGAGTGGTGTAAACCCGGGAGGCAGAGCTTGCAGTGAGCGGAGATTGCGCCACTGCACTCCAGCCTGGGCGACAGAGCGAGACTCCGTCTCAAAAAAAAAAAAAAAAAAATCTGAGAATATATTTTTTATAATTGTTTTAGCAAAAACTAAGTCTACATGAGAATTGCAATTTTTTTAGACGGTCTTGCTCTGGCACCCAAGCTGGAGTGCAGTGGCATGATCATAGCTCACTGTAAACTCAAACCTCCTGGGCTCAAGACATCCTTGTACCTTAGCATCCTGAGTAGCTGGAACTAGTGTGTGCCTGGCTTTTTTTTTTTTTTTTTTTTAGAAAGGGGGTCTCACTGTGTTGCCAAAGCTGGTCTTGAACTCCTAGCCTCAAGTGATCCTCCACTTCAGCCTCAAAGCACTGGGGTTACCTGCAACGTGATCCACCTCACCTGGCCTGATACTTTAAGTGCCCACTGGTGGATGAGGAGGCAGAAGGAGGGGAAGAGGTGAAGCTTGTTGATTAGGAACATCTTTGTGAATCAGAAACATGATGGGAGACAGACATCCTTTGAGGTATTCTGTTACTGTTAGCCAACATGTATTTGATATCTTAGATTCACTTAATCAGGTTTTAAAGTTTGGACAAGTTGATCTCAAGAGTAATTCAAAAAAAGTATTTATATATTCAGGAATTCATGGCTAACTTAATTATGAAATAGATGTCAACTTCTACAGTAATTTACTTGATCTTTCTCGGCAACTAAGGAACGCTGAATAAAAACTGCAAGTTTAAGAATGTTGACCTTTGTCTTGTAGGTGAATACATATATATCAGTGACAGCTTATTTTTCTAGTTTCTACTTTGTGAGAAAGGTAGTTTGCATAGTACAATTTTAGAGTTTGCTGCTTTTTTTGAATACTTTTAAAATTATATATGGTAAAGGCATTTTATTAACACCCATAGTCAGCAGCAAAACATTACTGAATGAGACTATTTTTGTTTATTTTCATTTTAGATGGCTTTTATAGTCAGAGGCTGGTTGAGACTATTTTAATAATTTTTTGTTTCATTTTCTTCCTGTTTTATCTCCATCTTAATCTTTAGGTATCTAAGCATCAACCACCACAGAAAAGCATCAACCACCACAGACTGAAGGAAATGTTTTCCTTTTGTCCCAGAGTTGTTTTCACCTGGAATACTTAGTTTTATACCACTGCACTAGTATCTCTGCAATCTTTGGAATAAGTAAAACTAAATCAAAGCCTCATCTCTTCAGGCCTCATGTGAACAATATAAAGTAAAGCAGACCTCTTTTGTGGTTGTGGAAAACATGGCCTCAGAGACTGTGTTGAACAAAAACTATTGCCAGTCTTGGACAGAAATACATCCAACAACACGGATGGATTTCATTAATACTGAGTTCTTCCCATGTGCATAGATACTGGGCTGTGGATTTGGCATATTTAAATTTAAATTCATTTAATCTTTATTGTAATTACTTCATCACTTCTTATTGACTCATCATTACTTCCCACATTTTAACAATTCTGAGATCAAGAAGCTTCATACAGTTCATAGCGTGTACCCCAGCAACTGGTGCTGTAGTTGTGTGAAAACTTTACGTTGATGCTTTTTGATAACATCAGTAAAGCACTAGCATCAGAGTGTCTGAGTCTATGAAACATGTATTAAAGTATATAAGGTCACTTTTAGTTTTCCTGATTTCTTGAGATGGAGAAGCTCTATTAGGAGAAGTTATGTGACTTGTCCACTGACACTGACCCAGTCAGTGGCAGAGCCATGATTTATTAAGCCCAACTGTCTAGCTCCAGAGCTCACACTTATCTCTACAAGACACTGAGTGAAAAAAACAGAGGGCTGAGTAAACAAAAGAAAGAGTGGCTCTTTTGCATAATGCCATATGTGCATCAGTTGAACCACATAGGATCGCCATTTTGGGGTGTTCAGACAGTCAAATATTTATACACCTAAATTAAATCTTTAGTTCATTCTAAACTTTAAGAATGAATCACATAATTTACAAGGAACCATAATACGCTGTGAAACACTAGGCATAGAAGTGTGGGTGTGTGGGGGGAAGGAAATGAATGGGAGACCTCAGGATAAGAGGAAACTTTTAAAAAACATTATAGTTTATTATACTCACTAAGTTCCTTGACTGCTTACACCAAGACTGCCACATTTCTAGTGTTCTTACTCATCAGTCTCTCCAGGGCCTAGAAAGCTGCCAGGCACGCTCACACAGCCGCCATGGACAATCTCATTCATACACAAAGCAAGACCTACCTACCATCTCTGGCCCACGTTTCATTTTCCAGTTGTAAACTGAACAATTTTGAAAATCAAAGTAACATTTCCAGGCTCTGGGGAACATTTAGTCTGCTAGCAGAAACTCATTTTCTTCTCCACTAAGAAAGATGAATCTTCTGTTTCTTTATGCAACATAGCTTGGATAAAAAACATTTGTTTTTCTAATAGACTAACTCTTGGCCTTCCAAAGCACTGCAACATCCTCAAGTGCCTTGAGAAGAAATTAAACATGGCCAGAGGCACAGACTGGTATGATTCTCCCTGGGTTCAAATCCCACCTGTGCCCTTTAATGGCTGCATAACTTCAGATAATTTGTTCAGTCTCTGTGTCCTTGTCTGTGGAACAGAAGACACCTGGAGCATTGTAAACACACCATTACAAGTTAGCTCTTGTTATCTATTATTAGGAAGACATGTTCATGTTTATCTACATGCCTATAATTGTTACACTATATCCTTTTATAATTTACAAAGAAAGAAAATGTTTCACTCTCAAAAAGCTTTTAAGTTTCAGGTTATTCTCTTATTTTTTCAAACATTATTTGAAAGGGCTTCAGATAGAACTTCCATAAGAACTCTGTAATTCTATCATACATATTCTTTTTGCCCTTCTAGTATACACACTTATGTTGGTAAGAGACTTTACCTCATAAAAAAAATAAAAAAATCTGTCTAAGTTTTCTGCATTCCAGGTTTCAAACTTTTTACCATTATTAAAAGCAGCATTAAATATGTTTTATATAATTTATTTGGCCCTTATAGTCAAGTTTATGGAAGTAGAATTGCACTTGATTTCTGGTCCCAATTTCCAGAATGCTTCAACATCTGTTAACTTTGTTTCCTTAACTGCCAGCTCTGGAAGAATATCCAAGTACATCCAGGAAACTTGGAACCACAGAAATTCTGAAAATCGATTAAATTGCCTGGAAGTGATAGATCCTAAAGAGATCAAACTTTATTACTCTGGAGATTTTCCTTGTGGACTTTGGCATAAAAAGTGCAGATTTAATAACTCAGCTATGTTAGCAGAATCATCCATTTTAGCCTGGCTCACCTAATTCTATATCTACTTTCTAATATTTCCCTTCTTAACAGTATGATTCCTCTTAAACCCTTTGGCTGCATGTATAGGAATCTTTCAGAAATTAGGTCATCATGCAACATTAAACTTTAATAACTGGATGTACAGAACATAGAAGCAAATATATCAAATTGCTTTTGTTAATCAGAATCACATTCGTTACAAGAACTTAATATCAGTATCACCAAGTTTATGAAATCATTTAGCACAACTGAAGAATGTGAAATGAGACCAATGATGTAAGGTATTTTATAAACTAGAAAGGGCTGTATAAATGTTAGGTTTTAAATATTAAATCAATAACTTGGAAAAATGGATGGCATATGTATCATAACAAAATGTGCTACTTGGCCGGGCGCGGTGGCTCACGCCTGTAATCCCAGCACTTTGGGAGGCCGAGGTGGGCGGATCACGAGGTCAGGAGATCGAGACCATCCTGGCTAAAGTGGTGAAACCCCGTCTCTACTAAAAATACAAAAAATTAGCCAGGCAAGGTGGCAGGCGCCTGTAGTCCCAGCTATTCGGGAGGCTGAGGTAGGAGAATGGGTTGAACCCGGGAGGGAGAGCTTGCAGTGAGCAAAGATTGCACCACTGCACTCCAGCCTGGGCGACAGAGCAAGACTCAAAAAAAAAAAAAAAAAAAAAAGGTGCTACTTAGATTGAAACCTCAGCTATGTGTCTCTCCTACAAACTAAAAGCCAATACTCAGCTGTCTCAGAACATACTGGTGTCACAACCCAGAGAAACAGGTCACAGATGGAGCTGTTCATTTGTTCTTTTGTTTCAGGATATGTTTGCTTGTTGATTTTGTTTTTCTCATAGTTGCAATAACTTATTGTAATTATGACTTCTTAATGGTGAGAGAAAATTATTAAATGGTGTGACAAACTGATATTTTGTCCTTTGAAGGATACTGTCTTTTACTGTTTTTACATGTTAAATTGATTCTTCTATTATCAAACCTTATTTCTCATGTGACTAGTCCTCTAGGAAAGATGAAATATGTGAATAAATCATGTAATGACCTTGAAGAATGGAGGAACTATAATGGGAGCCAAGGAGACTGAAGTCACTCATTAGTCTCAGGGTGGGAAAAAACATGTCTTCTCAGATGAGCATTAAACAAAACTATTGTCCAAATAAAGCACAAGAAAAAGCTCCAAAGAGTTGGCAAGGGTTTTTTACAATAAGAGGCATCCAAGAAGGTGGAAGGACTTGATGGATAATGGTTGAGTTTATTGGCCAGTGATCCCTAAACTTACTACCTATTAGAATTTCTAGGGATCTTTTTAAAATACTGCCTGGCTCCCACACCAATATACCCAGGACCACAGTCTGAGCAACTGAACTTGCCATGCAGGATTACCCAAGAGAAGAGCAAGTCTGGATTTGCCTAAAAGCGTTGTTGGGGTCTCATCTGATTCAGACAGTTGGTAACCATACGGAGGAACACTAATTAAGAACCTGTCCCAGTATGGGTTCCAACGGAAGCATACTGAGATGGAGATTAGCATGCAGAAAGTTTATCGGGGAGTAATTTAAGGATTTCTGTTTGTGGAAAGAAAGGGAAAGAAGCCAGATTAGGTAGAGAGAGAAGCTGGGCTACTATGAAGTGTCAACAAAGGCTCTCAACTGATACCTGAGGAAACTAGAAAACTATGCTGGTTCTTTAGGGAACTAGAAAACTATACTGGTTCTTTAGGGTGGTCCCAAATTGAAGCCCAAGGGTGGGGTTGCGGGCACGCCTATATAGCCCAGTATAGATATGACACTGGATGTGTGCAGCCCTAGGAAGGTTTCAGCCTTGGGAGGCAACCCTAGAAGAGGGCTGACAACTGAGGGCCATGTGCCAGCAGTACTCTCAGAAATGGGAAAGCACATTTTTCAGTTCTCCAGAAGGTCCTGAGAGGCACGCTATAGTGCATGCTTATTAGTCTGTTTTTAACTTGGTAACTTAGCCATTTTATGCTGCAGTATAGTAAAAACAAAATTAAACCACATAGTATAAGAACTCCCCTTTCAGGAAGGAAGCCTTTTTCTAGGATGATGACTTCTTGGGAATGAGGCAATGTGAAAAGAGGTGAGTTCAAGGGCCACATCTGCAAGGCACAGGAAGCGTGTGGAGGTGAATGAAAGCAGTGATGCCTAAATAACAGCATGGGAAAGTTTGACGTCAGGGCCATTTTACACTCACTTTCAATGTATCTGCAGTGCTGAATACAAACCACCCCCTCCATTTCTACTACAAAAGTCATGTGGGAGGTTTGGGGGATTTTGTTGTGTTTTTTCTCCTTTCGTGTGTTTCTAGTGCATTGTGAAAATCAGGTAAAGATTCAGCAGGAGTATTAGTGCAGCGGGGAGTGACAGATTGAAATAGAAGTAATGTAGCTCTTAAGGACACCAAGACCCCAGGAGCTATCTGAAATTGCAGTTATTTTTATGACTCCCAGGGTTTACCCACAGTGATTAGTTCATCTATGGAAGAACGCGTGTGCTTGATTTGGTAGCTGCAAGGAAGAAAACGTAGGGAAACTCACTAGGCCATCATGTAGAGCCAAATTGGAAGGAAGGAGCCCAAGAAATAAAGGACTGGGAAATGCAGAATGCGTTCCCAAAAACACACAGGAAGAAAGAAAATTCATCTGATCCAGGAGGCCCACAAACATTTTCCTGACAAATAGAGATAGGTACTTTGTATAAACTTCTAGGGCTATATTTTTATAATGTAATAGCATTCTTTCTATCTAGATCATAAATATTACACCACTTGAATATTTGAATTCCTTGCTAAAAATATTTTTGCTTTCCTTCAAATATCCCAATTTAGCAGACACAATTTGCATATACCTGCATGTTTCTATACCAATTAATTGGTGTGTATTGTTTTAAATTCTACTAGATTATACATACAGAAGTTCTGCTATACCTCTGTGCTGCTCAGTACTTGATAGTGAGGTGATTTAAAAAGCAAAGAGGTTTTAGTTTCTCAAGGGAAATATCTAGAACATAATCAAGTATAACTTACTAGAGTGAAAGGGTATAGTATGTAATTATTAATAATTCTTACTTAATAGTCACAAGTAGCATCTTTTAAAACTTGCTTTAATCTCAGTGCTCTCAAAAATGCTTTTGATTAAAAAAGATAATCCAAAAGTTGATCCATTTTGTTCTTCTCATAACATTTTATCACCTTGAAATGTTGATGTCAGAGAGAAGAATTATCTATTATAATTAACAGTGATAGAAGTGTATGAGGACAAACATGGTCTATACATATGGATTATGTATTCAAATTATATACTCAGTTTATGAATACTATGTGGGTGGTATTCAAAATGTATGCTGTATAAGGCCATTCTCACATTGCCTATAAAGAAATACCCGAGACGGGGTAATTTAGAAAGAAAAGAAGTTTAACTGGCTCAGAGTTCTGCAGGTTGTACAGGAAGCATAATGCGGGCATCTGTTTGGCTTCTGGGGAGGCCTCAGGAAACCTACAATCTTGGTGGAAGGCGAAGCGGGAGCCAGCACTTCACATGGCTGGAGCACAAGGAAGAGAGAGATGGGGGCGGTGCCACACATTTTTAAACAAGCAGATCTCACAAGAACTCACTATTGTGAGGACAGCAAAAGGGGGGGATGATGCTAAACCATGAGAAACAACCCCCATGATCCAATCACCTTCCACCAGACCCCACCTCCAGCGTTGGAAATTATATTTTAATATTATATTTGTGTGGGGACACATATTCAAACCATACCATATGCCTATATTTTTAAAGAAGGTAAAAAAAAAAATTGGTGTTTTCAAAATTAAATAAAAACTTGCCTCACTATTCATAGCAGATGATTTTCTCACTATCTGGATCTGCATAAAATCTTTCTGGAATGAAAAATAAATTATTGATTTTCTTGAGAACCTAAAATAATTGACCATTAGTTCAACTTATGTCAAAGAAAACTTGAAATGTAGTTCCTACATCCTTGGCTCACTTATAATCCTACCATTGTGTTGTGCATCTCACAGGTCTTTGAAATAGTGAAGAGAATTTAGAAAAGAAAGTTGCATTAGAAGACTCAGTGTGTGGATTATTTTCATGTTATTCAGAGGTACATGTCAATGGTACCTGAGACCCAAAAATGGTATATGAAAAATAACAAAGGGATAAATTGCCAAAAGTCATAATAATAACAACCTTTTATTTTGCACATCTTTTCCTGATTGATATGCTTTACAGAAATTATCTAATTTGATCCAAACCTCAACCTGTCTTTCCAATGAGTAAACTAAGATTCAAAAAATACATATGTAAGTTGCCCAAAATCACACAGTAAATTACAGAGTTTGGAATAAAAACTTAGTCATGTCTAATTCTAAGATCCAGATTTTGAACCACTACATTTTCTTTTAAATGTCTTTATTTTAATTATAATAAAATTTTCATAAAGATGGATTTTTTACCTCTAATATAGCAAAATTTCAAACTTCAATTGTAAATTTTGCGTATTTTAGTAAAATTTCAAGCTTTTAATGTATTTGAAAGTTGACCCTACAATATCAAAGCTGTTAATGTTCCCAGAAAAAGTAAAATGAAATTTGAAGATGTTGGCTGTCCTAATATGAAGTTTACTCATATTTTGAATATGAATGTAACTATTTTGCTTGCACATCTTTTTTTACCAGCACATTCAGTTGGCATTACTAAAGTTTCCTTTTGAATTAGAATATCTCTAAAACTTGAGAGTGTTTTACTTTCGTAATAAAATGCCAGTTTCCTATAAGTTTTTTTGAGCCCAGGCAGAAATAACTGAAGTAATTCAAAAGGGAGGAGAGGGGTGGCACAGTGGCTCAGCCTGTAATGCCAATCCCAGCACTTTGGGAGCCAAGGCAGAAGGATCGCTTGAGCCCAGGAGTTTGAGACCAGTCTGGACAACATAGTGGGACCCCATCTCTACAAAAAATAGAATAAAATAATTAGCAGAACATGGTGACACATGCCTGACGTCTCAGCTACTCAGGATGCTGAGGTGGGACAATGGCTTGAGCCTGGGACATTGAGGCTGCAGGGAGCTGTGATAGCACCACTGCATTCTGGACTGGGTGACAGAGTGAGATTCTGTCTTGGAGAAAACAAAAGGGAAGGGGGGAAGATAGTATAAAAAAGAAAAATACATCAGCTATGAAAGCGTGAGTAATAGATTGTTTGACTTATTAAAAGGAATTTGTCGGTAGTCAGACTCATAGAATAAGGAATGCTGTACAGTGCAGTGAAAGAGAAAGGTTTTCAGCCAGGAGCCCTGCATTTGTGTCCCAGAATTGCCAGTTACTCGTGAATATGCACCACGGCATCCGCATCCTTATCTGTACCATGAGCATATAACAATGCCTGCTTGTCTATTTAATTTAAAAGGCTATTATGAGAGGCAAAAAGGAAATGGTATAAAAGACCTTTGTAGAATGTAAATGTATACAGATATTAATTTTGATCTTCTAACCTTGACTGATGGTTATCACAGCAGTTCATTATGTGTAAGTCTAAGCATTGAGTCTATCCCTTTATCTATCTCTGTCTTCCATTGTCAAGAAGAAGTGAAATTAAAAACATAAAACCAAACACATCTGGACTTCCCTTGTTGATCTATTTTCTGTCAGTATTACAGTTGTGTTTATAGTGCAACAGAATAATATAGCAATTCACATAAATCAATGAGTACAAGTTTTAGTGAAGCCTTGTTAAAAGGGCTTTGTTTAATCCTTTAAATGTGAAATGAAAAAATAATTTGCTTTTTAATTATTAAGAGACAAATTTTGTTGCATAAGAAACTATAATGAATAAAGAAAATGCATTTCACATGGTACTTTAGCCCAGAAAGATAGCCATTGAACAACAGACACTGATTGGACCTCTGTTGTGTGCCAAGCACCATGCTAAGCACGAGTCTACAAAGGTCATTAAGACTTCTGGTCTACCCTCAAAGACGTTCTGGTCTAATGTAGAGATAAGTCATGTGGCCAGACACTACACAAGGCAGTACCATAGTGGAAATTGACCCAATTCTACTGGAGCTATTGAAAGGAATATCTGACTTCATCTGGCCTACCTACTTGTCATGGTGATATGCTTTGACTCTATGTCCCCACCCAAATCTCATGTCAAATTGTAATCCCCAGCATTGGAAGTAGGCCTAGTGGGAGATGATTGTATCACGAGGGTGGTTTCCAGTGGTTTAGCACTATCCCCCTATGCTGTCTTGCGACAGAGTTCTCATAAGATCTGGTTATGTGAAAGTATGTAGCACCTCCCCCTTCACCCTCTCTTTCTCTCTCCTGCCAACCATGTGAACATGTGTCTGCTTCCCCTTTGCTTTCCTCTATAACTAGAAGTTTCCTGAGGCCTCCCCAGAAGCCGAAGCCTCTACAGCCTGGAGAACTCTGAGCCAATTAGACCTCTTTTCTTTATAAATTATCCAGTCTCAGGTGTATCTTTATAGCAGAGTGATAATGGACTAATACACATGGCAATACTTACTATGAGTGTGGAAGGCTAAGTTTCCCAAACCCAAGGGGGAAAAAAGGAACATTCTCAAAGGGAACAGCATAATACAAAAACACCAAGGTGTGATCTCAAGGCACGTTCTGGGAATGGTCAAGTAAAGCACTGGAGGGTAGAGCAGCAAGGAATGAAGTTTGCTGGAAGTTGGGGCAGGTTCAGATCATACTCAGACCTGTGTAGTATGCTAAAGAATTTAGATTTTTATGTCTTGGGTTATAAAAAGCTGAGTAGGAATTTGAAATAGAGGAAAGATATCATCAGACTGACATTCTTCAGTAGTCACAGTGGTAGTTCTATGGAGTCTGCAGGGCCCAAATCAAATCTTCCACTTGCTTCCAGTGCAGACACAACTCTGTTCCAGACTCTTGTACCAAATTAGTTAATTGATTAATTTAATTAATTACTGGTTCCGAAAATCCTGGGGTCAAGGACCAAAGAAAACACAGCTGTGTGACTGTTTCATTGTATGTTAATATTAATAGGATGTTTCAAACGCTTACAGAGATGATGTTTTATCTAATAAATGTATTATTAAAATTAGTGTATTGCCCTTTAAGGAAGATGTTGGTTTAGAAAATAGCTGATCTTTAGGGCAAGAAAGGGACATCCTGCTAAAATAGAAAAAGGTCTCTGAAAGAAAATCCTGCAGTATCAAAGAGACAATAAACCACTGTGATTCTGATAGAAAAAGAAATCTATTCCTTGCAGTAATGGAACCTTCATTGGTTTGAAAAGAAATCTGTACATTGAAGCAAAAATGGCACTCAGATTGCTCTCAGAATCATGTCAGAAGGCAATATGGAGTTAACTGACACAACCTACTGGCTAGTTTGACAGACATTGATGCAGACAGCAGCATAAACTAGACCTAAAATGGAAGCCGGCAGAACCAGAAAGGGAAACAGACCTTGGACTGTCCATATGCCTGTGAGTGTGTGCGCCTTAGCACGCCTGATGGAAGTAAAGAAAATGGTATTAATAGAGGAATCATAATAGTATTTGGTGTATTTTATCCTATGTGTATTTGTTAGAATGAAAAGGGTATAAGCAGCCCCGTCATCTCACTATTTCACAGTTGTGAGAGAAAAACTGTATTTACTGGCTGATAACGTATTTTCTTTCTTTAATTTATGTTATTTCAGTGAGACTGTGCACATGGAACTCAAATAAACTCTTCAATCAAAGCTACCTAAAATTATCACCATTTGCTAATATACCATGGTCTTCAAGTCAACAACTTCTGATAAATTCTTACTGGGTTTGGAAAGCCTTAGTTAAGTATAATCTCAAATTTCTTAGAAAATATGCATTAAGGTGTCATGCCATTTTGTTTAAATCCCAAATACTTGTAGCTTGCTTTTTCTGAAACAATCATTGATGCATCAGTCAGTTTCATAGCCTAGTGGCTCTGGGCATCCAAAACAGGTTAGAATTATAAGATGTTTAATCTCTCAAACTAAAAGCCACTATGTTGGGCCTCAAGACTGCTTTTCTTCTAACATAGTCAATATTTCTCTGTCTCCCTCCTTTTCTCTCTTCCTTTTTTCCTAACCTAAGAACTGGAATTAAGTATATTCAAACAGCTAGCTAGTTATTGTAGCAAAATCATAATATTCAGGACATGCCATAGGGGTTCAGGAATAATACGTATTATGATTTATATTGGGCATGTTGATGACTAAACAATTATTTCACAACATGTCTATACATTTTGTAGATGAATAGTTGAAAGTAAAGAGGACCTATTTCCATAAAGTCCAGAGTGTATGATTTTGCCAAATATGCTCTTGAACCAAGATATTCTTTTGATTAAATAAAGAAATTCCCTTTATATATGAAGTTGATCTTAGGTACAATAAGGAGGACATGCATTTTGGTTTGGTTTATTTAATATCACCATCAGTATACCTCCGGTTTAATGGTATGTGTTAATCCAAAAAAGAGATAAGACTTGAGATGCTGGCTTTTCATTTTCTTTCTACAGAAAACCTGGCCCACACAGAGCTTACACCTATGACCTTGGCTTCGTGGGCACCATGATCTCAGCAATGCATCTATCATGCCTGCCTTTGGACCTAATGAGTATGAACCACATTACATCAGAGAAGAGTGCCAGGGTCAACAATTAATATTTTAGAGTTACAACTACATATGAACCTATGTACTTGCATTTTCAGCAATATTACAGCATAGTTTTATATCTGAAATAAAAAAATGCATGAATATATTATCTGGCTTGCTAGTAAATATGATTCCAAGTGGGCAAATATTATTAATATATCTGGATCATAAGTAGCGGGATTTAAAAGGCATGATTACAAGCCAAAGCCAAATCTAACTTTCCCTTAAATAAAGCTCTAGATTTTATTTGAATGATATTTAACTGATCATTGATACTAAAAATTGATGAATAGAACTGATCAACATAATTTAATATATCTCTTCTGTAAGTCAAAACTTCATATAATTAATTTGAGAGTTAAAATCAAGGCATCTTATGTTGCTTTCAAAGGTCCTCCCACCATTTACATGGTTTACAACAGCAACAGCTATGCTTGTCTGACATGATTCAGCTTTCGGGCCAAAGTATATGGGGCTGATCCTAGTTTGACTCTGAAAACATGTAGCTGCAAACAAGACTTCAACTCTGTCATGCTCATGTCTTAATGAAGGCAACACAAACATAGAGTTATTCAATAGCCGTTTTCCATCATATGAACTGAACAAAAAGAGCTGGTCTGCAACTGGAGACTCAGCAACTGCACAGAGACACAGAAATGACAGGGGACAGCTGAGGTTTTCAATGCAGGCAGTCTAGTGCCTCTTTCTCAGACATTCCTCGATGCCAACCCCATTGCTGTGTATAGCTTACAAAAGAGATCTCTAAGTCCTTGCACTATATTGGACTCTTTGCTTAAAACTATTCAGGTGATTTTTTTAACCTATGACCAAAGGAGTGCTAAGAAATATAAATGGGAACCAAGCAGTATTCAAGAGAAATCAAGAAAGGTTAATTGGTTCATAATCCCCAAAGAGTCTGGCATAGGAATTTCTTGCAGAAGGAAAAGTAAATTTAATTTAAATGTTTGATTTATGTACATAATATCAATCAACTGTCATAAAGAGATGGTAGAAAAGTTTCTAGTAAACATAGTCTCTCTTATATAAGAAAACCCAAAAATAAATATGTCATTTGACAAGGGTAAAGTCAGATATTATGTTAACAGTTCACCCAAACGAAGGCATGTCAGTCTGCATGTGGGGCAGGTGGCATTAATTTCTTAGAATAAGCAGATTAAAATGAAATATAAATTTGATTCTGCTTCATTTGGGGAAGACGAGATAGTGCCTAGCTTGAAACAGAGGCACCATATGGAGATAAGCATAGGCAATGAGAAAGAGACGTGAAGAAGGCATATTGCCAACTATTATGACTTTTAATCTGTTTGCCAATTGTGTCCTAGATACCTCTAAAGGCCTTACTTTTTTACCTCTGAGTTTTCAGGCTACAGCAAGAATATGAATATGTATAAAGGGGGATAAATGATTCAACTAAGATTTATTCTGTTAGCTAAAGAGAGCTAGAGCCAATTTCATATTTGCATTTTTATCACCACCTCTTTAAATAAGATTACATAAATTCAAAATTATCTAGTTGTTTTCCAAAACTTTTTTGCATCAAATTTTGAGTTAAATTTATATTTGAAATAATGAAAATCATTTTTCTGGGCCATAACTCTTTTATACCTATGGTATTTGGTAGAATCTTTAAATTTCTGTTTTGGTCATACTTTTTCAAAGAATATTGACCATACAATGAATATTTTGATTTCTAAATTGAAGACTTGCAGTTGGTTAGTGTGTACTCAGTCACATAGTAAGTAACTCAATGAGACATAGTAAGTTAACTGGTTCATGCATCTAGCACAAATGGATCGAGCTTCATGCAACCAGAAAACACAATGAAATAGAATATCTTAATCCTTCAATTATTGTGAATAATTGAATTGACATTATATTTTGATATTTTCACATATTCATTAGATATATATGTGATTTTCTGTCTTTATTAATTCCATTACTTTCTGGGTCGACATTGTTGAGAAATCATTAACAAACAGAAATATTGACCTTATGAACTGGGATTTGAAACTGATAGATGAAGAGTTACAAAGATGTTATCAATTTTCAAGATCTTTGCTTCAGGAAATTACATTTCAGCTCTTCACTCACTGTTATTTTTATAAACAAAAAGAAATGGTTATTGCGGGTATAATTATAGGATGCACTTCAGAAACTGATATTGTTGCACAGTAAATAAGGCACTACATAAATCAGAACTTTAGAAACAGGCAAGTTTGCCGTGTTGCTTCAAGGGTACTTGTGGGCATAGTGCCCTCTCAATGTGAACAACTCACTCCCATTATTGTTAATAATATTTTCTCATATAGGCATCTTAGAGAAGAAAACCATTTTCCTTTTATTGGTTGCCATTTCCATATTTCTGAGTGAGTGCCAGCTCTTTGCAGTTTAAAATAAAAATACTAATTTACATTTAACTAAAACACTGATTTAAATGTGTACTAAATCTCCCCATAACAAAATGATGAGATACTTAAGACTAACTATAATAGTTTTAATGTGAGAAAAATAACAATGCCTAATTCTGAAATGTTAGTGAATTATTGTTATTTAATTGCTCTTCATGAGCTCAGCAATAGTACCACTTCCCTATAACCAGGTAAAGAATATCATATAAGTGGCAAAAAATTTTTACTGTATTTTTTATAAAAAGTAAACCTCAAATATTAAGCACGTAGTGACATGATAAACCTAAAAAACAAAGGGACTATCATCTTCACTCAGGTCTTAGGACCTAAGCACCTAACTACCTAGAAGAAATGAGATTGGTAGTGTCAAATCAATCCCTATTAGATATCAACTAACATCAATACACCATTACACATAATTCACATGAAGAACAGCCAACTAAAAACAAGTTGAGGATTGTTGTTTTGGGGACAAATTGCTTATCAGGTTCTTATGATTGAAAAAGATGATTTCTTCAAGTCAAAAGGAGTACTAATGATAGGCAAGTGCAACAGCTAAAATGACAAAACAGAAGCTCACTGCAGTGACGGAGAAAAGAAAATATTTGCAGAAATTGGGGAGTATTTGTAAGCATAAAGAAAAACTGGATTTTAGGTAACTTGTCACTAGTAAAATGATGGTGCATGATATGCATGAAAGGCAAACACAAGGTATTGAAGGAGCGATGAGTTGGTAAAATAAAGGTATCAGAAATAAGTATGCAGAGAGGGATTATATTCTATACCCATAGAGTTTGTTCTTGATCACAAAAGCTAAGACTGTAAAATATCTTCAGCTTACTACTGCTTAAGTCACAATTTCTTCAACTGAGGAAATAAAAATAACCATACATTTCTGTAGCATTGTTCTGAATATCAGATGAGTTAATATAGGTGAAGCACTTTGAACAATGCCTCAAATATACAGTAAGAATTCAATAAATATAGCATGTGCTATTGTTATTATTATTATACTACTTCTTCCTGAGAAAGAGAGAGCTTGGAAAATGACTGCTTTTCACATGATGATCCCCTTACATTTATATCAGAAGTGATAATATACTATACAACACTTCCAAGAGTGTATACGACTCACAGTTTGAACTTATTGAATTACTTCTTTTTTTAAAGAAAGGCTTACTTCCCCTTTAATAGCAGTTAGGTAAATATCAATATCTAATCAAATTCAAAATTAAATATTTGTCCTTAAAAGTGTCCTTGCAAGCAGTGGGTCATAGTGTGTCCCTTCTCTCATATTCCTCAAAGCCTCTTTGAGAGGCCTACTGAAAATCTAAGCATTTTAACTTTGTAGGAAACAAAGGGCTTTTTTTGGGGACAATAGCATCCTTTTATAATGCCAAAAATGATGCAAATATTTGCTTCTTTGGAAAGCTGGTTTCAGCAAACATTTTTGAATAAAATAACTGAGCTGGGCACTAATGATAAGAAGATAAATAAGGCATGGCATATGGCATCAAGGAGTTCACAGTATATTTGGGGAAAACAAGTACATCAAAGTACCTAAAATCAAAATTAGATATTGACAAGTGATTGCATCGAAGCAGAAATACATTGCTTCAGGAACCTAGAGTTGGGGTATCAGTTTCTACTCGTTATGGATGGACAAAATGTTACAAAGAAAATGCTGTCTTATGGATATGAATGGGAGGATAATTGGAAATCAAGACTTGGATCACAGAAGAATGATAAAGTCTAAAGCTAAAGATTTAGAAAGACATTAATAGAGGAGATAATAGGGGTCTGTAGAGGTCATGGCTACAGATAAAATTACCCAAAGATATATTAGAAAACAAACAATAAATCTAGACAGAATCCCTAATATCTGGTGTAAATTGATTAATGGATCTTTGTCTTATTTTATGCAGAAGACCTGAGTGCATAATAAGGTTCATTTTGGCAGATTTCACTATTGGTAACTGCAAAGTAGTTAATATAGAACTAACTTTCCTTTATATAATGATTCTAAACTGCAGGCAACTATTAGCACTGGAGAGAAATCAAAAGCAAGCAAAAACTGGAGAAGGATTGGTCTTTGAAAAAGAAGAGCACTAGGTGAGATTTTGTTTACATAGCATTTTGCTTGAGGACACATCCAGTCCCCATGTCCGAGCCACTTAAGCATAAGCAGAAAGCCTTGGTCTTATTCAAGAAGTCAGAGGTTAGGAATCAGGACTGCCAGAGAGGTGGAATACTGAGAAGTCCCAGGTCAGAGGACCATGTCACAAAAATGTATGAATAAACTTTGCTGAACTAAGCATACACAGGAAGTCTCTAAAAGACTAACTAGAATTAAGAACTGGAAGAATGAGAGAAAGTTTTGTTTCAGCTATTGTTCATCACAGGAAGAAGGGAATTTAGAGTATAATTAATTGCTTGCTAGAAAAAAAGTTAATATTCAGAAGATTATAACAAAATCCAGAATCTCTACCACATATCTCCACAATGTTCAGTATATAATAAAAAAAAATACTAGACATGCCCCCAAAACAGAAAAAATGTGTCACATAGCCCAGAGAGAGCAACTAATAGTACTCAACTCTCACATAAATGAGATATTGGAATTATTGAACAAGGACCTTAAAGCAACTATTATAAATATGTTAATGTTTTTAAGGAAAAGTGTGGAGTAATACATTAACAGAAGGAAAGTATAAGAAAGAACCAGATAGAAATTTTAGAATTAAAGATACAGTATCTGAAATAAAAAATGTCCTGATTGGCTTAATAGCATATTAGAGGTGGTAGAAGAGTCAATACACTTAAATATAAATCAAAAGGGAGTATATAATTTGAAGAACAGAGAGAAAAAAATTTAATTAAGAAGATTCTCCGTGGCATGTGGACATCAAGTGGTCTAACATACATGTAACTGAAGTCCTAGAAAGCGAGGAGAGACAGAAAGGGTCAGGATATTTTCCAAGTTTGGTGAAAAATGTAACTTGCAGATCCAGGAAACTCAGGGAACCCTAAGAAGTTTAAGAACATAAAATTGTACCTAGACACATTGTAATAAAACTGTTGAAAACCAACAGTAAAGAGAAACATTTTGAAAACAGGTAGATTAAAATGACACATTGTGTACAAAGATATAAACTAAGGTCAACTTTCCTTCAGAAACAATGTGAGCCAAAGACAAAGGAACATCTTCAAACTGCAGAAAACTGCAATCTGGCAATCCAGAATTCTATATCCAGTTGAAATATTCTTTAAAAATGGAGGTTTCCATTTTAAGTTAAACAAAAGACCCTCTACCTACAGAAAAAGTATGACTTGCTGAAGGCTTAGATGATCATTAGCATTTTTTGCAATTAAGTATTTTAAAATTAAAGTATGTACATTGATTTTTAGACATCATGCTACCACACACTTAATAGGCTACAGTATAATGTAAACACCATATTGATCATAGAGTTAAATGGAAAAGATAAAACCATACGTATTCTAGAAAGCAACACATGAGAATAGCTTTACAGTAGGCAGGAAAATACTTCTTAGATACAGAAAGCAATAACCGCAAAAGTAAAATAAATGATAAGCAGACTACATCAAAATTAAAATTTTCCACTCATCAGAAGATTGTAAAGAAAATGAATGGGCATACCAGCCCAGAAGAAAATATTTTCAAAATATATAAACAAACAACTTGTACACACAGTAGATAACTCTCAGAAATCAATAATTAAATGACCAAAAAAAAAAAAAAATCCAAATGGGCAAAAATTATGAATAGACACTTCACAAAAGAAGACAGCCCTGGCTAGCCATATGCAGATAACTGAAACTGGACCCCCTCCTTACACCTTATACAAAAATTAACTCAAGATGGATTAAAAACTTCAATGTAAGACCTAAAACAAACAAAAAAAAAACCCTAGAAGAAAACCTAGGCAATACCATTTGGGACTTAGGCATGTGCAAAGACTTCATGACTAAAACACCAAAAGCAATGGCAACAAAAGCCAAAATTGACAAATGGGATCTAATTAAACTAACAAGCTTCTGCACAGCAAAAGAAACTATCATCAGCATAAACAGGCAACCTACAGAACGGGAGAAAATTTTTACCATCTATCCATCTGATGAAGGGCTAATATCCAGAATCTACAAGGAACTTAATCTAATTTACAAGAAAAAGACAACCCCACCAAAAAGTGGGTAAAGGATATGAACAGACACTTCTCAAAAGAAGACCATTTATGCAGTCAATGAACATGAAAAAAAGCTTATCATCACTGGTCATTAGAGAAATGCAAATCAAAACCACAGTGAGATACCATCTCACACCAGTTAGAATGGCAATCATTAAAAAGTCAGGAAAAAACATGCTGGAGAGGATGTGGAGAAATAGGAATGCTTTTACACAGTTGGTGGGAGTATAAATTAGTTCAACCATTGTGGAAGATAGTGTGATGACTCCTCAAGGATCTAGAACTAGAAATACCATTTGACCCAGCAATCCCATTACTGAGTACACACCCAAAGGATTATAAATCGTTCTACTATACGGACACATGCACACGTATATTTATTGCAGCACTGTTCACAATAGCAAAGACTTGGAACCAACCGAAATGCCCATCAATGATAGACTGGATAAAGAAAATGTGGCACATATACACCATGGAATAGTATGCAACCATAAAAAGGGATGAGTTCATATCCTTTGCATGGATGAAACTAGAAACCATCATTCTCAGCAAACTAACACAGGAACAGAAAACCAAACACTGCATGTTCTCACTCATAAGTGGGAGTTGAACAATGAGAACACATGGACACAGGGAGGGGAACATCACCCACCAGGCCTGTCGTGGGGTGGGGGGTTAGGGGAGGGATAGCATTAGAAGAAATACCTAATGTATATGACGGGTTGATAGGTACAGCAAACCACCATGGCATGTGTATACCTATGTAACAAACCTGCACGTTCTGCACATGTACCCAGAACCTAAAGTATAATAAAAAAAAAGAAAAAAAAAAGAGAAAGAGGACAGCCAAATGTGAAAAAGATAAAAGTAATAAAGGAGTTTTGTATTTAATTTCATTAGTCTTCAGGCAAATGTAAATGAAAACAATAATGGGATACTGTTACATTTCTTTTAAAATAACTAACAATAATAAAAATATTGAAAATGTTGGTGAGGACGTGGAGTAACTCAAAGTCTAATACATTGCTTGTGGGAATACAAAATGATGCAGCTACTTTGGAAAATGCTGTGGCAATTTCTCATAAACCTAAACATTCATTTCAACATAAAATCCAGACACTATACTTTCATGTCTATGTCTATGTTCATCTCTACATCTACTTCTATGTTCATGGCTGGCTATCTATTTATCACCTGTCTTCCTACCTTGCTATCTGACAACATCATTACATACATATGTGTGTATAATAACTTGTTAACTACAAAGAAAATATAGAAACTTTACAGTGGAGAAAGCTTACAGACACCACCTGAACCATGTGGTCAAAATTAACATCAGCAATATTGGGACAACCTGAAGTCGAATGCTTCCTGAAATGCTGCACCAGAAAAGATACAGCAACCTTATTTTTGTAGCATTCCTGGCAAAAAAAAAAAAAAAAAAAAGCATAACCTGTATTTAACTACGAGAAAACATTAGACTAAGCCAACAGTGGAAAGATATTTTGCAAAATAACTTTCCTGTATTCTTCAAACTATCAAGATCAAGGAGGACAAAGAAATGCTGAGAAATAGCTCCATGTTAAAGGACACTCAAAACAACATGATAACTATGTTCAACATGTGATCCTTGATAGGATTCTGGATGGGCTAAAACAGCTATCAAGAACATTACTGGTACAGTTAATGAAACTGAAGTATAAACTGTTAATTATTCATATCGTGTCAATATTAAATGTCCAGATTTTGATGATTTTACTGCGATTTAAAGTAAAAGAATGTCTTTTTGATGGGAAATTTACCCTGAAATATGTAGAAGTTAAAAGGCACGATGTCTCTAATTTACTCTCAAATGGTTAAAAAAAAAAGTTCATATATGCACAGAGAAATGGGAGAACAGAGAGAATGGTAAAGCAAATGGGATAAAATAAAAACCATTTTTAAAATCCACATAAACATTTATGGTTTTGTGTGTACTAAACTTGCAAATTTTCTACAAGTATGAAATTATAAAATGTTACCCCCAAAATGAAATAAACACAGATTTTCATCTATCTTGTTGAGCCACCATACTTGGCAGAAGACTGACTCGAACAAACAAATCCAAGAGAACAACATTATGGGACAAGGTAGTTATTTCCCTTGTGGGGCAGTTATAATACTGTCTACTTTGATTCATTTACACATCTATTTAACAAGCACAAAGTTACGCTCTGGGAGTACAAAAGTGAATGATATGCATTGTTTCCTAGTGAAGGGGGTGAGTGAATTGAATGAGCCAAGTCAGAAAACAGGCAATGAAAAAAAAAAAAAACTGTTTATAAGCACTAATATATAGGTAAGTAGAGGATATTGTAGGAGCAAATAGGAGTAATGAAGCCCTTTCTGAGGGTCTGCAAAGGTTACCCCAGGAAGAAACACCACAGCCAAAGCCTGAAGGACACAAAGTGGGTAAGAGGATATGTACCATCAGGATGGATAGGGAGGAGGCATGGTAGTACAGGAAAATCGCAGGTAGGTGGAACAAGATGAGCAAAGGTAAGAAAAATATGGCCCATTTAGCGAACTGAAAATAGTTCCAAGCCCAGTCCCAGGAATCCCTAGGTTGTCGGAACATGCCAAAGTAGAGACTACTCTTGCCCTTGTTTGGCAGAGGGAATAAAATAAATCCATGCTCTGGAAAGATACTCTATGGTAGTCTGGGGTAGAGCCCACGCCTTCTAATTTCACCATCTGGTCACCCTTAAAACAGTTCAAAGTTCATCTTTATGAGGCCTTTTATCCTCCTTGTCCCTCATACCATTTCTGTAGCTATCTTTATCAAGACACATTACATTGTATTATAATTACTTATTTCCTCACCAAATGCAAAGTCTCAAAGGTAGGAGTTACAGTTCATTCATCTGTGTTAGCAGCTCATAGCAGGGAACCTGGCCCACAGTAGGCATTCAACACCCGATACCATCCTTCTCCTTACTCCATGCCCGATGTATAAGTTAAAGTGACATATACAGTAACCACATTCCCCTGATCATTAAACAACAGGCTGACTTTAGAATGTTCTGTCTTGTTTGTTCTCAAAAGACAATCAAAATATTTCAGAAACTCCAACCTGGCATCTTTGACACTTTTTGCAATGTGAGTGAACACTATGTTTTATTGTCCAACCATGTGTACCATTATTTTTTTCATTCAGATAATGAGTTCACCAAAGTATATGTCACGTTGCCTTCAGGCATCAGTGCCTAAGTGGCAGGAATTAATTGTGAGAACGTTCTGCCCAATTGATACCATGCTGTGGTTGCTCAATACTTATTTAAAATATCCACAAAACTTGCTTCTTTGCTTTGACATTTGAACCAGCTGTATAATGTTGGGCAAGTATTTTGATTCCCATACATCTACATGCCAAAGCTGAAAAATAAGGGACCTATTTTTCCCTCAGAAATGCTTCATGCCGGTATCAAAATACCAAGTTACCATGGTGATAGCTACTCTTGTAAATAGGGCAATTCTACCCCCCTATAGAAGCAAATGTAACACAAAAGGGAGGCAAAATAAGCTCTGAAATAGGGGACAAAAGAGCCTCAGGGAAAAATCCCCACAGAGAAAGAGATAAAGCCTGTTTCAGATAAAAGTCCTGGAAGGTGACAGGCATCCCCCATTCCTCCTCCTCACAGGCCACAGCATAAGCAGACAGGGGTAGGACCCTGAATATGTGTGGCGAGGGGATTCTGCAGTGCCAGCACAGGGAGGTGGTGTTTGCTGAGCACAGAGAAACTGAAGTATTAATCATCATCATAATAACTAACATTCGCTGAGGGCCTATTCTGGGCCAAGCACCACGCTACAGGCTTTATGTGCACTAACTCATTCCACCCTCACAACACTTCCGGGAGGTAGATCGTAAGGCTATTAAGGAGACAGGCCGGAATTCCACGTCGTGCACTTAATCTCCTCCCTGTGCTGCCTGAAGAGTAATGAGGAAGGAATTTGAAACACTAAAGCGGGAGAAACTGGCTCTATCTTTATCTTTAGAATCGGAGTGTGAAAAAGGAAGGAAGCTGACGATCAGAAAAGTCACGCCGGATCAGAAAAGTCACGCCAGATGAGAGCCTGCGATCGCCCTATGCACCGTCTAGTCCAGGGAATGGCCGGCCAGTCTGGATGGGAGAGAACACCTGGAGGAGGACCCCGGCAGCAAGTTAGGGAGAAACTCGCCATCAGGGCAGGAGAGGAGACGTTTCTGTCAACTGATTGTTTACTGAAACTGAGGGCTGTGTGCATATCATTCATTTATTTGGGTGAAAGTAGCACTGGCTCTGCTCCCGTGGACTCTCAGTTGTGGTCTTCCTTTAGCGAGCTTGTTAGCCATTTCATTTTAGTGAAATTTCAGTACCTTCAGGGGGATGACCTTGTGGCCTTGGAGGCCATCTTCTTCACCTGTTTGAAGCAGTCTTGATTTCCTGCTGCCTCTAGGCTGCTGGCTGTGTAAAGAAAGGGGAAGCTTTCATAGGAAGCCTTCCACCAAGGCTAGAAGAAAGGTTCGGGAACTCAGGGCAGTTTTTGGGAGATGGTGCTGAAGGAGGCGGGCCTACCGTGAGGCTCGGCCCCACCCTGTGGCTGAGAGTACTCACAAAAGAGCCCTGGCCTAGCAGAAACAGAATGGCTTTCAGAGACGCATTCGGGACAACAAACCTTAACCAGCCTTCAACGTTGTACTGCTAGGAATTATAAAATGTTGTTTGTTAAAATGTCAATGCCATAACGTATGCAGACAAATGAATATTGTCCTCCAAGATAGGTTCTTTGGAAGTTTACGTGCTCATTTTAACAAAGGTCCCATTGGTGCAAAGTCCTTTTAAAATGTCCTGTGGAGCAGTAGCAATCATTTGTAATCACGCCTCATGTTTAGCTCAAAATTCCATTAACCAGATTCAGCACCTATTTTAATCACTATACCAAGTGCTACGTAACTTTCTTTATGAAAATCAAACCCGCTGTCAAAGAACTAAGGTTCTTCTCTGAGGATTTTGCTGAATGTGTTGTAAGCTCTGAGTACAATTCCAAAAGAGGAACTCCAAAAGCATTTGCTGAAGGGTCAGCATCAATGGGAAATGTGACCTCTGAAGAGGACTGCTTTAATGCAGTCTGTACTCACACAGGCGTGTGTAATTTGGTAGACTTAAAAGCAGTCAACTCTCTTGGAATAATGTCCTAAATAATGAAAACAATATAAAGCAAATTCATGGCTAATTGTACTTTTCTTGTGGAAGAGTTTTTTTGTGAGTTTGCTTTAATACAAACTTTTTAATGGAGACTTTGCTTTTGGAACCATATTATTGAAGAAAAAAACTTGCAAAGAAAATTCAGACTTGCATTCATTCTAACATACTTGTGGAATTAAACATGTTTGCCTACATCAATCGGTATGAAATTCCTCAAGGAATAACTTCAAACGGTGATAAAACTATCATCAATTACTTTGATCCATGAACTCATGTGTAGTCATTTTCTAGGGACATTCAGAGCCATGGGCGATTGTGTTGCTCATGGATATTCTGTGGTCCATTTTGTGCATTTAGTTATATGCACATTGACTAAAATTGTGTGCATCTTATTTAAGCAATATGTTAGTGTTTTTGAGAGTATAGCATTATCTATGAGTGCTAATCATCTGTGAAGGAGTCTGAAATTTTAAGCATAATTAGTCAAAAGCAAAACTATGAGTCAATTACCAATGCAAGTGATAAAAGTGAAATAAAATAGGTTTTTCTTTATTATTACTGTTTCTCTGATATATATATCATTCATTTATATATATATATAATTTTAGCTTTTCTATAGTTATTTGCTATTTGATATAAAAATTTTGATTGATAATAAGACTTACCCATGGCAAATTTAACTGGATCAATATTTGCATGATTTAATTTTATCTTAATTGGGTATCTTGAGATTCACTGCAGGGTTTTTTTTTTTTTTTTTCCTCAATATGTGCCAATAAGTACTCTTTCCCATTTGTTCTTCTTAAGATTGTATCCACAGGCACACAAAAAAAAGAAAAGTCCAACTGCTCCCCTTTCTCAAATGCAAGCCAACTCACATTAGGAATCCCCAAAGGGAGGAGTAAGTAAACCTAACACTTTAAATTGTAACATGGAAAGGTCTTTTTAGGAGTATTCTGATTTAATACAATGGAATTTCAAATGGCTACAAATGAGCCTATTTCTAATGTAAACTCTTTATGTCAGAATCTCATATATTTGTATTTATTAAATCTATTCCATTGATTCAAAAATTATCAAATATATGGAAGATATAAAATAATCATGTTACAACAAACATTCATGTATTCACTGCCATTCTAAAAACAGTTATATTAAAATTACCTTTGAAGCCTCCTGAGTGCCCCTCCCCAATCCAGTTCCCATGCTGTCACTCAAATGTCACCACTGGCCTATATTTTATGCTTATTATTCCTTCATGGTATCTAACAGTGTTACTGAAAATGTTGTGACCCTAAATATATTCTTTTTAAAGCTTTTTGTTTAGAAATGATTTTAGACTTAGAGTGATGTTACAAAAATAATACAAAGAGCTCCTGTATGTAGTAGGATCTTAACCTAGCTTCCCCTAAAGTTACCATCTTGTGTAGTACAGTTGCCAAAACCAGGAAAATAACATTAGAGAAATTCTACTAAACTGAACTACAGACCTTTCTGAATTTCATCATTTTTTTGAGTGGTGCACTTTTTAATTCTGTTCCTGATTCCAATTCAGAGGCATGAATTTCTTTTGAAGAGTACTGGTCAGTTATTTTGTAGGATATCTTTTCATTTTGATGTTTAAATATTTGCTTATCATTACATTGAGATTACTTTGGTAAGAATGCCATGGAAGTAAATTTGTTCACTATATCACAGGGTGTATGATGCCAATATGTCTACTTACTTAGTAAGGTGGTATCTGTCGGGTTCTCTAGTATTAATATAAAGTTACTATTTTGCCTTTGTAATTAGTAAATCTCTTTGATAAGGCATTTTGAGACTATTAGAATATCTCATTCTCCTCAAACTTTTACCCACTAATTTTTGCATCCATTGGTTAATCTTGCATGCAATAACAACTATTCAATGTGGTGTTTCACAAATGATACTCTTTCTTTTCCCTTTGTTCTTCTACATTTACTAATTAGAATTCTTCTGTAAATCCTTTCTTCTCTTTCTATATATGTATTTAATTATTTGTGTTAGTATTTGCTCTGAATATGTATTTTATGCTATATATTTCAGTGCATTGTTCGTTATTTTCTTCAAATTGTTCCAGTTTTGGTTATTAAGAGTTTCTTCAGGATGGCTTCTGTGTTCTTTTAACAAGCTCCCAACTCCTTTTCAGCAACTTCTTACCTTCTGGCACAGCAGGATGGTCCAGGTTGCTGTCTTGTATGTTTCTTGCCCAGTCGTGGAAGCAACTATTTATCCAAGGAGCTTTGGTTCCTTCTACTGAGGAATGATATTTGGATTTTGGAAACTAAACTCCAGATAGTATGGATCTGGAATGAACACTCCAGGTGTGTTCATTGCTTTCGATTAATATTACTTCTAGGCAATAGACCCAACAAATACGTCTGCGTGCGTGCGCGCACACACCCACACCCACACACACACACACACACACACATAACCATTAGCTCATACTGATACTTCTGATTCCAGCCCAACACCACAGGGTTCATTCTAGTCTTCCCTCATTTCTTTATTAGTAGGTAATTTCTCTAAAAATGAAAAACCTGACTCTCACTATTTATAGTGTGGTTACCTATTTGCTTAATCCTAGTATAAACATAAATTAATTAATAGCCAAGCCATACCTGCGTGAGAAGTGAATCTATCAACAAAAGTAAAGTATTTGTGTACAATTCCATTTGTCATTAGCCTGACAGTATACAATCAAAATACAGTTTTTACAAGTTACTTAGATCAATTGTCTTCTCTGCTCCTTTCAGTGAGTTATTTATTTGTAATACAGTTTGGAGTATTGGTTACTGTTTGTATTCCTGCTGGGTTTCCCAAAGGCTGTATGATTTTAATTATCTGTTTGTTATTGGGGCATTTGAAACATGACTTTGAAGCTTAGAGTCAGAGCTACACAAAGAGGGGGACTTAGAGAAGTGTTACATCTTTCTCATGCTAGTCCAGTTCCATTTCCACTTCTTTCAACATCTTTCTCATTCGTTCCCTGTAGGTAATTTTCTTTTACACATATGAGCAGATTCATATATCTTTTCTTATAGCCTGTTTTTACATTTGAAGGATAGTATAGACATGTTTGTTTGTTTTGTACTTTGCTGTTTACACTTAGCAGTATAATCTGCAAATCACTTAATAGCAATACTCAGTGATCATTTGCATCCCTTTTACCACCGTATATTATTCTATAGAGTGGATGTACATAGTTTATTCAACCATACACTTAAGCGTGTACATTTAGACTGTTTCTAATATGTTGCAATTATAAACAGCGCTGCAATCAATAACCTTGTGCATATGTATTTTTGTAGGGTTAGAGGTGTATCTTCAGGGCAGATTCCTAGAAAGTGATTGCTAGTAGAAAGGTAAGTGTATATGTAGGTTGCCAAATTCCCCACCAGACGGACTGTAGCAGTTTGTATTTCCATCAGCAATATATGAGAGTGCTTGTTTACCCACAGCTAGTCAACAGAATGTGTTGCCATACTTTTAATTTTTGCCAATTTGTTAAGTGAAATATGGTAGCTCTGTGTTGTCTAATTTGCATATCATTATGATCAAATTTGAACATTTTCCCATATGTTTCAGGGCTTTTTAATATTGTTTTGTATGTGAATTGTTTATTTATGTCTTTTTCCGAGTTTTCTATCAGGATTTTGATCCTTTGTCCCTCAATTTGTAAGAGTTCTTAAATTATAGTCATACATCATTTAACAACAGGAATACATTCTAAGTAACGCATCTTTAGGAGATTTTGTCATTATGTGACTATCAGAGTGTACTTACACAAACCTCGATGATACATATAGCCTACTACAAACCTAGGGTATCTAGTATAACCCATTGTTCTTAGGCTGCAAACCTGTATAGCGTGTTACTGTTATGAATACTGTAGGCAATTGTAACACAACGGTAAATATGAGTTTATCTACACATACCTAAACAGAGAAAATGTACCTTAAAATTGTGGTGTAAAAGACAAAAAATGGTACATCCGTATATTCACTTATCATGAATAAAGCTTGCAGGACTGGAAGTTGCTCTGGTTGAGTCAGTGAGTTAGTGGTGAGTGAATGTGAAGGCCTAGGACATTACTGTAGACTACTGTAGATTTATAAACACTGTACACTTAGGCTACACTGAATTTATATAAAATATTTTTCTTTTTTCAATAATAAATTAACCTTAGCTTACTGTAGCTTTTAAAATTTATACACTTCATTTTTTTATTTTTTGACTCTGTTGACATAACATTTAGCTTAAAACACAAGCACATTGTATAGCTACACAAAAATATTTCTTTTATATCCATATTCTGTAAACTTTTTTCTATTGCTTTTTTTTTTTTTAACTTTTTAAACCTTTTGGTTAAAAACTAAGACAGAAACACACATTAGCCTAGGCCCACCCAGGGTCAGGATCATTAATATCACTGTTTTTCATCTCCACATCTTGTCCCACTGGAGTCTTCAGCGGCAAAAATACATACAGAGCTGTAGTCTCCTATGATAACCGTGCCTTCTTCTGTAATACCTCCTGAAGGATCTGCCTGAGCCCGTATTACAGTTTAACTTTTTTTAAAAATAAATAGATGGTAGATACTCTAAAATAATGATAATTAATTATAATACATAAATCAATAACAATTATTTATCATTATCTAGTATTATATACTGCACATAATTGTATGTGCTATACTTTTATACAGCTAACAGCACAGTATGTTTGCTTTCAGTATCATTATCACAAACAAAACAGTAATGCACAAACATTAGCATCAATGTAAACAAAAGAGTAATGCACACATACTGATTACACTAGCATCACCACAAACAAAAGGTAATGCACTGTGCTACAAGGTTATGATGGCTACCGTGTCACTAGGAAATGGCAATTTTTTAGCTCCTATAATCATATGGGACCACCATTGTTGACTGACATGTCATTATGTGGCACGTGACTGTATTAGGGATTTAGCCCTCTGTTTATAGTATATGTTGCAAATATTTTCTCCCAGTTATCAGTTGTTTGTTGACTTCATTTCTGGTATTTTGTGTCATACAAAATTATAATTTTTTATGGCCAAATTTATCATTTTTATTGTCTCTTGATTTAAAGTCATAGTTAAAAAGTCTTTATCTACACTGAAATTAGAGTAGTTTACCCATGTTTCCTACTAGTATTTAAAGCGTTTATTTTACATGCAAATCCCTAAACTACTGAGTTTACTTTCGTGTATGGTATGAAATATAGATCTACCTTCACCTTTTTCCAAGTGGCTAAATGGTTGTCTCAGCACCATTTATTATAAAGTCAATCTTTGTCCCAGTGATTTGAGATGCCACTTTTATCATACATTGAATATACATATTTTTATATGTATGTGAGTTCATATCAGGGCTTTATATTTATTCCACTGGTTTATTTGTCTAGTCACACTCCAGTACCACACTGATTTAACTGGTATCCTTATAGTATGTTACAATATCCAGTAGAGCTAATCTTCCTCATAGTTTTTATTTCTTGTGTTTTTCCAACTATTCTTGCATATTTGTTTTTCCATATGAACCTCAGTGTTATATTGACTTTCACTATTGATTTGTTTTATGCAGGTATAATTCACTTATGTATCTCTTTTGTGTACTATTCCATTATAGAATATATCATAATTTACCTGTTCTATTGCTGATTGGCATTTAGAATCTTTCAAGTTTTTTATTATCATAACCTCTAATATTTTGAACAATTTGGAGTATGCCGTTAATACTCCAAATGCAAGATTTTCTCTAGAGTATATATCTACAAGAAGAATTGTGGGACCATGGGATATAAATATCTTCAGCTTAACTAGATGATACCAATTTCTTTTCCAAAGGAGCAATTTCAGTTTATTGCCAACATGTTTAACCACATAGATTTTTCTTGCTATTGTTTTTATTACAGTTTCTAAAGTAATTTTATCATGTACTATTTTGTTCATTGATGCCAGAGCCTGTAGTTATGCAGTAGACACTATAATTATTTACTAAACTGTGGTCAGCCTGCGAATTCTTTGGAATTAATTGATATTAGCTTAAGTTGCTAAATATTTTATATATTCTTTAAAAGTGACACATGCTGTATTTTGTTGGGTGCAGTGTTGTATGCAAGAACATTATGTCAAGTTTTTATTTATTTATTTATTACTTTTTGAGACAGAGTCTTCCTCTGTTGCCCAGGCTGGAGTGCAGTGGTGCAATCTCAGCTCACTGCAACCTCTACCTCCCAGGTTCAAGCAATTCTCCTGCCTCAGCCTCCCTAGTATCTGGAGTTACAGGCAGCTGCCACTATGCCTAGCTAATTTTTGTATTTTTCTGTAGAGATGGGGTTTTGCCAGGCTGGTCTCGAACTCCAGACTTCAGGTGATCCACCCGCCTTAGCCTCCCAAAGTGCTGGGATTACAGGCGTGAGCCACTGCTGTTGGCCAGATAAGTTTTTAAATTATGGTTTTTGATTCTTCTATATCCTTATTAATATTTGGCCTTGTAAATCTACTCATTGCTAGTGGGGGAAGTACACCGAATATATTCTGTGATTGTTGATTTGTCTATTTCTCCTTATAGTTTTGTGAATTTTACTACATACATAGATTTCAAGGTTATGTTATTTGACACATATAAGCTTACAATTAGTTAGCACTGAACATTGTACTCTTTGTAGTGACCTTCTTTATTGCTATTAATAATAATCTTCACTTTTAGAATAAAAACCTGGAGGTTAGCACTGTGCTTCAGAGGGATAGCCTGGCAAACTTTCTAGTTTTAATTTGAGGAACAGACAATGGAGTTTCTAAAGCACAGAAAGTGTCAGAAATCCCACTAGTTTTTCCTCTCCTTTTTCTCCAGTCTTTTGCAGCTCAGATTCCAACCATTCTACAGTAGTAGCCACAGCAAAAATAAACCAGCAAGAGGAGATTATGAGAGCCCAAACTCTGAAAGAGGAGAAACTTCTAACACTAAAGCTGCAGTTCCAAGATGATGAGGCCAAATTCTATTGCTTTTTTCTTTATCTTTCTGTCTTCAATTGCTATGGTAAAATAGTGGAAACGTCAGATTTCTGGTAAGAGAACTAAACAGAAGAGCTTCAGGAAATCGAAGAGTACTGAATATATAGTAGAGTTGAAGAAGTTAGAGAAAACTCCATTTGTAAAGTTTTAAACTCACTCCAATACACAAATGAATGTTTTTAATAGTAGTTGGCATCCAAAGACTTTGAGAATGAATCTAAGAGATAAACCTCCAACCAAGATACAAAGCAACTCTTGGGTGGCGTGGATCTAGATAGCACTGCAAAGGTTTTGAAAACTGAACTGATATTGGAACCACAGCCCACAGAAGGCTGGCAGAAACTTGCCTGTTGAACGGAATCAGGTAGTGCCTCTTAAAACAAAATATCAACATCCTCCATGGGATTTAAATGAGACCCATAGTCTCAGAATATAATCTTCAGGCTCTCCAGGGCTACAATCTGAAAGTACTTGGCATAGCAAGAATTATGAAACTGCAACTTGTATGGGAAAAGACAAGTGATTCCGATGATGAGATGACACGATGTTGGAATTATCTGACAGATCTTCGAAACAAAATTTAAAAGAGAAAGTTTTCACAACAAAAAAGAAGACATAAGGAAGAACCAAATACAAATTTTAGAAATTAAAAACACAGTAAATAAAAAGAAAAACTAACCAATTGGACTTAAATGGAGGTGACAGAGGAAAGATGGTGAACCTAAAGGTGAATAAATAGAAATTATCTAATTGGTAAACAGAAAAAAATAAGAGTTTCACGGACCAACAGAAAGTCTAACACATGTGTCATCAGAGTTATAGAAAAAGGAGAATGAATAAGGTGCTAAAGGAAAATATTTGAAGGAATATTTGCCAAAAAGTTATTGAATTTGGTGAAAGGCATATGCCTACAAATTGAAGAAGCTGAATTACCCCCCAAAATAATAAAACTCAAATAATAATTCCCAGATGCACCATAACCAAATTTCTGAAAGCTAAACACAAAGAAAAAGATAATGAAAGAAGGTAGAAAAAAAAATAGAACACTCCACTTAATAGCAGAAAAATAAACTTTTCAATTTTATATAGACTATTCACCAAGATGAACCATAAGCTGGGTCATAAATTAAATCTTTACAGTTTTAGAAGAATTCAAATCATGCAAAGAATGTTCTCTGATCATAATAAAATAAAATTAAACATAAATAACAGAAGAATAAGAGGAAAATCTCTAAAATATATAAAGTAAACAATATACAGCTAAATAATCCACAGGTCAAGTGAAAGTCTCAAAAAGAATTTGAAACTATCTTGAACTGAATGAAAATAAAAATACAACCTATGCAAATTTGTGGAATATAGCTAAAGCTGTGTTTAGAAAGAAACGTATAGCATTATATGTTTAGATTAGAGAAGACAATGAACTAAAATATATAATTTAGGTTTACACCTTAAGGAAGTAGAAAAGGAAGAGCAAAACAAATCCAAGTCAAGCAGAAAAAGGAAGAAATAGTTATCTATTAGAATAGATAAAGAATAGATATCGAATAGATAACGAATAGATATCAAATAGATATATAAGAATAGATAACGAAATTGGACACGGAAAAACAATAGATCAAATCGATGAAACTAAAAGTTGGTTCTTTGAAAAGATCAATAAATAGCAGAGCATGCTGAGTCACACATCACCCTTGTGGGTCTTTATTAAGGACCTTGGCCCAAGCCTACTTCAGATGCTTGCTCTCAGGAAAGGCTAGTAGTTGTGGTAGTCCGTGTGATTCTCTAGGTGGCTGCATTCCACAGTGCACCATGATTTCTATTAGTGATTCTTAACCTTAGGTGTAATGCTTCCTTTTATAACATTATGTGCATCCTTTACTGTCATAAAATTAAGTTATGGGTGGCATAAGTTACATATATTAGTGGTACAAAAATGAAACATAATGATTAAAAGTAACATGGAACAAAATGAATTAAAAATCTGTATATAATCTTTTCTTTAGGGGAAAATTGACAAACTTCCAATAAATCAGAAGAGAGAGAGAAGATATAAATTACCAATATCAGTATTAAAGTAGGCATATCACCGTACATCCCACAACTTTAAAAGGACAATAAAAGTGTACTATAAACAAATCTACATACATAAATTTAACAACTTAGATAAACTGGATTCATTTCTTGAAAACCATAAGCTACTAAAACTCCTTGTAGATGAAAGACAACTTAAATAAACTGAATAGTCCTTTGACTCTTGAGAAAATTGAAGCCACAGTTGAAAACTTTCTGAAAAAGAAGTCTTACGTCCTAGATGGTTTCACAGGCAAATTCTACAAAAAAAAAAAAAAAAAAAAAAAAGGAAGACATCTCTTCCAGAAAATACTAGGGGAGGAAACACTTCCCAATGCCTTTTACAAGGTTAACATTACCCTGGTACCAAACCAGACAAAGATAGTACAAATAAAGAAAATATTCTTCATGAACATAGATGCAAAAATCCTCAAAAACATTTGTAAATTTAATAACAGAAATATATAGAAATAATAATACACTATGGACAAATGAGGATTATTCCAGGAATGCAAGGCTGGTTCAATATTTAAAAATGAACCAATGCAATGTACTATGTTAGCAGCCTAAAGAAGAAACACCATGTTATCATATCAAATAATACACAAAAGCTATTAGACAAAATTCAGCACCCACTCATGATAACAACTCTCAACAAAAAACAAAGGGAAGGTGCTATAGTTTGATTATTTTTGTTGCCTCCAAAATTCATGTTCAGTATTAGTCCCTTCCAAAATCCAATTGTGACCAATGTGATACTTCAAAAAGTGGAGTCTTTAAGAAGTGATTGCACCATGAGTGCTCCTCCCTTATTCATGGGATTAAGATGCTTATAAAAGAGGTTTTGTGCCTTCTGCTAGGTGAGGACATAGCAAAAAGACCCTCACCGGATGTTGGCATCTTTATCTTGGACTTCTCTACCTCCAAAACTGTGAGAAATAAATTTCTTTACAGATTCTTTTTATTATCTTACTGTCATGCAATGGCATGATAATAGCTCACAGCAGCCTTGAACTTGGTGGGCATTCCTCCTGCCCTAGTATCCTCTGAAGTTAGGATTATAGGCATGCCTCCACTGTAGGCTATTTTTTTTTAATGTTTTTGTAGAGATGGTCTTGCTTTGTTGCCAGGCTGGTCTTAAACCCCTGGCTTCAAGCAATCCTCCTGTGCCAGCCTCTCAAAGTCTTGGGATTAACAGGTGTGAGTCACTGTGCCTGATCTCCTTATTTTTATTTTTATTTTTATTTATTTGAAACAGAGTTTTGCACTGTCTTCCAGGCTTGAGTGCAATGGTGTGATCTTGGCTCATTGCAATCTCCGCCTCCTGGGATCTTGCAATTCTCCTGCTTTAGCCTCCCAAGTAGCTGGGATTACAGGCACACACTACTATGCCCAGCGAAATTTTTGCATTTTTAGTAGAGGTGGCATTTCACTATGTTGGCCAGACTGGTCTCAAACTCCTGACCTCCTGATCCGCTCACCTCAACCTCCCAAAGCGCTGAGATTACAGGTGTGATCCACCGTGCCTGGCCAATTTCCTTATTTTTAACGGTGAAAGTCTAAATGTGTTCTTCCTAAAATTGGGACAAGGCAAGAATGTTCATACCACTACTAATCAGCATAATAATGGAAATCCTCACCAATGAAATAAGATAAGAAGAAAAAATTAATATCATACAGAGGGTTGCAAAGGGAGAAATAATACTATCTCTATTTACAAATGGCATAATGGTCTTCACAGAAAATCTCAAGGAGTTTTCATAGAAAAATAGTAGTAGAGCTAATAAGTGAGTTTTATAAGGTCTATTAGAGAATGCAAAACAAGTTGCAAACTGGGAGATAATATTTGCAAATCACATATTTAACAAAAAGCTTGTATCCAGAATATAAAAAGAACTGCTAAACTCAACAATAAGAAAGCAAGAAAAATTAAACAAAAAGACAACCAAGTTAAAAATGGAGAAAGAACTTGAAGAGGGTATGAGTTTGAGAAATAAGCACATGAAAAGGTGTTCAACATCATTAGCCACTACAGACATGCAAATTAAAACTATGATGGGATACAATTACACACTTGAGTAGCTAAGTTTAGTAGCTTAAACTAAACTAAGTAATTTAGTTTATTATAGTAGCTAAAATAAACAATCCTGACAATGTCAAGTATTGGTAAAGGTACAGAGCAATTAAAACTCTCATACCTTACTGGTGAAATTGAAAAACGGTGTAACAACTTTGAAAAATACTTTGGAAGATTTGTATAGTTAAATATACACTTCCATTATCCTATTCTTGGGTTTTTACTTGAGAAAAGTGAACTGATGTTCACACAAATGTTTATACCAGCTCTGTTAATAATTTCCCATAGCTGGAATTAACCTCAATGTCCTTCCTCGGAAAAATGGGTCAACAAATTGTTCTGTAGTCATATAATGTATCATACTGTGAAATACGTATTTGTTCTTTCTTCCCATTTCCTGGCATACAGCTCCTAAAATTCTTGGAATCTCTAAAGTGATGAGTATCTTCTGTATGCTAAATAGGATGACTGATGACTGGAGGCCCCTTCATTGCTTCAGGATGGGGCTGGTTGCCAGAAAGACCACAATATGATTAGCGCATTGGCACTTAGATTTTTATTTCCCAACCTCTGGGGAAGGGAGATGGACTGAAGGTTGGATTGATTACCAATAGCCACTGCTTGAACCAATCATACCTATATAATGGAGCCTTCATAAAATCACAAAAGTACTGGGTTCATGGAGCTTCTAGGTAGCTGAACATGGAGATGGGCCGGGGGTGGCGTGCTCAGAGAAAGCATGAAAACTCCATACCCTTTCTTCCACACCCTAAGTATCTCTTCCATCTAGCCATTTATCTATATCATTTATAACACCCTTTATAATAACTGGGCAAATGTGTGTGTTTCCCTAGGTTCTGTGAGCCGCTATAGCAAACTAATTGAACCAAAGAGGTGATCATGGGAACCCAGATTTAAAGCTGGTTGGTTACAACTCTAAGTGATAATCCACTACTTGCAACTGGTATTTGAAGTGGGAGGTAGTCTTATGGAACTGAGCCCTCAACCTGTGGGATCTGACACTATCTCCAGGTAGAGAATGTCAGCATTGAATTGAAGGACAATTAGCTGGTGCTTGCTGATGAATTGCTCAGAGTGTAGGAAGAAATTTCAACACATCAGTGTCAGGAGTATTTATTGTGCTAAATTGCGTGAGTACAGAGTTGGAAAAACACTTTGGTTTTTCTTATATCCTTATACAATGGCATATTGGTCAGCAACAACATAGGAACTCACAATTGATGCCCACAACTTGAATGAGTTTCAAGAGCATTATGCTGAATTTAAAAGCCAGTTTCAAAAGGTTTTATATCATATGATTCCATTTGTATGACCTTCTTGAAAAGACAAAACTATAGTGCTGGAGAATAGATGAGAAGTTGGCAGGGTTAAGAGTTAGGAGTAGATATAGAAAGAATAGAAAGGGACATCCAAAGGGAGTTTTTGTGGTGATGGAACTGTCTTGTATCTTGTTTGTTGTAAGAATAACATGAATCTATACATATGTTAAAGTACAACTGTATATCAAAAGGAAAATAGTATACTTTCTTTTCTGTTGTTTAGAAGATTAGATTTATATACCCCCAAATTGGAATCCAAGTATTCATCAACTGGTGAAGGTATAAATGAAATGTGGTATAACAATACATAAAATGCTATTTAGCAGTAAAAAGCAAGAATCTACTAAAATGTACTACAACACAAATGAACCTCAGAAACATGACACTATGTGAAAGAAGCAAGATGCCAAACAGATGGTCCCCACCCAAATCTCAACTTGAATTGTACTCCCATAATTCCCACATGTTGTGGGATGGACCCAGGGGGAGGCAGTTTAATCATGGGGGCAGGTCTTTCCTGTGCTATTCTCATTATAGTGAATAAGTCTCATGAGATCTGATGGGTTTATCGGGGGTTTCCGCTTTTGCTTCTTCCTCAGTTTTCTCTTGCCGCTACCATGTAAGAAGTGCCTTTCACCTCCCGCCATGATTCTGAGCCCTTCCAAGCCATGTGTAACTATAAGTCCAATTAAACCTCTTTTTCTTCCCTGTCTCAGGTATGTCTTTATCAGCAACATGAAAACTAATACAGTAAATTGGTACCAGTAGAGTGGAATGTTGCTGAAAAGATAGCCAAAAAATGTGGAACTGACTTTGGAACTGGGTAACAGCCAGAGGTTGGGACAGTTTAGAGGGCTTAGAAGAAGACAGGAAAATGTGAGGAGGTTTGGAACCTCCTAGAGATTTGTTGAATGGCTTCGACAAAAATGCTGATAGTCATATGAACAATAAGATCCAGGCTGAGGTGGTCTCAGATGGAGATAAGGAATTTGTTGGGAACTGGAGAAAAGGTGACTTTTGTTATGTTATGGCAAAGAGACTGGTGGCATTTTGCCCTGCCCTAGAGATCTGGGGAACTTTGAACTTGAGAGAGATGATTTAGGGTATCTGGCAGAAGAAATTTCTAGGCAGAAAAGCATTCAAGAGGGGACTTGGGTACTGTTAAAGGCATTCCATTGTAAAAAGGAAACAGAGCATAAAAGTTTGGAAAATTTGCAGCGTGATGATGCAGTAGAAAAGAAAAACCTATTTTTTGAAGAGAAATTCAAGCCAGCTGCAGAAATTTGCATATGTAGTAGTAAGGAGCCTAATGTTAATCCCCAAGACCATGGGGAAAATGTCTCCAGGCCACATCAGAGACCTTCACAGCAGCCCCTCCCATCACAGGCCTGGAGGCCCAGGAGGAAATATTGGTTTTGTGGGTTGGGCCCAGGGTCCCTGTGCTGTGTGCCCTGTTTCCCAGCTACTTGTGCCCTGTTTCCCAGCTACTCTGGCCATAGCTGAAACAGGCCAATGTATAGCTCAGGTTGTGGCTTCAAAGGGTGGAAGCCCCAAGCCTTGGCGGCTTCCACGTGATGTTGAGCCTGAGGGTGCACAGAAGTCAAGAAATGAGGTTTGGGAACCTCCACCTAGATTTCAGAAGATGTATGGAAACACCTCGATGCCCAGGCAAAAGTTTGCTGCAGGGGCACAGCGCTCATGAAGAACCTCTTCTAGGGTAGTGAGGAAGGGAAATGTGGGGTTGAAGTTCCCACACAGAGTCCCTACTGAGGCACCGCCTAGTGGAGCTGTGAGAAGAGGGCCATCCTCCTCCAGACCCCAGAATGATAGTTCCACCGACAGCTTGCATTGTGCACCTGGAAAAGCCACAGATACTAAATGCCAGCCTGTGAAAGCAGCTGGGAGGGAGGCTATACCCTGCAAAGCCACAGGGGCAGAGCTGCCCAAGACCATGGGAACCCATCTCTTGCATCAGTGTGACCTGCATGTGAGACCTGGAGTCAAAGGAGATCATTTTGGAGCTTTAAAATTTGATGGCCCTCCTGTATTTCAGACTTGCATGGGCCCCATAACCCCTTTGTTTTGGCCAATTTCTCCCATTTGGAACAGCTGTATTTTTCCAATACCTGTACCCCCATTGTATCTAGGAAGTAACTAGCATGCTTTTGATTTTACAGGCTCATAGGTAGAAGGGACTTGCTGTGTCTCAGATGAGACTTAGGACTGTGGGCTTTTGGGTTAATGCTGAAATGAGTTAAGACTTTGGGGGACTGTAGGGAAGGCATGATTGGTTTTGAAATGTGAGGATATAAAATTTGGAGGGGCCAGGGTGAAATGATATGGTTTGGCTGTGTTCCCACCCAAATCTCAACTTGAATTGTACTCCCATAATTCCCACGTGTTGTGGAAGGGACCCAGAGGGAGGTAATTAAATCATGGGGGCCAGTCTTTCTCGTGCTATTCTCCTAATAGTGAGTAAGTCTCATGAGATGTGATGGGTTTATCAGGGTTTTCCGCTTTTGCTTCTTCTTCATTTTTCTCTTGCTGCTGCCATGTAAGAAGTGCCTTTTGCCTCCCGCCATGATTCTGAGACCTCCCTAGACATGTGGAACTGTAAGTCCAATTAAACCTCTTTTTCTTTCCAGTCTTGGGTATGTCTTTATCAGCAGCACGAAAACTAATACAATATTTTATGATTCCATTTATCCAATGAGACCTTAGGTTTCACTTCCAACATGTAAAGACCTTGGAAGTCATCACACTTCTCTTACAACAGAAAAAAAAAATTAAAACACTGAACAAAAAAGATGACTTTTCCTAGACTTATTGGAAAACTGACATTGCAGAGAAAATCTCCACTTTGACATTTGGAAAGACAGTCTCATCCAGAGACATACAATCAAGGCCTTCTTATCTAACAGAAAGCTGCTGGAGCTGCCATAAACTTGTAAGACCACTAAGAAAACTATGATTTCAATAAATTGCTGGCAGTAGTAATAGTCAGGATTCTCCAGAGAAACAGAACTCACCCACCCACCCCCCTCCCCACACACACATATATATATCCAGCAAGCTAGAAATTCAGGTAAGAGTTGATGCATCCTTGAATCAAAAGGTAGTCTGGAGACAAGATTCCTTACTCCTTGGCAGACCTCAATCATTCCTCCTAAAGCTTTCAACTGATTGAAAGAGGTTCACACACAGTGAAGAGTAACCTGTTTTGTTTACAGTTTACTGATTTAAATGTTAATCACATCTAAAAGTATACCTTTATAGCAACATTTCAACTGCTATTTGAACAAACAACTGGGTGTCACAGCCTAGTCAAATTGACACATAAAATTAACCATCATGCTGAATGTGAAGTATTATGATGGTGACAAACTCCTGGGGGTCACTGTTTTAGGGGGTGCTCCACACTTCTGTTGGCTTTCCCTCCAGGAACTCCACCAGATTCTCATGGTGAAGATCTGAAAACATTGCCTCATGGTTCTGACAAAAATAGGAGAAGAATTATTGCTACAGACTGCATTCTGTCCCTCCTACTCCACTGCCACCAAATGTGTATGTTGAAGCCCTAACCCCAGTGCAGTGCTATTTGGAGATGAGGCCTTTGGGAGGTCACCAGGATTAGATGATATTATGAAGGTGGAGACCTTATGATGAATCAGGGAAATTCTAAGAAGAGAAAGAGAGAGATAGCTCTGACTGTTCCATGGGAGGACACAGCAAGAAGACAGCTCTCTGCAGGACAGGAAGAGAGCACTTACCAGGAATGGAATCAGCTGGCATCATTTTAATCTTGGGTTTTTTAGCCTTCAGAACCATGAGAAATAAATATCTGCTTTTTAAGCCACCCAGTCTGTGGGTATTTTGTTACACCAGCTTGAGCAGACTGACCCAGTAATCGTTGTGAAATAGGCTCAGAACCTTCATAAAAAGGCTTATGCTCTAGAAGCTAAGAGTCTTACCCCAGTTGGGTAAGGGTTATTCTCCTACTTCAACCCCCATTTGCCCTCCTGTTTTATTTCATGGAAAAAACAAAAAACACAGTCAACAGAAGTAAGGGCTTCAAAGAAATAGATTGAGAATGTTGTGGCCAGAAAAGGAAGTGGAGAATGCCAAAAAAGTTTTCCAAGGCATAAACTCACTAAAAGACTGAGATTAAATCATAGGATTGTAGAATGCTTTCCATCCCCAACCCCTGGTCATTACACCAACAAGCCTCCAGGAAAATCACAGAAGACAGCTGAAAGAGCTGCAGGAAACGGTTTCTCTCTGAAGATTAATATGTTGGGGAGCCCAAGGTCAAGAGGAAAGACAAAAAAGAGGGTGCTAGAAGAATCAGAAGACTCTGTCACCTATAGTTACAGAAATTATTAAACATAGTGAGTATTGTAGCCAGGTTACTGTAAGTCCTCACACTAAAGGCCTATTTAATCTCAGCTTTCATTACCCAGTACAACATGTCCTGCTTAAAAAAATAAATTACAAGGCATGCCAAAAGGCAAAAACAAAATGAAACGAATGAAAAATCTGAAGAGACAAAGCAATCATTAAGAATAAGATTGGAATGTGGCATTGATATTGGAATTATCAGACAGAGTTAAAATAACTATAATTAACATGTTAAAGTCTTTAAGGAAGAAATAACACAACATGCAAAAAGATGGGTAAGATTTTGAAACTTTAAAAAAGAACCAGAAGGAAATTCTAGCAAGCAAAACCCTAGTAAAAGAAATGAAGAGTGCCTTTAAAAGGCTCATGAGTAGACTTGACTTTGCTGAAGAAAGAACCCATGAGCTTGAAGAAGGTCAATAGAAATGTCCCAAACGTCAATGCAGATGGAAGAAGGAAAATGACAACAACAACAGAGCAGAACATCCAACAACTATTGGAACAGTTGCAAAAGGTATACTCTATGCAGAATTGGAATATCAGAATAAGAAAGAGAGAATGGAGTGGAATAAATAGTTGAAACAATAAAGGCAAAAAGAATTCCAAAATTAATGATACACAAGAAGTCACAGAACCAGGAAACTCAGAACATCAGGCAGGATAAATAAGAAATAAAACACACCTAGGCATAAGACATTCAAACTGCAGAAAGTCAAAGAGAAAGAGAAAATATGGTGGTGATTGTTGTACAACTCTATTAATTTACTAGATATCATTGAATTGTCTAATTAAAATGAGTGTATTTATGTTATGTAAATTCTACCTCAATAAAGCTGCTTAACAAATGAGTCAGTGACTCCGAGAAGCATTAAAAGTAAGTGCTGGTATCAGGTAGAAAAATATTTATCTACATCAAGGAATCATTCATATTTTCCTAAGCAATCATGACTCTCAAGAGGTGAATTAAAAACCCAAGTCCTTGCGAGGTTCTGGGACAGGTGGCTCACTGAGTAGAAATTCTCGACATCACTATGCGTTTTCTATTTGGTAACTTCTTTCATCTGCATGAGGCAATGTGAATAAATCAGCATTGTATCTGTTGCGTTTAACAGCCCAACTTTGAATCTGAGTGTGTTTCAACCATGCATTTTCTCTCATTTTCAATTTGCATGTGCATTTAACATTTACTTTTCTACCTGGCTGACAAATATATTTTGGCCCAACATTTTTTAAAAAAGATATGGGCAAACCATCACAGCACAGAGTTAGATGCAAAGAAGACAAGAGGCTACCAGGAAGATAGGCGTTCGACGGGACTCATCTCTCTGTTTAAAATGCACACACATTTTCTGCTTCTAATCAGTGCTTTTTCCTCTCAGGAGAAAAAAACATAGCTTCCAGACTGAAATAGCTTCACTGACAATTTCCCTTTGATGCAATGCTTATCTACTCCCCTCTGAAGGTTTCTCGTTGGGTTTATTTGTCTTATGCTTTCAACAGTTTCTCATCTGATTATTGTCATTTGTACAGCCCTGAGCCTTTTACTCTCCAAGGGTGGGTATCTATTGTTAAGAGTTTATTGCTTGAAAAGGACATGATTTTCAAAAAGACTTTTTTCCTCCACTGGTAATCAGCACACAAATGCACTGTTGCTTTAACCTTTGTTGCCATTGGAGCAGTTTTCATGTGGATTTATGTTCTCTAATCCAGTAATTAGCTAGAACAATTTTATTAAGGAAAAAAAGAAAGACAGTGAGAGAGAATACTGCTTTAGGAATGAGGAAACTCATTCCAGGTTTACTGTTCTACTCTGTGTAACCCTGGCTGAGCAAATCATTTCTGGCAGTTTGGCATTACAGTACAAGTACCCATGAAGCATTTGGGGTTGACTTGATATGGTTTACACCCATCCAACAAAGCAAGTTATGCAAGAAAGATTAACTGAAATGATTACATTCAAACTGATTTATTTCATTCAGACAAAAGGGGTAAAGGGCAAAGAGATTCTTATGGTATTGGTAATTTTTTCCTTAGGGGCCAGTGAGCCACTGTCCAAATGGCTGATGCATAGGACTGCTTGCCATTCTTCTAATGGCCTGCACAGATAAACCCTGTTAGGTTCTGTTATGTTCACAGAAGAATGGGAATGGAAGATTTTCTTCTTCTTTCTTTTAACAGTAGAAAAAAGAAATGGCATGGACAGAGTACTGGGTTCAATCAAGGAGTTACACTTAGGAGAACAGTTCCTACAAGAAAAAAAGGCAGAACTGTAAACTTCCTTAAGGAATTCAGTAGCATTGATGTGTAGATAAAAAGACTGTCCTCAGGTTGCGAGCAACTTGATTCATTCATTTTATCTCCCCCTTTAGAGCTAATGTGTAAATCTTACCAATAGTGCAGACCTTAAAACCTAAGATTAAATATCCTGGCCATGCCCCTGGACCTACAAATGTGAAGCCAAAATCTTGTACTTTATCCAGAAAATATACTTCTCTTGCATTTTTAAAACAAATTGATTTGTGATATAATCCTTAGATTTGCTTTCATGGGATTTTTGAAGACAGACAATTTTAGTGAAATGTACTTAAAAATTGTAAGGTAGGTAAATTATGTAGCATGAAGTCGATGCCAAACAAAATGAAAAACAACAAAACAAAATGTCACAATTTCAAAGAGAATTGCATAGAATGATATTATTTGGGCCCTAATTTTTAATAATTTCAGGAGGCGGTTCCAAGATGGCCAAATTGGAACAGCTCCAGCCTCCAGCTCCCAGCGTGAGCGACACAGAAGATGGGTGATTTCTGCATTTCCAACTGAGGTACTGGGTTCATCTCACTGGGGTGTGTCGGACAATGGCTGCAGGACAGGGGATGCAGCCCACTGAGTGAGAGTCGAAGCAGGGCAAGGCACTGCCTCATGCAGGAAGCACAAGAGGGAAGGGAATTCCCTTTCCTAGCCAAGGGAAACAGTGACACACAACACCTGGAAAATCAGGTCACTCCCACCCTAATACTGCACTTTACCAAGGGTCTTAGCAAATGGAACACCAGGAGATTATATCCCTTGCCTGGCTCAGAGGGTCTCACGCCCACGGAGCCTCCTTCATTGCTAGCACAGCAGTCTGAGATCGAACTGCAAGGTGACAGTGAGCCTGGGGGAGGGGCACCCGCCATTGCTGAGGCTTGAGTAGGTAAACAAAGCAGCTGGGAAGCTTGAACTGGGTGGAGCTCACCGCAGCTCAAGGAGGCCTGCCTGCCTCTGTAGACTCCACCTCTGGGGACAGGGCATAGCCAAACAAAAGGCAGCAGGAACCTCTACAGATTTAAATGTCCCTGTCTGACAGCTTTGAAGAGAGTAGTGGTTCTCCCAGCACGGAGTTTGAGATCTGAGAATGGACAGACTGCCTGCTCAAGTGGGTCCATGACCCCTGAGTAGCCTAACTGGGAGACATTCCCCACTAGGGGCAGACAGACACCTTACACTTCACATGGCCGGGTACCCCTCTGAGACGAAGCTTCCAGAGGAATTATCAGGCAGCAACAATTTCTGCTCAGCAATATTCACTCTTCTGCAGCTGCCGCTGCTGATACTCAGGCAAACAGGGTCTAGAGTGGACTTTGAGCAAACTCCAACAGACCTGCAGCTGAGGGTCCTGACTGTTAGAAGGAAAACTAACAAACAGAAAGGACATCCACACCAAAACCCCATCTGTACATCACCATCATCAAAGACCAAAGGTAGATAAAACCACAAAGATGGGGAAAAAGCAGTGCAGAAGAGCTGAAAATTCTAAAAATCAGACTTCATCTCCCCCTCCAAAGGAACACAGCCCCTCACCAGCAACAGAACACAGCTAGATGGAGAATGACTTTGACAAGTTGAGAGAAGAAGGCGTCAGATGATCAAACTTCTCCGAGTGAAAGGAGGAAGTTTGAACCCATTGCAAAGAAGCTAAAAACCTTGAAAAAAGATTAGACGAATGGCTAACTAGAATAACCAATGAAGAGAAGTCCTTAAATGACCTGATAGAGCTAAAAACCATGACACGAGAACTACGTGACAAATGCACTAGCTTCAGTAACCGACTCAGTCAACTGGAAGAAAGGGTATCAGTGATTGAAGATCAAATAGATGAAATGAAGCGAGAAGAGAAGTTTAGAGAAAAAAGAGTGAAAAGAAATGAACAAAGCCTCCAAGAAACATGGAACTATGCGAAAAGACCAAATCTACGTCCATCAGATTGGTGTACCTGAAAGTGACAGGGAGAATGGAACCAAGTTGGAAAACACTATGCAGGATTTTATCCATGAGAACTTCCCCAACCTAGCAAGGCAGGCGAATATTCAAATTCAGGAAATACAGAGAAGACCACAAAGATACTCCTCTAGAGGAGCAACTACACGACACATAACTGTCACATTCACCAAAGTTGAAATGAAGGAAAAAATGTTAAGGGTAGCCAGAGAGAAAGGTCAGGTTACCCACAAAGGGAAGCCCATCAGACAAACAGCAGATCTCTTGGCAGAAACTCTACAAGCCAGAAGAGAGTGGGGGCCAATATTCAACATTCTTAAAGAAAAGAATTTTCAACCCAGAATTTCATATACAGCCAAACAAAGTTTCATAAGTGAAGGAGAAATAAAATCCCTTACAGACAAGCAAATGCTGAGAGATTTTGTCACCACCAGGCCTGCCCTAAAAGAGCTCCTGAAGAAGCACTAAATGTGGATAGGAACAACCGGTACCAGCCACTGCAAAAACATGCCTAAATGTAAAGACCATCAATGCTAGGAAGAAACTGAATCAATTAATGAGCAAAATAACCAGCTAAAATCATAATGATAGGATCATGTTCACACATAACAATATTAACCTTAAAAGTAAAAGGGCTAAATGCTCCAATTAAAAGACACAGACTGGCAAATTGGATAAAGAGTCAAGACCCATCAGTTTGCTGTATTCAGGAGACCCATCTCACGTGCAGAGACACATATAGGTTCAAAATAAAGGGATGGAGGAAGATCTACCAAGCAAATGGAAAGCAAAAAAAGGCAGGGTTTGCAATCCTAGTCTCTGATAACACAGACTTTAAACCAACAAAGATCAAAAGAGACAAAGAAGGCCATTACATAATGTAAAGGGATCAAATCAACAAGAAGAGCTAACTATCCTAAATATATATGCACCCAATACAGGAGCACCCAGATTCATAAAGCAAGTCCTTAGAGACTTACAAAGAGGCAAAGAATCCCACACAATAATAATCGGAGACTTTAACACTCCACTGTCAACATTAGACAGATCCATGAGACAGAAAGTTAACAAGGATATCAAGGAATTGAACTCAGCTCTGCACCAAGCAGATCTAATAGACATCTACAGAACTCTCCACCCAAAATCAACAGAATATACATTCTTCTCAGTACCACATTGCACTTATTCCAAAACTGACCACATAGTTGGAAGTAAAGCACTCCTCTACAAATGCAAAAGAACAGAAATTATAACAGAATGTCCCTCAGACCACAGTGCAATCAAACTAGAACTCAGGATTAAGAAACTCACTCAAAACCCCTCAACTACATGGAAACTAAACAGCCTGCTCCTGAATGACTACTGGGTACATAACAAAATGAAGGCAGAAATAAAGATGTTCTTTGAAACCAATGAGAACAAAGACAAAACATACCAGAATCTCTGGAACACATTTAAAGCAATGTGTAGAGGGAAATTTATAACACTAAATGCCCACAACAGAAAGCAGGAAAGATATAAAATTGACACCCTAACATCACAATTAAAAGAACTAGAGAAGCAAGAGCAAACACATTCAAAAGCTAGCAGAAGGCAAGAAATAACTAAGATCTGAGCAATACTGAAGAAGATAGAGACACAAAAAACCCTTCAAAAAATCAATGAATCCAGGAGCTGGTTTTTTGAAAACATCAACAAAATTGATAGACCACTAGCAAGACTAATAAAGAAGAAAAGACAGAAGAATCAAATTGATGCAATAAAAAATGATAAAGGGGATATTACCACTGACCCCACAGAAGTACAAACTGCCATCAGAGAATACTATAAATACCTCTATGCAAATAAACTAGAAAACCTAGAAGAAATGGATAAATTCCTGGACACATACACTCTCCCAAGACTAAACCAGCAAGAAGATGAATCCCTGAATAGACCAATAACAGGTTCTGAAATCAAGGCAATAATTAATAGCCTACCAACCGAAAAAAGTCCAGGACCAGACGAATTCACAGGCGAATTCTACCAGAGGTACAAGGAGGAGCTGGTACCATTCCTTCCGAAACTATTCCAATCAACAGAAAAAGACGGAATCCTCCCTAACTCATTTTATGAGGCCAACATCATCCTGATACCAAAGCCTGGCAGAGACACAACAAAAAAAGAGAATTTTAGACCAATATCCCTGATGAACATCAATGCAAAAATCCTCAATAAAATACTGGCAAACCGAATCCAGCAGCACATCAAAAAGCTTATCCACCATGATCAAGTGGGGTTCATCCCTGGGATGCAAGGCTAGTTCGATATATGTAAATCAATAAATGTAATCCAGCATATAAACAGAACCAAAGATAAAAACCACATGATTATCTCAATAGATGCCGAAAAGGCCTTTGACAAAGTTCAACAGTCCTTCATGTTAAAAACTCTCAATAAATTTGGTATTGATGGAAAGTATCTCAAATTAGTAAGAGCTATTTATGAGAAACCCACAGCCAATATCATACTGAATGGGCAAAAACTGGCATTCCCCTTGAAAACTGGCACAAGACAGGGATGCCCTCTCTTACCACTCCTATTCAACATAGTGTTGGAAGTTCTGGCCTGGGCAATCAAGCAAGAGAAAGAAATAAATTAGGAAAAGAGGAAGACAAATTATCCCTGTTTGCAGATGACATGATTGTATATTTAGAAAACCCCATTGTCTCAGCCCAAAATCTCCTTAAGCTGATAAGCAACTTTGGCAAAGTCTCAGGATACAAAATCGATGTGCAAAAACCACAAGCATTCTTATACAACAGTAACAGACAAACAGAGAGCCAAATCATGAGTGAACTCCCATACACAATTGCTTCAAAGAGAGTAAAATACCTAGTTATCCAACTTACAAGGGATGTGAAGGACCTCTTCAAGGAGAACTACAAACCACTGCTCAATGAAATAAAAGAGAACACAAACAAATGGAAGAACATTCCATGCTCATGGATAGGAAAAATCAATATTGTGAAAATGGCCATACTGCCCAAGATAATTTATAGATTCAATGCCATCCCCATTAAGCTACCAAAGCCTTTCTTCACAGAATTGGAAAAAACTGCTTTAAAGTTCATATGGAACCAAAAAATAGCCTGCATTGCCAAGATAATCCTAAGCAAAAAGAACAAAGCTGGAGGCATCATGCTACCTGACTTCAAACTATACTACAAGGCTACAGTAACCAAAACAGCATGGTATTTGTACCAAAACAGAGATATAGACCAATGGAACAGAACAGAGCCCTCAGAAATAATACCACACATCTACAACCATCTGATCTTTGACAAACCTGACAAAAACAAGAAATGGGGAAAAGATTCACTATTTAATACATGGTGCTGGGAGAACTGGTTAGCTACATGTAGAAAGCTGAAACTGGATCCCTTCCTTATACCTTATACAAAAATTAATTCAAGATGGATTAGAGACTTAAATGTTAGACCTAAAACCATTAAAACCCTAGAAGAAAACCTAGGCAATACCATTCAGGACATAGGCATGGGCAAGGACTTCATGTCTAAAACACCAAAAGCAATGGCAAAGAAAGCCAGAATTGACAAATGGGATCTAATTAAACTAAAGAGCTTCTGCACAGCAAAAGAAACTACTATCAGAGTGAACAGGCAACCTACAGAATGGGAGAAAATTTTTGCAATCTACTCATCTGACAAAGGGCTAATATCAAGAACCTACAAATAACTCAGACAAATTCACAAGAAAAAAACAAACAACCCCATCAAAAAGTGGGCAAAGGATATGAACAGATGCTTCTCAAAAGAAGACACTTATGCAGCCAATAGACACATGAAAAAATGTTCATCATCACTGGCCATCAGAGAAATGCAAATCAAAACCACAATGAGATACCATCTCATACCAGTTACAATGGCAATCATTAAAAAGTCAGGAAACAACAGATGCTAGAGAGGATGTGGAGAAATAGGAACACTTTTCCACTGTTGGTGGGACGGTAAACTAGTTCAACCATTGTGGAAGACAGTGTGGCGATTCCTCAAGGATCTGGAACTAGAAATACCATTTGACCCAGCCATCCCATTACTGGGTATATACCCAAAGGATTATAAATCATGCTGCTATAAAGACACATGCACATGTATGTTTATTGTGGCCCTATTCACAATAGCAAAGACTCGGAACCAACCCAAATGTCCATCAATGACAGACTGGATTAAGAAAATCTGGCACATATACACCATGGAATACTATGCAGCCATAAAAAAAGATGAGTTCATGTCCTTTGCAGGGACATGGATGCAGCTGGAAACCATCATTCTCAGCAAACTATTGCAAGAACAGAAAACCAAACGCCACGTGTTCTCACTCATAGGTGGGAATTGAACAATGAGAACACTTGGACACAGTAAGAGGAACATCACACACTGGGGCCTGTTGTGTTGGGGGAGAGAGGGAAGGGATAGCATTAGGAGATATACCTAATGTAAATGACGAGTTAATGGGTACAGCACACCAACATGACACATGTATACATATGCAACAAACCTGCACATTGTGCACATTTACCCTAGAACATAAAGTATTATAAACATAATAATAATAATAATTTCAAAGTACGACTCCTAACTGTGTTATTGGGGCAAGTCGTATCATCTTTTGGGGACTGAGTTTCTTCACCTTTAAAGTTGGCATAATAATTCCTAACTTTCTTGACTGTTAGGAATATTAAATTATTGCATACATTTAAATGTAAAGCATTGTCCTAGCATATAAATTATAATCTTCACTTCTATTTTCTGGACCTTAATTTATTATATTGCAAACTGGAATTGTTCATACACCCTGCCTTAAAATTATTGTGAGGGGAAGTCATGATAAATAATGGAAAAATATTGACAAAATCATTACAGGATACATTGAGTATTAATAGATTGCTTGTATACTTTGAATTCTAGTAGTGTTTGAGCCTGGGGAGCGCTTAAAAGTTCTGCCATAAGAAGATGGTGAATAGACAATAAAACATTTGGCCAAGTTATTTCACGAACCTGTTGGTAAAAGAGCCACAACAAATGGTGACACTAGTATTTCTAGTTCCCCCATGTAATTTAAACATATGGACAAGCACTGGCTTTTTAAGCTGACCATATTTCAAAATCCTGGTTTAGTTTATTTACCAAAGGGCACAAAGTCAAAGACATACAGTCATTATGAGGCTTTCAAGTGAGATAGCCTTTCAAGCGAGTCACAGGGGGTGACTGTGTTTGTAAACATCATTAGGAGGGCCCATACAACAATTCCAGGCTAGGAAGATGAGCAAATGAGATTACAAAATGAAGATACAAAACCGCAAGTTTTGAGGACAGCAAAACTGTTGTGTGTCCCTGGATAGGTCTTTCCTTTCCCAGTGAAGTCACTATGAGCAGATTGCCCAGTCACCAAATGGTATAGCAGACCTTGGAATCAGCCTGCAGATATTTGAGCATACAGACTTTTAACTTTTTCCTCCTGTTGCATTCCTTCCTGTCAAACACTGCGGAATATCTATGGGTTCTTATATAATTATATTGTTCAGTCCGTGTTTATTGTTCTTTTCCCACCTGCTAGAAAGAGTGTGGGGTACTAGATAGTTCCATCTGAGTTTCTCACCATGGGCTGCAATTTCCCTCAAATTTCAGACCATTACCTCATGTGCTTTTGTTGCTCAGGATAATCTTTTAGGTATTCCTTAAACTCCACAAAAAGCAATTGTTAGAAGTTTTTGTTCCTTATTTAATCAAAGATGTTCCAGGCAATCAAACAGTATTCAGGATTCATAGAATGATATTGCACATATGTGCCATAAACTAGGAAAATAAATCTTAGTTACAGACTTTATTACATGCAGTTAGTGCTTTCTGGGGAAATAATTAGTGGGTTATATGTAGGATTATTTTTGTTTTGTTTCTTTTTAACAGTAGATTCCAGCTTTTATTTTAAGCATAAGGTTGCTAATGAAACTATTCCTTACAGAACACATCTATTCTCTTTGTTGATCAATGATTTCAAATCATCTACTTTCTCAACATTAAGGTTCTTAGTCTATTCTGCGATGACCAAACCTTAAAGTATTATTTGTTATAGTAAATGGTTCTGGTGATAGAGAAAAGTCAAAAGCTTTATAAATCCAAACTGTGACTCAGTTCTGTGTGAGATGCAGTAATAATTAGGAAAAGCTGGCTTGCTAAATTAGTACTAAACTCTCACAACAGGCATCAGTCAATAGTCCAGACATCTGATGAGTTTAGCAGAGGCTAAGGAGAAAATTAATCACAGGTTGTCTATAACAAACTGCTAGTGTATTTATTTCACAAAACAAAAGAATAAATGTTCTAAGACTATTTAAGATAAATAAAGATAAGAGGATTGGAAAATATTCACCAGATTATCTTATCATTTTTCTCTTTACTTTAGTTTTCATTAAATTGTGAGAATCTCCTTGTATCCCCTGTGTTTAGTAGAGTATAGGACATAGTAGAGGCTCCATAAAGGACCATTGAGTTAATGAGGGACAGCACATCCTTACTCATAAAAAATATAAAGCTGGGTTTTTTTTTTTGTAATTTATTATACTCATGTGCCCATCTTTAGCTGTGAAATAGGTATGTTGATGTGTATGTGTATGAAGACTAAATATAGCCATTCCTTTAGTTCCAAAATATCTACCAACTGCCTATGCTAACTCTGTGGGATACAGAAATAAATATGGTAGAATATTCAGTTTTCAAAGAGTAGTTAACTGATCTCTTTCTTCTAGTGGTCAGGAAGATAGCAAAAAGAAATTAATTTCATAGTTGAAAACTTTAAAAGTTTCACAAAACTTTTAGAGTAGGTTTGCCAGGTAAAATGCAGGACACTTATTTAAATTTGAATTTCAGATAAGCAATAAGTAATTTTTAAAGATAAGTATATCCTATGCAGTATTTGGAGCATACCTATCCCAAATATGGTATGAATTGTCTATCTGAATTTCAAATTGAACTAGTCATCCTGTATTTGTGTTTTGTGTGCTCACTAAATTTGGCAACCCTACTTTTTAGACCACTTTTTACATAGCAGAATTGTTCAAATTGGTTTCCCATTTCGCACCTTGCACACTGTGAAGATGGGACAAGTTGTAAAATGCTTTAGACATGGGGATAAATAGGTAAGAACTCAGAAAAGCATCAGGGAGGAGAATCAGGTGCCCTTGAATAATAATTAACCACAACAAATTATCTGTTCACAATATGAGATCAGAAGTATTTATTCACTTGTTTGTTTGGGGGAGAGTGACAACTTTGAGAACCTGGGATTTGAAGTCAGACAGGTCAGTTCTACAACCTAGGGGCACTGTGACTCTCGACAAGGATCTCAAGCTCTCAGTTTCTTTTCTTTTTTTTTTTTTTTTTTGAGACGGAGTCTCGCTCTGTCGCCCAGGCTGGAGTGCAGTGGCCGGATCTCAGCTCACTGCAAGCTCCGCCTCCTGGGTCCACGCCATTCTCCTGCCTCAGCCTCCCGAGTAGCTGGGACTACAGGTGCCCGCCCCCTCGCCCGGCTAGTTTTTTGTATTTTTTAGTAGAGACGGGGTTTCACTGGGTTAGCCAGGATGGTCTCGATCTCCTGACCTCGTGATCTGCCTGTCTCGGCCTCCCAAAGTGCTGGGATTACAGGCTTGAGCCACCGATGACTCAGTTTCTTATGTGACAAATGAGGACAAGTAGAGTAATACTGTCTAGAGTTGTTTGAAAGATTAAATGAAATAATACTCATAAAGTGATTAACAGTGCTTGCTATATTACAAGTGCTCGCTATATTATAGATTTACTCTTATCAACTACTACTGTTGAGGTGCAATAATCATGTATGATTTTGTCTTAAGAGAAAAGCAGTTCCTGGCATCTAGAAGCTAGCTTGGCACTCATAGCTAGACCTTCCCCTGCTGAGTATAAACAATTTGACAGAGCACCAAGATCAGACAGAGCCACTCTGTGACCATGATGAATCAAGATAAAAATAAGACTGCCCGATAACCATGCCTGAATGCAGACCAAAACGCGAATATTAAAAAACATCAGAAATGACCGAACGCCATTCTATCCTGGTTCATATGAATGAGTGTTCATTTCTTTCTTACAAATTACAACCTCACTCCAGTTTCCCCTCTTTCTGGGGAAGACATTAAGTTGCCCAAGTATATCAACCCCACTTTCTAATAGTCTCCAGTTTGGAGCAAAGATCTGAGTCCTTGATATCTCCCCCAAACATGAACCCTAATCCTTTTTTCTTTTCTTTGAGACAGAGTCTCACTCTGTTGCCAGGCTGAAGTGCAGTGGCAAGATCTAGGCTCACTGCAACCTCCACCTCCCAGGTTCAAGCGATTCTCCTGCCTCAGCTTCCTGAGTAGCTGGGACTACAGGTATGTGCCACCACACCTAGCTAATTTTTGTATTTTTAGTAGAGACGGGATGAAAACCGTGTTGGCTAGGATGCTCTCAATCTCTTGACCTCATGATCTGCCTGCCTTGGCCTCCCAAAGTGCTGGGAGTACAGGTGTGAGCCACTACTCCCGGCTGAACTCTAATCCTTTCTAATGCCATTTTACTGAGATGTCTTTGACCACATCCCCCTGCTCCTCACCCCCATAATGTCCATCATACCCTATAATCCTTTACTGCAACACACCATAAACTTAATATGTTCAACTACAGGAGTATTCCTGGTGGTCTTTGGCTGGAGGGCATTGACAGAACCTTCCATCAGCACCTTCTTTCTCTTGTATTTCTTGTCCTCAATGTTCAATATTCTCCTTGTGTCTTCTCCACTTTCCATCACTAAACTGTATCCTAATTATGCAGGTGTAATACAAAATATCAGTGAAAGAATGATCATCATGTATTCATAAAGTTGAATAAATAAAACCAAAGGCCAGATGCTGGTAACTAGATGGCTGCATCTCAGTTTTAGATTAGCATTTTAGGTCTGATCATTTTCTAGGTCTTTCTCTATTTTAGTAAACAATCTTTTAAGAACACGAGAATATATCCATAGTGGCTCACATTTTCCTGGAATCCAATGATAAAATAACATAAAGAAAAACATTTGTAGGTAACATTTACTGTGCTAGTTTTTCTTGGATGTAGTTTGAGAGAACAGTGATGATTGACACAGTAGGCCCTTGGTAGCCACAGATTCCGCATCCATGGATTCAACTAACTTGAATTGAAAATATTCAGAAAAAAAATTGTGTCTGGACTGAACCTGCACAAACTTTTTTTCTTGGCATTATTCTCTAAACAACATGTTTACATAGCATATACATGAGTATAACAATTTACATAGCATTTATATTGTACTAGGTATTATAAGTAATCCAGAGATGATTTAAAGTACTTGGGAGGATGTGTGTAGGTTATATGCAAATATACCACATCATTTTATATCAAGAACTTGAGCATCCCTGGATTTTTGTATCCTCGGGTGTTCCTGGAACCAATCCTCCATGGATACCAAGACAGAACTGCATATATGGGAAGCCAATGATACCTTCCACCCTTGAAAGTATATTCGTCTCCAGGCTAATATCTGGAGTGTGAATTCTGCTATGGAGAGCAACCCTAATTGCTAGGACTCTTGGTGCCTGATATCCCTTTGATTTTCTCTTCTATAGTTGGGAGCAAAAACATTTTCCTTTCTTGTTTGTTTGTTTTGGCTGAGTGAGAAAGCCCCTATTATTTTAGCTCCAAGCTTGGCAACATAAAACACCGCCCAACCATCTCTGTAATCTGTGATATTAGAAGATGCTGCATACCAAGAATATCAGATCATTTTTCCAATTATACACACCTAACAGTAGAGGAAGTTAAAGAATTGGACTGGGGGACTGACTCAAAAATATGAGTATTAATATACTTTAAAAACTCCCTAGGTGATTTTTATTGGACCCAATTCCCAATCTCCCAGAAGCCTCTCCTTAGATGTAATATTCCCTTGCAATCACAGGAAAAGAGTACCTTAAAGAAGCCAAATTTAGGATCAAGCTATGATCTACTATTTAATATTATTTGCAGTGCGAACCCTTAACAAATTTAGAGCCGAATCATGCGTCGACCTGAGCTGACCTAATTGCTTGTTCTGTTGTCTGCAGTTCTGGGACATGGAATAGACCAAGGCTAAGCCCTGAATAGCAGTAGCAGATCTCACTGAAAATCTAATTTATAGGACAGCAATAGCGATGCTCCAGCTAAAGTTGCTGAGGCCACGGTGAAGTAACCTCTATTTTTCATTCTCTAATCGTTTCTCCAGAAAATAAATTTGGTTATATAATTTATCTTGCTTAGTTTGGGCTCAAAAACGAACTTGAGAGAGGAAAAACTGTAGTGAAATTCTGTATATTTTAAGTTATACTGCTGTGATCAGCAGAAGTTACTTTGCTTCAGAATATCCAACAGAATTTGCCTCAGAATAAATGTACATGACAGTGTATGTGACTTGATGTTTGTACCAGAATGAGACCAGAATGGTGTTGACATCCAGTTATATTTGGATGTCAAGTTTGTGTGGACATTGCAATGTGAACAGAGATGAATGATTAATGAAATTGTAATAATATATTTCTTGGCTACTGAATTGTTTAAAGTATGATATAGATATGATCTAATGAATCTTTCCCTCTACACTGAAAAGTGGATGAATAGTGAATGTTCTCTGCTTAATTTAATCATGATGTCTTCAATACAAGTAATTTACTGAAGAGCACAATATAATCGTTGTAAAGCCCAGTAGTTCAGCTTGGAATTTTCCAAATAGGAAAGATGGCAGACTCTTCCAAATAGGAAAGACAAAAATGTATTTTTGTCACAGAATCACAACTTGGGCTTTAGGGCTAAATAGCTTGTGAGCTACTCAGAGGCAAAATGCAAGTCTTTGTGCCCAAGTACCTGTCATACTGTCAGATACCAGATAAAACTTCACACACGAAGACAACACAAACAAACAAACAACGACAAAATGAGATAGACCCTTGGCTTGCTGTTATCTACTCTGTTTCAAAAAGGAAGATTCTTTGTAATTCTTAGGTTCCCTTAAAAAAATTCTTAGGTTTCCTTAAAAATGTTGATAATCCCTGGAGTAAAATACCAAGTTAGAATGTGGAAGGAAATATTGTGAAGTTTTCACCAATCAGCAAAGCTTCAAATATGTCATGTCTATTAAATGGCAGTTAAAAACCACCTTTCAAGAAGCCTATCACAGACAGCCAGATAATTACATTTCCTGTGTTTATTTTATTTTTTACTTTTTGTGCAAATTATGACTTGTAATTATTGTTTTAAGCACTGTCTTTTAAAATATACAGGAAAAAAGGAATAAGCTAAAGATGTAGAAATTCTAGATTTTCTATGTAGCAGGAAGCTCCCTTTACCAGTGTTTTTTGTAACTGTGTATAAATAAGATGTATAACATAATGCTTTGCTTATAGACAGTGTAATGGTTACCATAGCCTAGCAAATGGACATGTCCAGTACCTCACATAGTTCATTTGTGTGTGTGTATGTGTGTAGTAAGAGCACCTAAAATCTATTCTGGGAGCAAATTTTCAGTATACAATATTATTACTCTAGTCTTCATGTTGTACATTAGATCTCTAGACTTATTCATCATACATAACTGTAACTTTGTATCCTTTGACTTACATCTCCTTATTTTCTCTCCACCCCTCCACCCCTGGTAACCACTGACTATTCTGTTTCTATATATTTGACGGTTTTGTTTTTTAAATTTCACATAAAGGTGAGATCATGCAATATTTTTCTTTCTGTGTCTGGCCCATTTTACTTAGCATAATGTAATATAGAGTCATCCATATTGTCACAAATGTCAGGATCTTGTTTTTAGGCTGAATAATATTCATATTTGTATATACATATACAAACATGCACATTCCCCGTATTTTTTAATCCATTCATCTGTTCATGTACACCTAGGTTGTTTCTCTATCTTGGCTATTGTCAACAAAGCTGTGGTGAACATGACAATGCAAGTATCTCTACAAGATGCTAATTTCATCTTCTTTGGGTATATACCCAGTCGAGGACTTGATAGATCTTAAGGTAGTTCTATTTTCAATTTTTTGAAGAACCTCTCTACTGCTTTCCACAACAGTTAAACCAATTTATATTTCCACCAACAGTACATAAAGGTTCTCTTTTCTCCACACTGTTACCAACACTTATCTCTTTATTATTTATAATAGTCATATTGACAGATGTGAGGTGATATCTTATAATGGTTTTGATTTGCATTTCCCTGACTGATGATTAGTGAGGTTGAGTACCTTTTCAGATATATATTGGCCATTTTTATGTCTTCTTTGGAGAAATGTCTATTCATATCTTTTGCCCATTTTTACCTAATTTTTAGAATAATATTAAATTTTTTAAATTTTTTGCTATTGAGTTGTGTGTATTCCTTATATATTTTGGATACCCACCCCTTATCAGATGTAGGATTTGCAAGCATCTTTAGGTTGCCTTTTCATTTTTTTGATTGTTTTCTTTGCTGCACAGAAAGTTTTTCAGTTTGTAGTCCTACTTGTTTATTTTTGCTTTTGTTGCTCCAGTTTTTGGTGTGATAGCCAAAAAATTGTTGCCTAGAACAATGTTGAAGAGCTTTTCCCATGTTTTCTTCTAGGATTTTTAAGGTTTCAGGTCTTGCATTTAGGTCTTTAATCCATTTTGAGTTGATTTTTGTATATGGTGTAAAAGAAGATTCCAATTTTATTCCTTGCATGTGGATATCTGGTTTTCCATACATCATTTATTGAAGAGACTATTCTTTCCCAACTGTGTCTTCTTGATGGGCTTGTTGAAAATTAGTTGACTGTAGATGATTGGGTTTATTTTTGGGTTCTGTATTCTGTTCCATGCATCTATTTGTCTGTTATTATACAAATACCATAATATTTTGGTTACTACAGGTTTGTAGTATATTTTTAAATCAAGAAGTGTGGTGCCTCCAGCTGTGATTTTCTTTTTCAAGATTTCTCTATTTGGGGTTGTTCGTGGTTCAATACAAATTTTAGAAAATTTTTTCCTATTTTTGTGAAGCATACCTTTGGAATTTTTATAGAGATAATGTTGAATCTGAATATTGCTTTAGGTAGTATAAAAATTTTAATAATATTAATTATCCCAGTCCATGAATATGGGATATATTTTTTTATTGGTATCTTCTTCAACTTCTTTCACCAATATTCTATAGTTTTCTGTGAAGTAGTAACTAAAAATCTCCAACAACAACAAAAAATGCCAGGACCAGAGGGCTTCATGGCTAAATTCTGCCAAACATTCACACAAGAATCAAACAAATCCCTCTTAAATTCTTCCAAAGAACAGAACCAGAAGAAACACTTTCAAACCTAGTTTATGATGTCAGTATCACCCTGGTTGCAAAGCCTGACAAAGATATCACAAGAAAAGAAACCTGTAGGCCAACGTCTCTGATGAACAGATGCAAAATTCTTCAGTGGAATACCTGCAAACTGAATTCAACAACACATCAAAAAGATTATGCATTGTGACTAAGGTGAATTTTCCTCTGAGATGCAAAGTTGATTTAACATACGCAAACTTATGTGATACGTTACATTAACAAAGTGAAAAATAAAAACCACATCATCATCTCAACTGATGCAGAAAAAGCATTTGACAAAGTTCAACATTCTTTCTTGATTAAAAAACCTCTCACCAATTTGAGTATAGAATGAAATTTTGGCTACATAATAACGGTCATTTAGGAAAAGTCCACACATAACATCATAATTGATGGGGGAAAACAAATAGCTTTTCTTCTAAGATCTGCTACAAGGAAAGGTTGCCTACTCTCACCACTTCTATTCAACATAGTACTGGAAGTACTATCAAAAGCAATCAGACAAGGAAAAGAAATAAAAAGCACTCACACCAGAAATGAAAAACTAAAATTGTTCCTATTTGCAGACAACATGATCCTATGTGTAGAAAACCTTAAAGACTCTACCAAAAAACTCTTAGAACTAATAAATAAATTCAACCATTCATAGGATACAAATTTATAGTATACAAAATCAACATGAAAAAGTTACATTTCTGTGTACCAATAATAATCTGTCCAAAAAACAAATCAAGAAAAATATCCCATTTATGATAGCATCGAAAAGAATAAAATACTTACTAATCAATTTAACCAAGAAGATGGTTTGCTTTTTAGAACAGTAGAAAGTAGTAGGTCACATTACAATGTTTCTGTCCATTGTTCATTTTTAGATCTTTATAAATTTAGTAATGATTATGCTGGTAGTGAAAACGGAGATGGCAAGGGGAATAGAATACGCAGTAACTTCTTTAAAGCAAAGGTTATTTTCTGTAACAAATAAAAAAATGGCAACAGCTTCTTTGCTTTCCTATCTCCCAATTTGCCTTGTTGCTCCTTCTGCCCCTAGTAACTCCAATCCTCCACTCCAATGCTTTTTTTATCTTTGACCTCCATTTCCCCTTTCCTTTAACTATTCAATACCAGGGAAGACTGTTCCATAGTAACCTACATAAAGGATTACAATAGATCATGTTAGAATTAGATTAGTTTAGATTATACTTTAAGCTTTCCATGTTTGACTATTTTGTTTATAACTTTAGAAAACTCTAGAATGTTAAATATATGTATTTCTATCATAAATTACACATTAGTTTCTCAGTTGCAAAGGATTGATCTAGAATTGAGTCATTTTGGTGTTATTTCTGTGGAACTGCCAAAGAAAATCTTAACCCATTGTTGTCATCTGGAGTCCTTTAAAGCTTAGCTTAGACCAAGGGCCAGGCGAGGCATTGCCAGCCTGCTATTACTGCTGGTTGATAAGATTAAATGGAGTCTGGCTCCATGAGGAAAGGCTGACACAGGGAAGAGGAGCTACAGCATAGGATGACAGGCTGCCAGACTCAAGGGAGGAATCTGGTGATGGTGCTTACGTATCACTGATCCCCATGCCTGGAATTGTCTCATAGCAACAAGTAAATTCTAGAAAACGAAAACCCTAAGGGGCGTATTTCTGAGACATCACTTGGTTAAGACATGGTTTTTTTTCCCCAAATACTTATTGTACAGTTTCATTTTATTACTTAACCCTTTATATATTTAACTGCTTTAACTTTTGCTGCTTTTCTCACCAGAGTAGCCTTTAGCAGTCCTGGATATAAGACCTTATTATGATGTCAAATGTAGTGTCTAAAATCTTGGAAGCACTAAAAAATAATAATTAAGAAAAATGATTAGAATGCCATCTATGGATATCACTGGCCTAGGTGTTTGATCTGCCCCTAGTTTGCTTGTCATTAATGCAATTAATATATTTGACACCAGTATGTGGTGGCACTTGTGCAAGAAGATAATGAAAGGAAAAAAAAGTAAAGAACATCCACCTTAGTCTCCACAGTTAGGTGATAAAGAGAAGAAAGAATAAAATAGTGAAACTGTGAGAACACTAAAGAGAAGCAATACTTTCTGCTTGCAAGCTGTCTTTGAAAATAAACTATTAACTCTAATTTCATAAATCTTTATGTATGCAATTGTGTGCCAGACTCTGTGCTAACTGTTGGACTGTGAGGGTCAATAGAGCCTCCAGCAAGGTGCTCAGAGTCAAATAGGAAATGGACAGATAAACAAGTGAATAGTCATAAATGGGGCACGAGACATCATGGACCATCTTTAGAAACTACGTGTAATTTACAATTTTTATAAGGAATTCTAATACTTCAATGTTTTCAGAAACTTTAAATCATGCCATCTCTCCCAAGAAACAAGAGGAAGTGATTGGAAACATATGTATGGGCCAGATGAGAGAGAATCTTGAATGTCGTGCAAAGGACATGGACTTTATCATTAAATTATTCTGTTTTTTATGTAAGGTAGATCATTGCTAGCATTAGAGTGACTCCAGAATATTCATCCATACGCCTGTCATAAGACGTATATTACATAAGATGTGTTCTAACTCAGTTTCTTTTGTTATATTCTAAGTTCCTTTGAGGTAATCCATGTATCTTTCCATACTTTGTTCATTGTGGTTGTTCAGTAAAGGCATCTTTAAACTTAAGTGTTTATTAATACAAATTATTTTGGAGGAAAACATATATTTAATGCAGCCAACTACTTCTAAAGCAGTTGTTTTCAAAATAAGTAGGTATTTGCCATACTCAGACATGTTTTTTTCTCGAAACCAATTGTTGCTGCAGATACACCTTTAATTGCAAGAATAAGCATTCCCTATAATCCTAAAACTACTAGTGAATAACAATTAGCATAAGTAATAAAAATTAATAGTTTGCTATTATTTGTTTCCTTTTCAATGGAATGTTTGGTGGCATGTTTATACATCATCCAGGGATAAAACTACCCTAAATTCTTTTATCCATTAGAGGCTTTTTAATAAAGAATTCTAATACCTAAATGTTTTCAGACACTTTAAATGATGCAGCTCCCTCCTTTATGATTTGAAAACTCTTATTTTGAATCAGTCATGATAGTTAAAAATCAGGACCAGCCAATCTATTTTAAGTTGAATCCCTTAGGTAATCTGGGATGCTCAAATCTTGACCCAGACACTAGTTTAGCTGTTGGGCTACTTCTGAGATTCCCAGGGAATAAATGCAGCAAATGCACATGATATAGATCCATGATTTATTTATTTATTTGTTGAGAGAGAGAGTTTCACTCTTTTGCCCAGGTTGAAGTGAAGTGGCGTGATCTTGGCTCACTGCAACCTCTGCTCCCCGGGTTCAAGCAATTCTCCTGCCTCAGCCTCCTGAGTAGCTGGGATAATATAGTCCGGCTATAATATCCTGAGTAACTGGGAAAAAATAGCCTGGCTAATTTTTGTAGTTTTAGTAGAGACAGCGTTTTGCCATGTTGGCCATGCTGATCTCGAACTCAGGTGATCCACCTGCCTCAGCCTCCCAAAGTGCTAGGATTATAGGAGAGAGCCATCATGCCTGTCCTTAGACGCATGATCTTCATACTCACCTGGGTTTCAGCCCTGAATCCCTGGTTGTCTTCTCCTCGTCCTATGCTACTGAGCTGTGTTATTCCATGACTGTGGTACAAGGGTCCGTGAGTAGACTAGCCCATGCCTTCATTTCTCTGAAGCCTTCCCTGGTCCCACTCTGCTTTCTAAAAGCAGAGAGAGGTCCTACTGTAGTAGTTACACATGGGAGACCAGAGAGAGAAGAGAAGAGAACCATATGAAGAAAGCAGTTTTGCATGAGTTATCCTAGTCCTGTGCTATTTATTATTTATTTCCACCTCTAAAAGCTGTGATGACCCAAGTGGATGTTCTTGACATATAATCTTCTCTTAGAATGAGAGGAGTCTTTGATTAATCCTGAAAGAATGTGACCAGCTCAAACCTACTGAGAATCCATGTCAGAGCTGGAAAGGACTTTGGAGCTAGTCTAGACCAGTGGTTCCTAACCTTGATTTTGCCCAGAAGCCCCTGAAGAAAGGAACAGTTCACTCCATCAGTAACATGCAGTGACACTAGTGAAGGGATTCTTCACAGCAGAGCACAGGGAGGGACCTTATAGCATCTTGGCAGGAAAACAGGGGGCTTGTAATTTTAAAAGACCACCTACCACCAATGCAAAACATGAAATTCTATTACTGCCTGGCACAGAACTGGCTGGGGTGGGAGGGCATTGGTGAATTAATGTTTTTAAACAACCATCTTCATTTAGTTATGAGAAAACTAAGGCTCAGAAAACTTAAGAGATTTTTCTTCTCATCCCCCAAACAGTTAGTGACTGACTCAGCCTCAGATACTATAAATCTTACCTTCTTAAATAATTTTATTACACTCTACTACATCTTCCTTAAATCCGGATTTTGTATAGAATTTTTCTGCGCCTAGTTAAAAATGAGAAAGAAAGCAAGAAGAAAGGAGGGTAGAAAAACAAGAAGGAATGGAAGGAAGCAGGAAGGGAGGATAAGAAGGGAGGGAGGGAGAGAGGGAAGGAAGGGAGGGAGGGAAGGGAGGGAAGGAGGGAGGGAGGGAGGGAGAGAGGAAGGAAGGAAGGAAGGAAGGAAGGAAGGAAGGAAGGAAGGAAGGAAGGAGCGACAGAGAGAGGGAAGAGGGGAGGGAGGGAGGGAGGCAGAGAGGGAGGAAAGGAAGGGAGGGAGGAAAGGAAGGAAGGAGGGAAGGAAGGAAACACAATCACCAAAATACAAGGGAACAAACACAGAGGGCATGACCCAGAATAGGCTGGTCGCAGAATGCACGTTGCATAAGGTATTTCAGTGCTGTCATGCAATGATTGGGCCCTGAAAACAAAGACTGGAGGAGCTGGTAGATGAGCAACTCAAAACAGAATGACTTGGGAGAATTTTAATTCCACACTGACTTTGCAGGCAAGAAGAGTTGTTTCTATTAGAGCAGGTTGTTTTTGTGGCAATGTGTTTGTTCTCTAGGAATTCTTTCTCCCAAGTGGCAACAACCCAATAGAGGACAAGAAAGACTCTTCACCTGTCAAATCCTGTCTTTTCAGAACGGTTGGAATACCAAGGTCAGAGCTTCCCCCCACCCCCTTATATTTTTATTTCTGTTCAAATGTAAACAGTACAGAGAAAGCACCCAAGAGAGGTTTTGATAGAAGCTGAATGAGATCAGTGGCTCCTGGCTTGGGGGTGGAATTACTAAGACAACTTCCCTCTGAAGGTGGAAATTTTGTGGAGAATTTTGTGGAGCTTGTGCACTGAAGAGGAATGTGACATGTAGGACATTTCTGCTTGACTTTGAACCTGCTCTGAGGGAATTCTTACCTTGTATTTCCTGCTAAGGTAGAAGATGATTCTTTTTCCGAAAAGTATAGAGAAACTGAAAAATAGTTTAGGTGAAAATACTTGAAACAATTTTTTAAGGGCATGAACAAGACACACTTTCCAAATGAAATGTGTTCTTGAGTTTATGTATTCTAGTCCTATATGAATACATCATTATGATTAACGTTTATTGAGGACTATGTTTTGTCACTCTGCCAAGTAGCTTATTTGAATTTTGTCCTTTTTTTGTGGGTGTGTTAGGGGATGGCAGGGTCCCCAGACATACACACAGGTATCCCCTTCCTTCTGTTGATGCAAGCATTTGCCTCTCATTTGATGTCCTACCCTGCCTCCATCCCTGGAATCTGGTGTGACTCTCACTTGTATTCTGAATACAACTACTCTCCTCCCTTCTACTAGCCCTTTCCATTCCTGTCCCCACCCCTCAACCCCAGCTCTCCAAGCTTACCACAGGGAAATACTCATGTCCCAAGCTCGTGCTGATGAATTACCTTCCAATAATATGAATTTTGAGCAGTGGTCCCCAAGGGAATGAAGAACTAAAGCTAAATGATCTCAACTAGGAAGCTAAAGGGTGGTCCATGCTTCCTGCTTGTTGAGCTCTCCAAAGCTACCCTCGCACTTGGCCTTCTCAAGGTCTGATTGCTTTCTTTTCTTTTGACCCTCTGCGTCCCTGTAGATTACAATAAATCCCCTTTTTCTGGCATAAATTAGTCAGATCCTATTCTTCTAAAGAGAAGAACAATTTTGTATATGTAATCTTGCAGGATTAGAGAGGTTATATAAAGTCACACAACCACTGAAATTTTTATAGAAATTACCTTTAAAGAGATCATTCTATTGTTCAGAGATGTCTCCAGTTATCTTTGTTTTTTAAAAATGTGGTCACTCTATCCTTTTATTCCTTTAGTTAAACCAACTCCAGTGCCAGAAATGGAAGGATTGCCTTTGGCCGCCTTGAGAAAAATACTCTGATACTCATTTTAAGTGTATACATTGATATCTGGTGTAAAATCCTGATTATCCTTTCTGGTGAACTCTAGAGTGACAAATATATGCTTAAAACAGGATTGTCTGCACTTGAAAGGGTTTTGCCTCACTTCTTCGGTATCCTCAAAACAACATTGCTTCTTTACCGCTCTGAAGTTAAACTTCAAGGCTACTCTTCTCATTTCCCCGCATTTTTCTGAATAATATGCTTGGTTTGAAACAGGTCCTTAGGGTAGTGCAGAGGTTGGGAGAATACATATTGAAGAACGTGGTTGGCTAATTCTTCCATTTCTGTTACTGTGAATTAGCAAATGTATTTCTGATTATGACCCTTAAATCAAAGGTGAATGCTGGAGAAATTAAATATCATTAATAATTCAGCAAGTAGAAAGTATAATTTTATCCTTTATAAAATGGCATGCTGACATTGCTGTATTCAGGAAGGCTCATTAAAACAGGTACAATTAGAGTGTGAATTTAAGGGACTGTTATTATGTCTTTTTACTTTCAGAAAAGATACATGGAATTCTTTCTTTCCCCCTTACAAAGAATGATATTTCTGATAATGGAAATAACAAAGATTCTGATAGAGATATAAAGTTAAACATATACCTTTAGAGGTATTAAGTTCATTTTATGCTGGTTACTTTGTTTGTAGAACACTGAAGATGTCCATACATATATTTCTTTCTTTCTGAGCCAGGTTCTGGCTCTGTCGCCCAGGCTGGAGTGCAGTGGCCTAGTTCACTGCAACTTCCACCTCTCCTGGGCTCAAGCAAGCCTCCCACTTTAGCCTCCCAAATACCTGGGACTACAGGTGTATTCCACCATGCCTGGCTAATTTTTTATTTTTTATCTTTTTGTAGAGATGGAGTTTCATCATGTTGCCCAGGCTGGTCTCGAACTCCTGAGCTCATGTGACACCCACTTTGGCCTCCCAAAGTGCTGTGAGCCACGGCACCCAGACTCCATATATATATATATATATATATTTCTAAAAAATCTCTACTTAATGGCAAGTATAGTCAAAAGAAGCTCATAAAACATCTATAGCACAAAGAAAAGGAACAATTTCATTTTTCTGAGAACTAGTGTATTGGTTCTAGAGTGAGTTTTATTTCATCATAAATATAATTTCAATTCTAAGAAAGTTAGGTAAAGGCAAATGACATCATTGTGTTTAGAAATCTAGAAGCAAATAAAACATCCAAAATATATACTTAGATGTTATTCTCTCCATTTTGATAGAAGATAAACTTGGTAGTAGATTTCTTCATAGCAATTCAGAAATGCCTTTTTCCTTTTGTCCCTTTACATTATAAAATATATAAAAAGGGATTCCAAAATACTTTTTTTTTGTGGTAAGCTTTATTGTTTAGAGCCATTTTAATTTCACAGCAAAATTGAACAAAAGGCACAGAGTTATCTCATATACCTCCTCCCCCTGTATATCCACAGACTTCCCCCACTAGCAACATCCCACACTAGAGTGGTACATTTGTTACAATCTATGATCCTGCCTTGACCCGTCATTCTCACCCAAACTCCACAGTCTGAGTCAGGGGTCACTCTTAGAGTTCACAGTTTATTTATAGAGTCATTATTTTCTTTTTCTAACCAAAAAGGATGCATTTCTTTGGCTAGTCATTTTTAATGAAGTAAAATCAGGTTTGGTTTAATAAATATTTATTCATTTCTTTGGATGAAAAACAAAGCATGAGAGAACTAAGTGCAAATGCAATGGATTATTTATGACCCTGAAAATCATTAATACTGAGAGTGGCTGCTGGTTGTCCAGTACCACCATGTGTCAAGTACCTCCATGGTGCTCTTTCTGCATTATCTCTTTTGATCCTTACCACCACCTTATGAGGATTATGGTCTTATGAGGAATATAAAACTTAAAATGTGAGAAGATAAAGCAGTTACTAAAGTCATGTGGTTTATAAGTGATGATGAGGTTAAGAAGCGGGGACTTGACTCTGGACCGGATTGAAGACTAGCTGAAACAGGAGGCGGTGAAAGTACCTTTTCATAAGACATTCCTACCAGGGCTATGTCACTTTTCCACTGCCATGGCAAAGTCCAGAGGTTACTGCCCTTTTCCATGACAGCTGCCCAGAAGTACACTCTTTTTCTAGAAAATTCTGAATAACCTGCCCCTTCATTTCCATGCACTTAAAAGTCAGTATAAATACGACTGCAGACCTGCCTCTGAGCTGCTGCTACTCTGGGCACGCTGCCTATGGGCAGCCCAGCTCCGTAAGGAGTGGTACCGCTGCTGCTGTACACTGCCACTTCTGTCAAAGTTGCTGTCGAACACCACTGACTCACCCTTGAATACTTTCTGGGCTGAAGCCAAGAACCATCTAGGTGATGCCTCAGTTTGGGGGCTTGCCTGTCCTGCAACAAGAGGGCTGCATTTGAATCTGACTCTAGAGCCTGTTCTCTTAACTGCTAGACTATAGACTAGTTTGTGTTGGGCAGCATTTGCTTTATTTTTTCCAGTTTATTGTCCACCCTTGATAATTCTCTTCATTTCCCAGACACAGTCTATAATAGATGGTCTAACATAGTGTCAGCTAGTATTCATTAAGTTTACTGTGCTCCTAGCATTGTTTCAAAGGGTTTTATTATTCTTATTTAACAGATGGAGAACAAAGAGGTTACATAATATGGCTAAGGAGAAAAATGAGAAGGAAGCTGTTATGGGCTAAATTGTGTTCCCTCAAAATCTGTATGTTGAAGTCCTACCCTCAATACCTCAGAATGTGATTGTATTTGAAGATTAGCCTTGCCAGGTACAGTGGCTCATGCTTGTAATTCCAGCACTTTGGGAAGGAAGCCAAGGTGAGAGGATCACTTGAGGCCAAGAGTTTGAGACCTCTTGACCTCTGTAGAGACCTCTGTAGAGACACAGACAGATCCTATCTCTACACATTTTTTGTTTTAAATTAGCGGGGCATGGTAGTGTGTAGCCTGTATTCTTGGCTACTCAGGAGGCTGAGGCAGGAGGGTTTCTCGAGCCCAGGAGTTTGAGGCCACAGTAAGCCATGATCGTACCACTGCACTCCAGGCTGGGTGACAGAGCAAAACCTTGTCTCTAAAATAAATAGATAAATAAATAAAGATAAGGTCTTTGAAGAGGTAGCTAAGTTACAATGAGGTCATTAGAGTGGGCCGTAATCCAATTTGATGGATGTTCTTCAAAGAAGAGGAAATCTGAACACAGAAACAGACAGAGGGAAGACCATGTCAAAACATGGAGAAGGTTACCATCTACAAGCCAAGGAGAGAGGCCTCAGAAGAAACCAACCAGCTGTGTTGCTGACTTTTAGCCTCCATAGTTGTGAGAAAATACATTTCTATTGTGTAAGCCACCCAGTTTTTGGTATTTTGTTATGGTAGCCCTAGCAAATGAGTACAGAAGCTGATAAAAAGACACTTGCAAGAATAGGGGGCTTGGGTGACCTGTGGAATAAGCTTATTCCATAGTCCCTATGACTAGTGTTAATTGGACCTTATATCTAAATGCCATAAGCTGAATTGTTATTATCCCCAGATATGTTACATCTTCTGTGTTCCAAGTTCTTAAGACCCCCAGTGGATGCCTAAAACCATGGATACCAAACCCTATGTATATTATGTTTTTTCCTATACATACATACCTATGCTGAAGTTTAATTTATAAATTAAGCACACTAAGAGATTAACCACAATAACTAAAAATAAAATGAAATAATTACAATATGCTGTAATATAAGTGAGTGAATTGAATGTGGCCTCTCTCTCTTAAAATATTTTATTTTACTGTTTGCACGCTTCTTCTTGTGAGATGATAAAATGCCTGTGTACTGAGTGAATGATATAGCATAACATGACACAGGCATCATGACACAGTGTTATGCTACTGCGGACCTTTGGATAATATCTCAGGAAGAGCATCTGCTTCAGGTGATCTTGGATCACGTAGCCATGACATTTTCCATGGTTGGATGTTAGGAGAAGAGGGTGTCCACGGCTGGGGTGACTTGAACGCAAGCACTGCACACCACAACAGTGGATCTGTTAACCAAGATGGCTACTATGTGAGTGACAGGTGGACACACCCAGCATGTAGATGTTGGGAGAAGGAATGATTCATGTCCATGGACATGTGGAGAAAGGGAGACTACAGTAAACATCAAAATCTAGGGCATTTCTTATTTTTGACCAGTAAGGACTACCAAGTGTTTTAAATTTAAGAATGGCTATAAGGTAAAAAAATTAATGGATTTGCAACAATTTGATTACCAACTAAAGGCAGAAAAAAACACATAAATACAGAATAATCAATGAGAATCAAATGCCAAAAGGAAGAATTTAAAGAATGGGAAATGCTTAAATGAGAAGACATGAGATGAAACCTGTGTTTATGATCATGTGTTCCAAAAACGGTGAATGCTTTTGTGGACTAAATTGAACTCTGAGAAAATTCTCTTCCTTTCTTCCCCAGTAAAGATTCTTTGTTTCAATGCATGATCACTAACATTTATCACAACTGGATTTTTAAGGGGACTTTCAGGTTACTTTAAAACTTTGTTTCATGGTTCTTCATGTCTTTGGTGGGAAGTAAGATAATTAACTTTTATCTGCCTTTTCCTTGTGCAGTCTTTAAAAGAGCAGAGTATTTCACCAGTGACATTTTCCATTTAGCCATCATCACCTCAGAGTAGAGAATTCCAGAGTTTCACAAAACTCTAGTTCTAAAGGCTATTAATAGAAATTGCATCTACTTACTTACAATCTACTTTTGAGAGAAATATGTGCTGTACAATTACTAGCATCATAGCAATACAAGTTCATTTTTTCTTTAAATGTCCAAAATTATGAAATAAAATGTTTTGTAACTTTATAAATCTAGACTAAAACTTAAAGTCAACTGACTGCAAGAATCTGAGAGACTAACCAATTAACTATAAAGTTTCAAGTTTCTGAATTGAGATTTAATTTGTAACCAGTAAATAAAGAATGATCATGATGATGATGATGATAAAAATGATAAGTACTTGAGCATTTGTTGAATGATCACTAGATTTCAGGCCATGAACTAACCACTTGTTAGAGGCTTTATATATTAATGTATATTGAGAAGCTCCAGTAGTATAATGTAGTGTGTACCCTTTTAAAAAATTATTTTATCATAGCGACCCCCCTTGTCATGACGATCTGGTAGGACTATTATTGATGGAGGACAATTTGGGGAATGGTGTCTTAAGTTCACACTTAGCCTTACAATTAACATCAGCTTTAAGTTGACTATTTATCATCATAGAATTAACTCTTTCTGTAGACCGTTGTGTCAGCTTGTTCTATTCTCTCTCCAGTGTTTAGAAATACTCATACAAATGTATGAGTTAGCCATGTTTGCAGAAAAAGCCCACTAAACTTTAGTTGGCTTAAAATAGTAACAACCACTATTTAGCTCACAAGCCTGCAAGCTAATGACTTAGACTGGACTCAGCTGTGTGAGTTTTCTGGTCTTTGCTGGGCTGACTCTACGGTTTTATTCAAATGCGGCTGTGTAGAGGATATGTGCTCTCACATGTCTGGAAACGCAGCTAGGGCAACTGATTTCTCTTCCATGTGGTCTTTTACCCTCCAGGAACCTAAACTGGGCTTGTTCACGTGGTGGTTACAGGTTTCCAAGAGATAACGTGGAAGCATAGACTCTTGAGACCTAGGATTACAACTGGCATGCTGTCACATTCTGTTAGGCAGAGCAAGTCACAAGTACAGTCCAGCTGACGCAGTTTTAGTTTTAGGTTGATATTTTAACCTTGTTTATAGTATATTCTTGCCAGGCATAAATATTATTAAATAGTAACTTTTATCAATTGCTTATTTGTAGATTCTGGGTTTAGTGTCTTGCTTAGACTTGATTATCCAATTATCCCTCAAAAATTAAAAAATATATATAACATTCAAAACCTTAGAGAAAATATAGGGATTTTAAAAACCGACCTCTATATGGAAGAGGATTCCTAAGCTGAAAAGTTATGGAATAAATTACAAAAAAAACAAAACAAAACAAAACAGGCCGAATAGATTTGCCCCATTTAAAAGTAAAGCATGTGTCACTCTCAGCTGATGAAATTGCCTTTTATTTTGCTGAGAAAACAGAAGCAATCAGAAGACTTACAAGTGTCTACCATGTTCTCCTCATCTGTTAGCATTTATTTTCACATCTTCTTTCTCCACTTATGTTACTGTCATAAACTGTTCATGCTCCTTTCTAAAGCCAAATCTTTATTTTACAGTAGACCCTAAGGTCTTTCTCCAACTCAGTACGTTGCTCCATTATTTTTCTATTTTGAATCTTTTTTTATTCTCTCTAGATCTTCTTCATCAACAGAAAAATATGCTATGTTACTCCAATCTAAAATCCTTCTCTCAAGTCACTTCTCCTCTAACTACCACTATTTCCCTTTCCAACGAAACTCTTCCCTAGTGTTTTTAGCGGTTGTCTCCAAATTGTTTCCTCCTATTTTCCTTCACATTTGTTCTAAGAGGCTCTCATTCCAAACTTCTCTTGTTAAAGTCACTGAAGACTTCCATGTTGTCATAATCACATCACACCTGAATGTCAGTCTCCCTCTTATCCAATCTCTCACCAGTATTTGACCCTAGTGATTATTCTCTCCTCTCTTGCAATATTTCTTTCTTTGTATTTCAGAAGTCTCCTATCTTTCCTCCTCCTGAATGGCTACTTCTCATTTTTCTGCTGGTTGAAGTTCCCCAGAGCTCAGCCTTTGTTTATCTTTTCTTTTTATATCTATGATTACTCCATTAGTAATCTCACCTAATTTCCTGGCTTTATATACTACCCATTTGCTGATGGTTCTCACATGAGTATCTCTAGCTCTGCCTTCTCTCCTAGAGTCACTTTTTTCCAAATGACTACTGGTCATCTTCGTGGATGTCTAATAAGACACAAATTCGACACGTCTAAAACTCAGCTCCTCATGTTTCTCTCCCTGAATCTGTTCCTCCTGAATTTATTCTCATCTATGTTAGTGACAACTCCATCCTTCTAGTTGCAGGTTAAAAACTCTAGAGTTTTATGTTCATTGCAGCACTATTCACAATAGCAAAGACATAGAATCAACCTAAATACCCACCAATGGTAGACTGGGAAAGGAAAATGTGGTACATATATACCATAGAATACTATGCAGTCAAAAGAAAAAAAAAAAAAAAAGGAATAAGATCATGTCCTCTGTAGGAACATGGATGGCTCTGGAGACCATTATCTTTATCAAACTAATGCAGGAACAGAAAATCAAATACCGCATGTTCTCATTTATAAGTGGGAGCCAACTGATGAGAACACATGGACACATAGAGGGGAACAACACACACTGGGGCCTATCGGAGGATTGGGGGGTGGGAGGAGGAGGAAGAGCATCAGGAAAAATAACAAACGGGTACTAGGTTTAATACCTGGGTGATGAAATAATCTGTACAACAACCCTCCACCACACAAGTTTACCCATAGTACAAACCAGCACATTATCCCTGAACTTAAACATAAAAAAATCCAGAGTTGGCATTGCTTCATATTCACCTTCCAAACCTTGCTTTGAGTAACTTCTGTCACTTGTTTCTCAGTGTATATAGGGGTTGTGATTATTCTAGATTACAATCCAGCACCCAGAATGAGCTTGTAAGTCAGATCATAGCACTTACCTATGTAAAATTTTCCAGTGGTCCATTTCTCACTCAAAGTTAATGCCAAAAAATGTACACCAGGCCCTTTGTGTTCTGGGGCCCATAACTCTTCAATGAAATACCAACCTCAATTTATTTCAGCCATGCTAGCATTTTTCCTGTTCCTTAAGTTTAGGTGGCATCTAACCTGTAGGCTTTTGTACTCACTATTTCTTCTGCCTGGTTCGCCTCCAACCTCCTTCAAGTGTTTGCTCAAATGTCATCCTCCCTGATAGTACTGCTGAAAATCGCAACCTCCATCCCTAGCATCTTTTATTTCTCTTTGCTGTTATCACTTTTATCCATAGCATTCATCACCTCCTAATATATCAATTTTTAAAATTTATTGTCTTTCCTCTGAATTAAAATTAAAACTTCCTGAAGGTCAGGATTTTTTACTATTTTGTTCAAGTTTTACAAAGTCCAGAGTTTTGACTTTTTGTTCATCTAGACTATCAGGGCTCAGAATAGTGTGAAGTCCATAGCAAGCTTTCAGTTGCTACAGTCATTTGCTCCATAACAACATTTTAGTCAACAACAGACCACATACACAATGGTGGCCCTTTAAGGTTATAATACGATATTTTTACTCGACCTTTTCTATGTTTAGATATGTTCAGTTAGAAAAATACGTACCGTTGTTCTAAAATTGTCTACACTATTCAGTACAGTCATATACCATGACAGGTTTGCAGCACAGGAGTAATAGGCTATACCCAATAGCCTAGGTGTGTAGTTGGCTAGACCATCTAGGTATGTGTAAGTATACTCTGTTGATGTTCACACAAAGACAAAGTCATCTAATGAAGCATTGCCCAGAATATATTCTCATTGCATGACTGTATTGCACGAACTAATGTCAAAAAGCACTCTGAATAAAATTAAAGTAGGAATAAAAATTGTGATATTTCAAAAATTATCACTTAATATGTTTCATATCTTGTGTGTTTATAGATTAATATGAAAAAAACTAACATCCCCTATTGAAAAATAAGCAAATTGAATATAAAAATAATTTGCAAAAAGAAGGTACATGTACAAAACTGCGCAATCTCATTAGTATTAAAAATACACATTAAAATAATAAAATTTTACAATTTTTAAAGAAACGGATAGAGAGAAAAATTTTAATATTAAATTATGTTAATTTTTAGTGAAACAGACAGTTTTAAGCACTATTGATGGGAGTACTAATGGTCTGGAAAACAATTTTGTAATAATGTAAAAATGCTTTTGTGATATATAAATGTTTTAACCCCTAAGGTCTACTTTTAGAGATTTCTTTTAATAATTAGAGAGACCTAGCAATGTATGAAAAGAAAAAAATCTTAAAAGTCACCTAAGTATTTACAATGAAGAAAAGGGTTAAAAAAAGATAACTTGGCTAGGCACAGTGGCTCACACCTGTAATCCCAGCACTTTGGGAGGCCAAGGCGGGCATATCATGAGGTCAGGAGTTCAAGACCTGCCTGGCCAAGATGGTGAAATCCTGTCTCTACTAAAAATACAAAAAATTAGTTGGGTGTGGTGGTGGGCACCTGCAATTTCAGCTACTTGGGAGGCTGAGGCAGAGAATTGCTTGAACCTGGGAGGTGGAAGTTGCAGTGAGCACCATTGCACCATTGCACTCCAGCCTGGGCAACAGAGTGAGACTCCGTCTCAACAAACAAACAAACAAACAAACAAACAAAAACAACAACAAGAAAAAACTATATAATTAAATGTTATATAGCTTTTAAAAGCATGTTTTATAAAAATAGTTCAGGAAATAAGATAAAGTTTTTATAGATATGACCTTGACTTTGAATTGGTGTATAAACCCAAACCAAAACTTAACTCTTACCCAAAAACTGAATATATAACATCATCAGTTTTTCAAGAATTAAAATGCATATATGCAGATACAAAAACGGAAGGAAATGCAATAGTATTTTAACAGTGGTTTGTTGTACTGTTGTAGCTCCATAGGTAAATATCGTTTATTTCCTAGGCATTTACTAATTCTCTAAATATAAAAATGAACATATATTTTGATAGTCAAAACACAACTTAAATAATTTAAAAAACTAATTTGAATAAAAATGATGACTGTGCTTTGTCCATTTTTCCTTCAACTGTAGATGGTCTTCTACCTTCCTGGGGAGTATCTGCTTACAACATGCTTTTGTATATTGATGTACTGATCGTACTAAGTGGAATTTAAATTCCCCTCAGTGGGTAGAACAGGTATCTTGTGAAACCAAAGCTGCCAGTATCTACATCTACTTTTTAATTAAGTACAGTAATTCCTATCCAGTACCAGCTGTTATCATGTTTCTTCAATTATGTGCCTTGATAAATAGCTTAGGAATGCTATATAAAAGACATAATCATGCAAGCCTCTTTTCACTTTTTAAATAAGCTTTGAAAATAAAATCCCTTTGAATTTCCACTTTCTTGAAAAGCTGTGATTGGATGTTTGTTGAGAATAAACTGCATTCTCCTACTCCCACACTGACAACACCCATCACATTTTCCCTTCCAAAACAGGTTTTTGTTTTCGTTTGTTTTTTTGAGACAGAGTCTCACTCTGTCACCCAGGCTGAGTGCAGTGGCAGGATCTCAGCTCATTGCAACCTCTGCCTCCTGGGTTCAAGCAATCCCCCTGCCTCAGCCTCCCAAGTAGCTGGGACTATAGGTGTGCACCACCACATCTGGCCAATTTTTGTATTTTCAGTAGTGACAGGATTTCACTATGTTGGCCACACTGGTCTCGAACTCCTTACCTCAAGTGATCCGCCTACCTCAGCCTCGGCCTCCCAAAGTGCTGGGATTACAAGCGTGAGCCACGTGCCAGGTCCCAAAACACCTTTTTAATATCATATTAAAACACTTTCCAAATATTAACAAAGACACTTGAAGAAAGCACAATCATTATTACTCCATTTTATAGCTGAAAAACCATCTCTCAATAGAGTTGCTCATTCTTGGACTTCTGAATACCTTGATCTATTTCATACCTGATTTATAGGCTTGGACTCCTGCTATGATCCACTTCCAATCTGAAGTTGCCAATCTCTTTCCTGAAAAAGAAATTTTGAAATATTTAAAAGGAAGATAAAGAAAGCTTGAATTTTCTGAAGGTTATGTATGCAATGAGGGGAGGGGGAATGTTCAACCAAGATATTCTGATCTGTGCAATATGTTTCTCGTAACCGTTAGGTAGACTCGCATGTAGTTGAATGATATCCACTACAGTTGCATGCCATTACTTTTAAAAGAATATTTGTGTGAACTGAGGAAGATAAAGGAAAATGGTGGTAAAATTTCACTGCAAAATCACCATAAGACCTAATCAATCAGTCCGTTCAGCTCATGTTGATTGAGCAACTATTAAATATATATTTAAAACTTCCCAACATGGAAACAAACATTTTCTGTTTATAAAATCTGAATATAGTTATGATACAATATATTGGCAGATAAAGAGCTTCACGTTTGAAATTTTGGTGTGAAACTTCAAATTTTGGAAGGTTGCTTCAGTCCTATAGAGGTGTTGTAGAGCTAGGTAAGAGAGGGAACTTCGTAAGAGAGGGAACTTCTTGAGAGCAGGGATGGTGCTTATTTCACCTGTGTATCTTAGTCATGTATTGTCTGGGACAAACTCGGCTTAAAAGAATGCTTGGAAGGTAAAAAGCAAAGGGACATTTTCTGGTTTTCTAGACCTTGTCTCTCATGACATAAAGGGAATTAATATATTTTACCCCTGCCCACAAATGTAGGCAAATGGTTTGCTACCCAGATACATAGAGAAGTTTCTGTTACTCATCAAAGGTTTTATTCGTGCCTACCATGTAGTCAAGCATTTTATTTTTGCAAACAATGCCAATATCCATCACTTTAAGTATGAGCATGGCAAGTTTTAAAATCTGTCAGGTGAATAAGAATATTTTACTTTTAGGGGTAAAAACCAGAAAGGTAAAGGAACAGAGAAAATATAATCCTTTCTTGGCATTCATTCATTCATTCATTCATTCATTCATTCATTCATTCATGTCTTGAGTGCCCAGTCTATGAGCAGAACTCTACTGATTGCTGAGGATATAATGATGAGAAGATAGAATATGGTCTCTTGCAGATGAGGCTTAGAAGTTAGAGGGGAAGAAGACATTATTCAAATAAGTACACAAATATATAAACTGGTGATAAGCACAAGGAAAGGTAGAGGATGTTGACTGAAAGTAGTATAGTAGATCTGACATATTCTGAAGGGATGGGAAAGGCTTCCTTGAGCTGAGATTGGAAGGGTAAGCAGAGTTAACTCAGTGAGGGGTTGTAGGAGGGTAAACATTCTGGCAAAGGACGAGTAGCAGCAGCAAAATCCATGATATTGGGTGGGTTGTCAAGTAGGGAGGACACCTAATGATCACTAGAGAAAATGAAATGAAAGGTCAGTATGAGCAAAGCACCAAGAACAGTGAGGGCAGGATGAGATGAAGGGAGAGACAGATGGAAGTGAGACCAGGCAATAACTCAGAAGCTACACTAACAGGAGGTCACAGAGGTATTTTAAGAGGAAATAGGTAGGGAAGGGTAGAAAGTAGAGGTTACGGTGAGGAAAGTGTGATCCAAATTGTGTTCTGAAAGTATCACTGTGGCTCCAGTATGAGAACGGATTGAAGTGGGTACAGTTTATGTGAGGCGGTGAGTTAGGAGGTTGTTTAATACATGCTGCTTGGAATTGGGTGATGGTAAACATAGGATGGATCCACTTGAGGGCCACTGGAGAGTTAAAATTTGGATCTTCTAAATAAAAATTTAGAAATTTATGTAAGCAATGAAGTTCTGGGAGAGAGAATGTCATGTCGAGGTAACCAACTGTAGCAATTTGCTTATACAATGAAGTAATTCTTGTCATCCCTTGGAGAGATTGATTATTAGGAAAGAAACTCAACTACCTATAAAATGTGACAAATTCAATAAGACACTGGAGCCAGATGGGCTTTCATCTTAATTTTGACAAAGTTATGCCTGACATGCATAGTTTTTTTTTCTTAGTTTTTAATGATACTTTGAAATCTGGAGAGTTGCCAGAGTCAGTAAGAAAGGCCATAGTGAAGCTTCCCAAGAAGCTAAGCCAAGTTGAGTTTTAAGTCATGCATATTGCCTGAGTTATTTTATTTAAGCTTAACTACCAAGGACAGCATCCTTACATGAAATGATTCCTGAAATCATGGTACTAAGAGAGGTAAAGTTCCCTCCAAAGAACAGCACTCCTCATCATGTTGATTGTTTGGTTAAGGGTTAGTCATTACCCACCCCTATACTATTTAATTTCAGTGATGATCAGGAGGGTGTTGACTGAATAAAGTGGATTATGGTTAGATTGTATGTTTGAAAGTTTGTATGAACTTAGCTTATAGAAAGACCACTGAGAAGAAGAATAACAGAAATAATAAACCTTTTTTTCTTTGATATGTTTTCACGTTAAAACTTCTCCCATAACTCTCTCAGCTATTATGTAAACTGGTGGAAATTTTTCCATTCCCCTTCCAGCTAGTGCTGTCCTTTGAGCAATCTCACACCCTTTCATTCACCCTTGCCCACTAACTTTTCTCAGGGTCACAAAATTAATCTGAAGAAGAATAAATGAACATTAGCAATACAAAAGGAGTAAGGAATAGTTCTGTGCACGTTTGGAAGCAAAAGAGCATGAAGTGTGTATGGAATGCAAACGAAGCCTGGGAAACACCTGGTGCTTTGCTCCCAGGAAAGGGTGATAACATGCTGGGAACCGAGACCCACTCCCAAGCAGAGAAGCAGAAAGCCATCTGGTCTCTGCAGGTGCACCTGGAAGACTTTTCTGCTGCCAACATTATGTTAAGAGCATCATGAAACAGAACTATGACTATCCAAAAGAAAAGTTGTGGTCACTCACCATGTATATTAAAAATAATACTGTAATTCCTAGAGACTTTTCTTGATAGAGAAAAATAATAAAGTGATCATTTGAAAACGATTACTAAATTTTTCTTTCGTGCCATAGAGATTGGCACTGACAGTATTTCTTTAGAAACACCAAACTGCTAATTTTTCTAGTGACAGTATACATAGACATCATTTTGTGACTATGATTTTTATATATCTCATCAATAATAAGCTAACATATGTAGTTTTTCATTCTAATTATATGTTAATTTAAAAGCCTCTATAAAATTTAGAGGTCTTTACTGCATTAAAGATGATTTTCTGATTATCGCAAGATCACAGATTGTATTTGCATTTTTTAGTCCAATGCCTTCCCGCCCCCCATTAGAATCCTCCTTTGAGCATTCTCACAGTTCCTACTGAAGATCACAGACTTCAGGAATTAAATATATATCATGAATGTGGTAAAAGACTACTTCATCTATAGATGTAGTCGTTTTCAAGGGTTAAGAGAAGAGCACAAAATAGTTGACCTATGAATTTATATGGTCTGGGCTAATATTTACAATGATTTTTTCATTCTCAGTTGACCATCCCTCTTATGCTACCTTGACTAAAACAAATTTGGCATATTTACTCATAGAAATGAGTCCCTTCAAAAACCAAACAAAACGAGAGTAGAAAATTGACAAAGTTTTTAATGCCACCACTTGATTACCAGGGTGCCCGCACCCCAATTTATGGGAAATTCTGGATACAGAGACATGTGACCCAGTATTTGCTTAATGCCTTTATAGATACCTAAGTAAATCACAGTGAAATCTAATAAAAAAAGACCTACATTTTTAAGACATCAGCTTAGACATCTAAAATTTATTGGTCAAGGTAAGGATTTTAGATCAAGAAGAAATCTTAAAAACCCTAGAATTATGGCCTACTATCTTCTATATGAATAATGCATGTGGAATCTCTATTTTAGGGACTTGTCTTTATTACAATATATTTTTAGAAAATACAATGTTTACTAATAAATTTGGTTTTTGAAGATTCTGGAATTCTGAAGTGTAATATATAATTTCTAGAGTGATAGAAATTCTTATGAACAATTTCCAAAACATACAACTGCTTTGAACATGTTTCATTTAATTCAGTTTTTTCCACGGAGAGTTTATTTGAAGGCTTTTCACTCAGGCACTGTGCTAGTAACTAAAGATAAACCAAAACAAAGCAAAACCCCACAAAACACAGAGGCACATTATATTCCCTTACAAAGACTACTCTAGAAAAAGTAATCAGTGTTGCCAAAAACTCAGAAATAAAATTAGGTAAGGAAGACCGTTCTTATTATCTACATATTTTGAAAGAATAGCAGTTTGGTGTTCATAAAAGAAATAAGAAAAGTCCTACTCTGTATAACCGTCAAGAAAAACACAGTTTCCAAATGATAGTTTTATAAATTTTCCTTTTTTGTTTTAGGCCTTTTCTAGGTTCGTTTTAATAGAAAAATAGATGCTAGTGAAACAGAGTAAAATATAAATATCAGAACTGTTTTTATATCTCTGAACAAGCATGTGAGGTTGGTTGTATTATCCTCATTTCACTCATGAAAAATCTGAGGTTTGGAGTGTTAATAACTCATCCAAGACATTATACAACTGGGATACAGAGGACTTGCATTTGAATATAGATTTGACTACCATCAGCAACCCTGTCTTTTTCACTACAATACACTGTCTCACCATTTTACTATAGAGCCACAGAAAACCATTCATTTAATGAAACTGCAATTACAATTGTCAGAGACTGAACTGAATTCAAGAACAAAACTGCAGTATACCATGTCATATGAACTCTACTGTCCTACCAGAAACTTCTCACCCTTCTTGACATGTCACACAGCCAAAAAGCAACGACACTGCGGGACTACAGAAGGCACGACTTTATTTAATACTGACTCAGGGTAAGAGATAGGTCATATGTTTTCCCTTAATTGTTCTTAAATAACAACAAAGATAATTGCTAATATTTTGATAATTTTTAATGTATTGGCATAAAGTTATTCATGCTATCCTCTTATTTTTTTAACATTTTCAAAAATGTTTTATTGTAAAATAATTTCATATTCATAGGAAGGCTGTAAGAATAATACAGAGAACTCCCATAGACCCCTCATTCAGATTCAAATGAATATATTCAATATTCTACCTGTATATACTTTATATGTATATTTATTATTATTATTTATTTTTTGAGACAGAATCTCGTTCTGTCACCCAGACTGGAGGGCAGTGGCATAGTCTCTGCTCACTGCAACCTCCACCTCCCGGGTTCACGCGATTCTCCTGCCTCAGCCTCCAGGGTAGATGGGATTACAGGTATACACCACCATGCCAGCTAATTTTTTTGTATTTTTTTTTTTTTTAGTAGAGATGGGGTTTCACTATGTTGGCCGGACTGGTCTTGAACTCCTGGCCTTGTGCTGCACTCATCTTGGCCTCCCAAAGTGCTGGGATTACAGGTATGAGCCACTGCGCCTGGCCTATTTATTATTTTTACCTCATTTTTTATATATTTATTTTATGCATACATAAAAACATATTTATTTTGTATATACACACATAATATATACTTATGTATACATGTAAATGATTCAGAAAAAATATACACACACAAGCATGTATACATATGTGTTTTCTAATTCATTTGGGTAAAAATTGCATCTATCATAATCAATTACTCTGAAATGCTTCAAGATGTATTTCCTAAGAACAGACATTCCATTACATAACCATTAGTTGATTATCAAATTTGGGAAACTAAGCATTGATACGCTTATATGCTATTATTTAAAATGCAATTCATCCTCAAATTTTATTAATTGTTTCATCAATATTCTTTATAATAATTTTCCACAATCCTGGGTTGAATCACCAATCATGTATAAAATGTGGTTGTCATGTCTCTTAGGTCTTTTTATTTTTATTTACTTATTTCAATAGGTTTTTTGGGAAGAGGTTGTGTTTGGTTACATGAACAGTTCATTAGTGATGATTTCTGAGATTTTGGTACACCCATCACCCGAGCAGTGTACACTGTTTCTAATGCGTAGTCTTTTATCCGTCACGCCCTTCCACCCTTTCCCCAAATCCCCAAAGTCCATTTTATCATTCTTATGCCTTTCCGTCCTCATAGCTTAGCTCCCACTCCTATGATATTTTTAATGAAGGCACAATAGGTTCTGTAATGAGGACTCCCTTTGCATTTCTGATGTTGGACCCCTCTCTTCTTTCTTGATTGATTTTGCAAACTTTTTATTATCCTGATTCTCCGTGTTGCATTTTGTTTTTCTGTTTCACAACTTTCTCCTCTTATTGTTTATTTCTTTCATTCCATTTTCTTTAGGATTAACAAGGAGAGTTTAATTTTTAAACACGTGAGTTTAATTTTCTTACTGCATAAAACGAATAATTAGATAATTAATTTTCAACCATTTTTTCTAATTAATGCATAAGAGACTACAAATTTGCCTATAAATATGACTTTTGCTGCATTCCCGAAGTCTGCTGCAGACCTAAAGCCAGTGGAACTCTCATACATTAATAATGGAAAACCAGCATTTTCTATCAAAATTGAATGGATATATTCTTCACAAATCAGCACTTCCAATCCTAGGTACATACACAGCAGAAATATATACATATGTGCAAAAAATACATGCATAATAATACATATTTCATTTTTGGAATTATTTTTAATAGTCGTAAATAGAAAACAATCTGTCAATTGTAGAATAGAAAAATGAATGATAAAGTCTGCAATAGAATACTACATAAAGTCAGAATAAATTAATGCTAAATATGACAATGTAAGTAAATTATATAAATGTTGAATGAAAAATGTAGACAAAAAGGATATATATCAATCTATATAAAATTCAAAAACATACAAAATTAGTCTCTAATATTATTTAAAAATCACTATCTTTGCCTCATGTGCCAAGGTAATCATTATCGTGTCTTCTATTTCTTTATTTTTTAAGAAATTGTAGATACAGGGGGTACATATGCAGGTTTGTTACATGGGTATATTGGGTAACACTGGGGTTTGAGCTTCTAGTGAACCCATTGCTCAAATAGTGAACATAGTACCCAATAAGTAGTTTTTCAACGCTTCCCCTTCTTCCTGCCTCCCCCCTTTTGGAGCCCCCAGTGTCTATTGCTTCCATCTTTACGTCCATATGTACCCATTGTTTAGCTCCCACTTATAAGTGAGAATATGCAGTATTGGATTTTATGTTCCTGCTCTTAATTCACTTAGGATAATGGCCTCTAGCTTCATCCACGTTACTGTAAAGGTCATGATTCCATTCTTTTCTATGGTGGTATGTATTCCATGGTATATGAGTACCACATTAAAAAAAAATCCAATCCACCATTGATGGACACAGGTTGATTCCATGGCTTTGCTATGGAATAGTGAATAGCGATGTAATAATCATACAAGTGCGGGTGTCTTTTTGATACACAGTTTCTTTTCTTTTTAGTAGATACCCAGCAGTGACATTACTGAGTCAAATGGTGGTTCTATTTTTAGTTGTTTGAGAAATCTTCCTACTGTTTTCCATAGGGGTTGAACAAATTTACATTCCCACCAATAGTGGATAAATATTCCCTTTACTCTACATTCTCACCAACATCTGTTATTTTTTGACTTTTTAATAATAGCCACTCTGATTGGTATGAGTTGGTGTCTCATTGCGGTTTTAATTTACATTTCTCTGATGATTAGGGATGTGGAGCATTTTTTCATATTGTTTTGACTGCTTGTATATCTTCTTTTGAGAAGTGTCTCTTCATGCACTATGCTCACTTTTTAATGGTTTTTTTTTTTTTTTTTTTTTTTTCCTCATTGATTTAAGCTTCTTATGGATTCTGGATATTAGCCTTTCGGTTGGAGTCATAGTTTGCAAATATTTTCTCCCATTCTGTAGGTTGCCTGTTTACTCTTTAATTTCTTTTAAACAAGAAACTTATTTAAATAACAAGATGGTTGACTTGAAGATAAAACTAAGATTCATTTAGTTTAATTCATCCTTATTTAAAGATTAATTACATGTTCAAAAAAGTTCATAATTCATTTTGCTAAATGCTTTTGTGCATTCATGTAATACTTAAGTTAAAAATGTAAATTAATGAACTCTTGGTTACCTAGAAAATAACAGAGTAGGACTGCTAAGGCCTTTTTAAATAAAAATTTGATGCTTCTCTACATATTTATTAAATTCTGAAAAGCATTATTTTTTCATCATTTCATAAACAAATGTGACAATTGGGTAGGATTTTATTTTTCACCATTATATTTTAATTTTTAATGAGTACCTGGAAAATTATTTTTCTGGAGCTTTAGGTGGGCTAATTAAAAAGTAAATTTACCCACATTCGGAATTTACTGCATTATATATTAATATGTCATTTATTTTCTTTCCACTTTTAGCTCACCCATCTTCAACATTCATAGGCTTTCATGCTAAACATACTAAATGTAACTCTACATAGCCCCTTTCAAAGAAGGTGTGACAGGCAGTGTTCACATAATTATACTTCCTTGTTTAGGAGGGGAAGACAATCCCATCATCCCCTTTCCTATACTTTGACTCTCCTCGTCACTACAGGATTTATTTACCAATCTGTTCAGCTCCACTCCAAATTAGCAATATCTGTAGATTTAAAAGTTGGCCCCCAATTTTTCATGACCACAAATTGACACTTTCATGACACTTTAAAGGTATGACTCCGTAATAACCATCCCCAGACCAGGAGTCACCAAGGACAACTTGAGGAATTTTCTCTGGGAAGGAACAGAGCCTATCTATCAGGTGTGTGCTGAGGAGGGCACCAGGGCCTTGTGCGTGCGGAGAAACCAGAGCGTGCAGGTTAAGAATGAGTGTAGGACCCATGGCCATAATGAAATGTTTCGGTACTTCATTTTTCATCCAAAAATAAAATGAATATCCAATTCTTGCTGGGTCACTGTAACTGTTGTATCTGATTGAGTAAAAGCTATTTCCCAAAGTTAAAAAAAGTGAACATTTCAAACACTGGTTTTGTACATCATTTCCTTCCTTAAATCTTTTTTGCTGTAGAGTCTGAACAAAATGAATATATGTTGGAGATGTGGAGTCTTTGGCTCAGCCTATATAAGGAAGCCTTATTTTTCTTGTTGAGGGACTTACATACACTACCAAATTCCACTTAAAAATAAATCCTTGGGCTGGGCGCGGTGGCTGACGCCTGTAATCCCAGTACTTTGGGAGGCCAAGGCAGGCGGATCATGAGGTTGAGAGTTTGAGACCAGCCTGGCTAACATGGTGAAACCCCGTCTCTACTAAGAATATAAAAATTAGCCAAGCATGGTGGTCTGTGCCTGTAGTCCCAGCGATACTCGGGAGGCGGAAGCAGGAGAATCTCTTGAACCCAGAAGGCGGAGGTTGCAGTGAGCCGAGATCACGCCACTGCACTCCAGTCTTGGCGACAGAGCAAGACTCCATCTTGGAAAATAATAATAATAATAATAATAATAATAATAATAAAGAAAAAATCCTTTTAATAATACCAAAAATCTCTCTTAAAAAAAAAAGGACACTTTGAGGCCAGGCACGGTGGCTCATACCTGTAATCCCAGTACTTTGGGAGGCCAAGGTGGGCGGATCTCCTGAGGTCAGGAGTTCGAGATCAGCCTGGCCAACATGGCGAAACCCCGTCTCTACTAAAAATACAGACATAATTAGCCGGGCTTGGTGGCTGGCGCCTATAGTCACAGCAACTTGGGGAGGCTGAGGCAGGAGAATCACTTGAACCCGGAAGGCGGAGGTTGCAGTAAGTGGAGAACGCACCATTGCACTCCAGCCTGGGTGAGAAGAGTGAAACTCTTGTCTCAAAAAAAAAAAAAAAAAAAAAAAAAAAAAAAAAGAAAAACCAAACAACAACAAGAAAACACTTCACCACTTTAGGGCGGACACATTTTTGGTTTTAAGTGAGATGAACCAAAGGTGAGTTCTAAGATAATTACAACAGCTCTCCCTCGCCAGGACTTCTGTCTACAGAGCAAAGCGCCTTCCACCCCGCCCTGTCTATGTCAACAGCTGAGAATATTTAGTGCATATATCTATATATTAGATATATAATACTTCACACACACTAGTGCAATGCATGAATATTAAAAACGTTAAACTGCACTGAAGCCCCGAGTTAAGCCATTAGTCGCACAATATAAAGCTTAATGTCAGCACCATATGGTGTTAGACCATCCCCTGTGTGCTTTGGAAGCCTGCTTCAGTTCCTGGATTTCAAGAAAAAAAGTGCACACACAATAAAAACACCTAGGAAAGTGATTTAGGGCTAATAAAAAATAAATGAAATAAAATGAAGTCTCTGGTCTTTCAGAGCTGCAGTGGCAGGATCTGACCTCGGGCATGGGTGACAGAGAAAGGTCAGGGCTGCAGCCACATGTAACAACTGCTCCTGCAACAGCCAAAAGTGGCAACTCAGTCCAGAGGGGGAATCTGCCAGTACTTCATCTGTCTTAAAGAGAACAGCAAAGAGTAAGGAATTAGCTGGATAATTTCATGATTGAGAATAATTAATGGAATTTAGACAAACCCACCCTTATTTTTGACTTTTGTGTGTGGTTTTTTTTTTGTTTGTTTGTTTGTTTGTTTTTTTGAGATAGAGTCTGGCTCTGCCGCCCAGGCTGGAGTGCAGTGGCCGGATCTCAGCTCACTGCAAGCTCCGCCTCCCGGGTTCCTGCCATTCTCCTGCCTCAGCCTCCCGAGTAGCTGGGACTACAGGCGCCCGCCACCTCGCCCGGCTAGTTTTTTGTATTTTTTTTAGTAGAGACGGGATTTCACCGTGTTAGCCAGGATGGTCTCGATCTCCTGACCTCGTGATCCGCCCGTCTCGGCCTCCCAAAGTGCTGGGATTAGAGGCTTGAGCCACCGCACCCGGCCTTATTTTTGACTTTTAAAAAAAATTGTGAGTTGTTTTTTCTGAACGATGAAGAGAAAAACTCACATAGTTTTGGAGCCAAGTGGGAACTTAGAGATTTTTGCCAGTCCACGTGTTATGTATCGAATTGTGTCAAATTCATCTGTTGAAGTCCTAAACCCTAGTATTGGGTTGGTGCAAAAGTAATTTGTGGTTTTTGTCATTGAAAGTAACGGCAAAAACTGCAATTACTTTTGCACTGACCTAAATACCTTACTTGAAAATAGGGTCATTACAGATGTAATTAGTTAAAATGAGGTCTGTAAGGCAGGCCTTAATCCGAAAGGACTAGTGTCTTATAAAAAGCGGATATTTGGACAGAGAGACAGACATCCACAGAGGGAAGATAATGTGAAGAGACCCAGGAAAAGATGGCCATTTGATAGCCAAAGAGAGAGGCCTGGAACAGATTCTTTCCTCATAGCCCTCAGGAAGAGCCAGTCTGCTGACACCTTGACTTACCTTCTATCTTCCAGAAAGGAAGAAAATACATTTGTGCTGTTTAAGTCACCCTGTTTATGGTTCTTTGTTAAAGTAGCCCTAGTAAATGAAGGTACCATCTTTTTTTAAAAAAAAAATAGTTGAAGAAACTACTATGGAAATAGAGGGAACGGCCAAGGAGACCTTGTCATCGAGTTTGTATCCAGGAATTTACATCACATCCTTTCCACAACATGCTGCCTCCCAAACAATCCCTTTGTTTGCTACTCAGGCACCATCCAAACTTGTTTTTATTAATGCAGTTGGCACTTCTTATTCACAGGCCCCTGGATTCAACAAACCATGGCTGGAAACCATTTGGGGAAAAAAATGGATGCCTGCATGTGTGCAGAGCACGTGCAGACTTTATTCTTACCATCATTCCCTAAACAATATATAGTATAGCGACTTTTAACATAGTATTTATATTTTAATTTGGTATCATGAGAAATCTAGAGATGATTTTAAGTATACAGAGGATGTGTGTGGGTTCTATACAAATACTATGTCGATTTGTGTCGGGGACTTGAACGTCTGTGGATTTGGTACCACTGGGGTTCCTGGAACCAGTCCCCAGGGAATATTGAAGGACAACTGTATTTCCTAGCAGAAGACAGTAATAAAGATCGACTACTCTGATGCACTTAATTTCTGAGAATTATAAGGAGGCAATTTACGTCCCAGTGTGTATCTTTTTTTACCTCTCTTCTTTTCACAAAGATGCCCCTTAGAGATCATTATTTATTATTCCCATTTTGCAAGGGCTTTATCAAGATACTGTTTTCTCTGGTTGAGCAATAAAGAATTGTGTTCATCACGCACTTAGATGCAGAGCCAAGATTAAATTTGAATCTAGAGAAATTATAATCATTTGCTTTCGTTATCTATTTGAAGGAGCCAAGCTGCACTGCACTCCCATGGAAATAAGAATAGCCATTCCCTTTGCCTACAGGGCACAGACCTGAGAACTTGAACCTGGGGTAGGAGCAGTAATTGAAAGAACAGTGGTAGACCGCGGAAATGGAAACCCGCTTCTATCTCCGACCCACTCGGAGGCCGCGCCAAAAGACTTCGTGTGAGTGCCTTTTGGATGTTTATAGAAAACCCGGAGGCTGCTCATTTTAAAGCTCTTGACGAAAACAAGGCCCACCAGAAGTGATAACGCTGATGAGCACAAATGTCCTTTCAGTTGAAACCTTGCTGATATAGACTAACCTTTTCTCGTAGCAGAAATATCAAGAGAAAAGGTTCACTGAAGAAAAGACTAATGCATCATTGGTATCCAGTAAAGTCTCAATGAGCCTTGTAATCCTCATAATTACTCAATTAGAAATTACCTAGGGGGAAGACATAATTTTGATAATTGAACCAACCTGGCTGTTTGGCGGGTGCGTTTTCTTTATAATAAGAATAATCACCTATCTGATAAATATTTGCTATCAGCGTAAGAGAAACCTTGATGAGTACCAAGGGGCAAGGGGCTGGGGCATTTGTAAAGGGAGCAGTGATTAATCAGGGGCCAGGGATAGGCATGCTTCACTGAGCAAATTACATTTTCCAGCCAACGCTGGGTCCTATCAAATATCGCTGTGTGAACATGCACATCGTGCACGCTGGCCCTCCTGGCAAAGAGCAGGCTGTTTCCTCCAGGATTTATTTATGGCTAAATCAATTGCACCTTAAAGGGATAGTTTTTCAAATGGTTTTGCTCTTGCAGGAGGGATCATGCAGCCGTAGCTATCCTGAAATCAGAGAAGCAAGGTGGTTTAAGGTCTTCCAAATCCAGGTTGTGGTTAATTGATTCCTTTCTCGTCTCCCAGCGCTGTGTAATGCATATGGCTTTGGGATTTCTAACTCTGGATCCAGTCAGGATCTAGGATGACGGAGTCACTGGAGCCATTAAAATTATTCTTGCTTCAGGTGACAAAGGTCATCTGTTTCTGATCTTTTTATTATGTGATTTTTAGGGGGTTAATAAAATTGAACCCCACTGTTTCCTTTTTTTTTTTTTCTTGGTGTTTTCAGAGTTTTACTGAGTTCAGGGAGGTCATTTGAGAGACAGAAAGATTGTGTATTCCAGAAAGGTGCTTGTAAAACAAAACTCACATTTTTACCTGTGCTAGTTTAACTCACCCTTAGCGGGATAAAAAGCAAGAAAGAGCTTTATGGTGAATTGCACCAAAGCAGCAGCAAGCAGGAAGGAAAGATGAATCCTGGGAAGGCCCAGGGCAGCCCAGCTTCAAATACAGTTGTGGGCAGCCAGGAAGCCACAGAAGCTGCTGGGCCAGCCTGGTCGGCTGCAGTCAGCAAGGACATGGCTTCCCAAGAGTGAACGTTCTGGGCTGACCAGGAATTTCTTAGCACAGTGCCAGGCTCTGCAAACAGCAGCTGCAGCTGCAGATCAAAGGAGGTTTACATGTGTACAGCAAAAAAGCATTGCTGCTTAGGTGTGGGAATCCGTTGCCATCATGTCATTGTCTTCTTTCAATGAGCATATGCAAAGAACAAGAAAAAAATTTGTGTGGTTTTTGTTTTAGTTTTGTGTATGAAAGTGAAAGTGTATGATGGCTGCAGCCAATGCCTTTTTGAGAATAATAAGAAGTTGTCTGGTCCACAAGACTGGGAAAAAAAAAAAAAAAGTTAGGCTGGGCCTGGTGGCTCAGGTCTGTAATCCCAGCAGTTTGGGAGGCTGAGGCGGGCAGATCACTTGAGGTCAGGAGTTTGAGGCTAGCCTGGCCAACATGGCAAAACTCCGTTTCTACTAAAAATACAAAAAAAAAAAAAAAAAAAAAAAACTAGCCGGGAATGGTGGCATGCACATGTAATCCTACTTACTCGAGAGTCTGAGGCAGGAGAATCACTTGAACCTGGGAGGTGGAGGCTGCAGTGAGTTGAGATGGTGCCACTGCACTCCAGCCTGGGTGACAGAGCAAGACTCTAAGAAAAAAAAAAAAAAGTTGGCATAACCTGAATACCTGTGCCCTGCGGGAATTTTCCTGCCCCCTAGCAGACAATGACATGAGTCGGGCACACACATGCCTATATGCTTGCCTGCTTACACACAGCCAGATGCTCTACAAGGTCAAGAGCAGGAGGAAGACACTCCTGGGGTGCGGCACTGAGGAAGTGGGGCAGGCTTACTCTAGGTGAAAGATCATATTAGGTTTTGAGTCTGACTGATGAGAGGGATTAGACTTGTCCCTAATAAGGGACAGGAAATAAGTGACTCAGGGCACATCTGAATACAGTTGCAACTCAGCCTCCATACCTGGTGTGTTAGGACATGTTCACAAGAAGAATGGTCTCTCTAGTGCAATATGCAATCTCAGCATTGTTACATAGAAGGCCTGAAAATGGTCCCCATTCATCTCTTAGCTATGATCCAGAATAGATTTTGTGTGTGTGTGTGGAAGAAAAGTCTTAAAACAAATGTTATGCCATATTTGCCTCTCCTTTTGGCTACCACATTCTAATGTGCATATCTCTGCACATAACCCTTGTACTCTGTTATAAAATAAGGTAATTTTCTTTCTTCCCCACTAGAGAATAGCAGCCCCTTGTATTCATGTCTCCTTTTTTTATCTCCATAGGCTCAATGCCTGGAAGAGTACTGGTGCAAAGATTGATTAAATAAAAGACCCATAAATCTATGGTACAAAGAAAACGAGGTTAAATTAGTCCTTTTGAATAAATACCATGTACTCTTCCTGATGTTTCTACTTCTAAGGCCAGGTGAAAAATGCATTGCCAGTATCTCCTACCCTTCTAATAACACAACCAGTAAAACACTAGATATCTGGTCAAATCCTTTCAAGACAACCTTTAGAAGTTAGGAATCACAGAGTGTCTCTAAGAGGAAGTACCCTCTTCTTAAGTGACCACTTTAGATAATCCTTATGTGGTTTCCAGCAATAGAAGGCAACATTCACAGTTAAATACAAGTCTCCAAAATTGACGGGTTGTCTCTGGGTATTTGTTTGCCTGGAAGCAGTTTCACTGTAGTGGTTTGCATTTCTAATTGTTTAATGGGGAATGTATTGCTTATGTCCAAATAAAAAACAAGAAATACCCATGTTGTGTTGTTGGGTTTAGTAAATACATAATTAGGATTTAAATAGGTATTTCAGATCTGATGACAGCTTTTTCTAGACCGGCATAATTAGAAGGCATGAGGAGTTTAGAGTGCTTCCTTTGGACAATACAATAATTTTTGCTGGTTTGCTCTGCTGACCTGACCACATCCAAACCAATAACTTCATATAGTCAATAAACAATGATTATTTATGACACCTGCTATGTGAAAAGTATCACAGTAGGTCCTAGGTGTCATGCTGTTCCTACTCGAGCAACGTGTTTCTGAATATCACTGTGCTTTATGTATTCCTAAGGGTACTTGTGATTATATTTGATTGTGGCTTTTGTGCTTACGTGAGACGCTAACCTCATCACAGAGTGGTAATCCACTGTAAGAGCTTTATTTTAGGACTATATTAAAATATATAAATGGAGATAACTAGTAGACTATCGTACATGTGGGTATGATTCTCAGAGGAGAGTTTGGGAAGAAAAGTATAGGTCAGGACATATTATAGTTTGCTTTTATTGTTATTACTCCTTTTTTCTGTAAATATATGTTAGTATTTATTATATGGATTAAGTACTGAACAAAAACAGTCATGATCTTTGCCCTCGTAGACTTAACATTATAGCAAGAAAGGTAGACATCACACAAATGATGTGAAGTATGGGAAATATTACAATAGGGTGAGTATAAGGTCCCATAAGGAAGTCCCAAGGGAGCCTAATTAGTGCTATGAATAGAGAGTGTTACAGGAGGCCTGGCATATTTGAGGATAATAATATTTTAGCTAAGACCTAGATGAACTTCCTCGGTGAGAAAGACACTGTTTTGTGCTTGATAACATACCTTTCTACATGATTCTTTCTGCATTTGCTTAAGTGGTAGATGGAGATACCTTGATGTAAAGCTTTGTATACTTAGTGTAAGTCAGTCATGGTGACCCACACTCTCTAGGCTACATCATCATTTCCCCAAAGCCAGGGATATGATAGTAAAAAGATTCTGATTGATAAGACAGAAAGAGAAATCTGCTGGTGGGGACAAATATAAAAGAGAAGTGTTTGCCTGTTTGTCCTTCTTGCTTGGGACACTGGTGTGAGGTCTTGTGACAGGCACTGCTCCAGTGGCCTGTGGCCAGGAAGGGCCACATTTCCTGCCATTACTGGAATGCTGGATGCTTTATCTCTAGATAAGGAGCCTGTCAGGTGAACTAATAAAATATATTTGTTCATAAAGCCACCGTTGTTTTGGTCCTTTTTTATTTGTGCTTGAAAGCATTTATAAAATAGGTAAAATAAGTGGAGATAATTAAACAGGGAGAGACAGTTCCAAGCAGACATGAACAAATGCCAATAGGTGAAAGAGCATGTAGTCCAACCATAGAAGTAAAATCTATATCCTACAGGGGGTCTGGAGAGTATCTGGCTATATGTAAAAATTGAAAATCCTGCCTGCTTCAAAATAATTAATGCATACTGAATGGGCAAAAGCTAGAAGCATTCCCCTCGAAAACTGGCAAAAGACAAGAATGCTCTCTCTTACCACTCTTATTCAACATATTATTGGAAGTCCTGGCCAGAGCAATCAGGTAGGAGAAACAAATAAAGGGCATCCAAATAGGAAATGAGAAAGTCAAACTATCTGTTTGTAAACAACATAATTCTTTATCTAGAAAACCCCATAGTCTTAGCCCAAAAGTTCCTTAAGCAGATAAACAACTTCAGCGAAGTCTCAGGATACAAAATCAATGTAAAAAAGAAGAATCATTCTTATACACTAGCAACAGTGTCAAGCTGAGAGCCCAATCAAGAATGCAATCCCATTAACAATTGCCACAAAAAGAATATAATACCTGAGAAGACAGCTAACTATGGGAGTGAAAGGTCTCTGTAATGAGAACTACAAAACAATGCTCAAAGAAATCATAGATGATACAAACAAATGGGAAAACATTTCATGCTCATGGATAGGAAGAATTGACATCATTAAAAAGACCATACTGCCCAAAGCAATTTATAGATTCAATGCTATTCCTATCAAACTACCACAGACATTCTTCACAAAAACTTAGAAAAATCTATTTTAAAATTCATATGGAACCAAAAAATGGGCCTGAATGGCCAAGGTAATCCTAAACAAAACGAATAAAGCTGTAGGCATCTTGCTACCCAACTTCAAACTATACTACAGGGCTGCTGTAACCAAAACAGCATGTTACTGGTATAAAAACATGCACATAGACCAATGGAACAAACTAGAGAGCCCAGAAATAAGATCACACACCTACAACTATCTGATCTTCGAAAAAGCTGACAAAAACAAGTAACGGTGACAGGACTCCCCATTCAATAAATGGTGCTGGGATAACTGGCTAGTCATATGCAGAAGACTGAAACTGGACCCCTTCCTTACACTATATACAAAAATCAACTTTAGATGAATTAAAGACCCAAATGTAAAACCCAAAACTATAAATACCATGGAAGACAATTTAGGCAATGGAAGACAATTTAGGCAATACCAGTAATTATGGACATAGGAATGAGCAAAAAAATTCATGATGAAGACACTAAAAACAATCACAACAAAAGCAAAAATTGACAAATGGGATCTTACTGAACTAAAAAGCTTCTGCACAGCAAAATAAACTATCAACAGGTAAAGAGACAGTCTATAGAACGGGAGAAAATTTTTGCAATCTATACAGCTGATAAGGGACTAATATCTAGCATCTATAAGGAACTTAAATAAATTTAGAAGAAGGAAACAAGCAATCCCATTAAAAAGTAGACAAAGGACATGAACAGACACTTTTAAAAAGAAGACATACATGTGGTGAACAAACATTTGAAAACAAGCTCAACATCACTGATCATTAGAGAAATGCAAATCAAAACCACAAGGAAATATCCTATCACACCAGTCATGGCTATTATTGAAAAGTCAAAAAGTAGCAGATACTGGTAAGGTTGCAGAGAAAAGAAATGCTTATATACTGTTGGTGGGATTGTAAATTAGTTCAACAATTGTGGAAAGCAGTGTGACAATTATTCAAAGAGCTAAAAACAGAACTACCATTTGACCCAGCAATCCCATTACTGGGTATATACCCTAAGGAATATAAATCATTCTATCATCATAGCACTATTCACAATAGTAAAGACATGGAATCAACCTAAATGCCCATCAATGGTAGACTAGATAAAGAAAATGTGGTACATATACACCATGGAATACTATACAGCCATAAAAAAGAATGAGATAATGTCCTTTGCAGGTGCATGAATGGAACTGAAAGCTATTACCCTTAGCAAAATAATGGAGAAAAAGAAAACCAAATACCACACGTTCTCACTCATAAGTGACAGCTAAATGATGAGAACACATGATCACATAGGAGACAACAACACACATTGGGGTCTACTGGAGAGTGGGGATGGGAAGAGGGAGAGGATTGGGAAAAATAACTAATGGGCACTAGGCTTAATACCTGGGAGACAAAGTAATCTGAACAACAAACCCCTTGACACAAGTTTACCTATGCAACAAACCTGCACGTGTACCTGAACTTAAAATTAGAAGTTAAAAAAAAATTGATGCTGGATGACTATCCTCTTCTTCTTTCCTTCTTCTTCTTTCCTTCTTCTTCTTTCTTTCTTTTCTACCTTTTCCCCCACTCATTTTTCTTATCTTCTTCCCTCCTCCTTCTTCTTCTTCCTCTTCTCTCTTTTCTTCTCTCTCCCTCTGTCTCTCTCTTCTTCGTCTTTTCTTTCCTCTCCCAATAAAGCTGAGTTCAGAAGGCAAGATAAATCCCAGGACAAAAATGGAATGAACTGAAGACCAAAATGACAAGCAAAGCTACAGATGCTGTGAGCACATTTGTCTGCATGAGAAACTTAAAAGTTACTGCCACCTGGTGAGGTCAGGAGATAAGGTTTTGGGCTTTTGCAAGGCAGGAAGTTAGAAAATAGACATTTGCACACGGCTAGAAAACTCACATGGCACATCCTCGTTGAGGGGTTAGTTAGGAAAATTTACCTCCTGACATAGGAAGATGACACTTGTCTTTCCCAAAGGACTTACAATCAGGTACGAGCTCCTCACACAAATTTAGAGATTAAAACAACCTCTTTGGTGTCATAAAAATCTCAAGACAGGAAAACAAATTTCAAGAGAACCTCAGTTGATATGCTGGGGAGCACTCAGCAAAACCCAAATTCACATGGAGGAACAAGCTTGTGTTCTCTAATCCCACAGATTCACATCAGTTAAACATAAATGCACAATCCAAAGTCATTGGGAACACAAGGAAATGAGCCCTGGTGACTGCCAAGGACTTTAGATACTAGAATATTTGCACAGATAATTTAGAATTTAAAAACTGTATAAAAACAAAAAATGGAGTAAAAAAGGAGATAAAGGAAAAAATACTATAATCAGGAAATTTTGAAAAAATCAAACAGAAATTTTAGAAATTAAAAGTATAATCATTACAATGAAATACTGATGAATGAATTAAGAAGCCATCCTTCTCAGCCTTGAATGTATATGGCAATCACTAGGGAGTGTGGTAAAATGCAGATTCTGATTCTGTAGGTTTGGTGTGAGGTCCAAAAGTTGCCATTTCTAATAAGCTGTCAAGTGAGATCCACAGTCTGAGGCGAAAGGAACTAGAAGGTATATTTCAAAATTGTGTCCCAGGGACACAAAGATAGAAAATATTTCTTTGAATAAGAGAGAATAAGAACAGAAAGAATAGGGTTGAGGCTATATTTGAAGAGATAATGGCAAAGAATTTTTTGGACCAATGAAAGACATGAGGCTGCAGATTAAGGAAACCACACTCAAGGAAGGAAAAATGAAAGAAAAGAAGTGGAAGGCAAGGGTGAAGAGAGAGAGAGAGAGATTTTCACCTCAGACAATTGCGTTTTCAAGAAAAGGAAGATGATACAATTGACCAGAGAAAAAAAGTTTACCCACACAAAAAAATAATTACATTAATATTATACTTCTCAACAGTACAAATAAATGTGGAATATTAATATTGCTAATATAGTAAAATCTGGGTTTGTTTTCTTTCCCTCTTTGTCTGTCTTAGAAGAAAATATTCTTCCACATGCATTTGTACTGTTGAGAAGCTTAAACCTAGATTTGTGTGTCTATTTAAACTACTCTTCAGGAAGAAAGACAAATTAAGTCATTTTTCAGACAAGCAAAGACTTAGAGTTTGTGATCAACACAAAGATGGATTAAAGACATATATGTCAAACCCAAAACTATAAAAACTCTAGAAGACAACCTAGGCAATACCATTCTGGACATAGGAATGGGCAAAAATTTCATGAAAAAGATGCCAAGAGCAATTGCAACAAACGCAAAAATTGACAAATGGGATCTAATTAAACTAAAGAGGTGCTGCACAGCAAAAGAAACTATCAATAGAGTAAACAGACAACCTAGGCAAGGGTCTTCTAGAGATTCTCAAAGTGTGGTCCCCAGCAGCAGCACCTCTCGGGAATATGTAAGAAATGCAGATCTTCAGGCCCACCCTGCACCAGACACTGTGGCAAGCCCAGGAAGCTGTGCTATGTCAAGCTCTCTAGAGCTTCCAGTGCTGCTCCTGTTGAAGAACTGTAGCTCTACACAAAATACATGAGGCAGAAGGCAAATGGTTTCAGAGGGAAGGTCTGAGATGTAAAATGGGATCCTGACTAAATTATTTAGTAAACTTTAGGTTAACCTAAACCAATATTGACTGAGTAAAAAAATAGTAATATCAAACTCAGGGATAAAAATAAGATAGAGGTAAATTATTAAACAACACAAAAATTAAGATATGATGGGTGTGATTGCAGTTAAAATGTCCCCTTCTTTAAGAAGGAGAGAAATTAGATAAAATATGGCCGGGGGTGGGGGCTCATGCCTGAAATGCCAGCACTTTGTGAGGCCAAGGCAGGAGAATTGCTTAAGCTCAACAGTTTGGGACCTGCCTAGGCAACATAGTGAGGTCTTGTCTCTACTTAAAAAAAAAAAAAAAAGAAAAAATAATGGATAAAATTTTTCTGACTAATATACTAAGACTTAACGTTTTTCAACAATGCAATCTAAATGTTAGCAGTATTAATGATATCTGTAATGTTTTATTTAATATTTTACATTATATTTTTCCAAATGCATTACATGATTTAATCTTCACAACAATTCTGTTAAATGGGTAGCTCAAATATATTCTTTCTTTTAACAGATGAGAAAACTGGAGGATGTTATAACTTGGCCAATATCATATGACTTGTGTGTGGCAGGGAGAGAATCACACTACCCAAATCCTTTTGATGTGATTCTGGCTTTTTCCTTTACATTACCTCTTTTTATAATTAATGAAACTTTTATGCAAACATTCTCAATTGGGGAATATAAATGACAGAGTTAATCAAGTTCATCTGCTTGGGAATATCAGACTGCATGCTGGCTGGTGACTATTATGCCATAAGGTAAACCCTGGTCCCTGTCCCTGCAAACTACTGCTGAAAATAAACAGGTAATCTCCCTTTCACAGCCATCAGAGGCAATACATGTATATGTCTAAGACTGGCCATTATCAGATCTGTTGGCCTTACATAGTACTGCAGAATCTTCTGTAACCTTTATCTACAATTTTAAAGCAGAAAGGTCATTTGATTTTAAAATTTAGGAAGGGCCAAAACCCGATGAGTCATTTATGAGATTTCTTCTTATAATATTTGAAGGAATTTTCCAGTCAAAACAAATGCCAAGATGAATGTCGTGGCCTTCTGTAACACCTTTCATGTAAAGGTCTTCATGTGCGTCGCAGACGAGAGCCCGTTAGCTTCCTGACAGCCTTGGGACACAGGTAAGTGCTCTCACATGTGGAAACTGTGGCTGAAGGAGATTAACATGTTGTGAATGCTGGTCCATCTTGAATTCAAATCAGGAGCTCAGTGTCTTTTCCTTGGAACATAGATTTTTATTTTTATAGGGCTTTATAATTACATATTTTAGAGTGCTCAGTATAGTTTGAAGTGACTTAAATATGGAAACATTCATTACATCTTTTGGGAGATGATTTTGATCTTGTGGAGGGCTTTTTCTGTCTAACTGGTTTTTATATATTTTGACACAGTAAATCTCATTCCATCTAAAAGAGTTATTTTTCCCCCTATGGGAAGGGACTTGATTTTCTTTTTAATCTCTGCCTAGTTTAATAACTTTTCGAGAAATAAATGTATTCTGTTTTCTCAGTAAACACTGCAGAACACCTACTATGTGCTAATTTCTATGGTACATTGGGGTACACAGAGATCAATAGACAGCTTTTCTGTACTGGAAAATAGGCATGACATTAAATTAGTGCATTGGTTGTAAATTAAAGTGTTTGGAGGTAAGTCACTTGGGCTCAAAGTAGACTACAAAAAGACTTTTTCCAGTAGAGAGGGTCTAATACCATAAATTCCTTTATGCTTTTGCCACAGGAGAAGGGAGAGCTTATCTCATTGTTCTGGACCTTGTAAATGTAGTTTAGAGCAACGAAAATAAAATGACTCCAAGGCTGTTGGAGAATGGAGTAAAGACAAGAGCCCAAGATGCCAAACAACTTGAGTTGTCAGGAAGGTCTGTTACTGCTGGGTAAAGAAGGGAAAAACAGAAAGAAAAACCTTTGAAAGAAGAGCTAGATTAACATCTTTACGGTTCAATCATAAACACTGACACACTGTTTGCCTAACTCTGCAAGATGTGTGTACAGCAGAGTTGGTGGAGCCAAACATTTGTTTATTCATTAAATATTTATTGTGGGCCTACTCTGTCTCATGAAGCTTATCTTTCCCTGAAAGGGTATAGGAAATAAATAATAATAAGACAAGATTAACTCAGATAGTAATCATAGATGCAAAGGAAATAAAATAAAGTGATGTGATAGAGATTCGAGGAGGTTTATTTTAGATAAAACAAGAGGCATCTTTAGCTGAGACCTACATAATAAGGAGCCAGACATACAAGGTCCCAGGGAAGCAGTATTCCAGACAAAGGCAACAGTCTGTGGAAAGACCCTAAGCTGAGAACTGACTTGATATCTTCAAGGAATAGGTAGAAGTATCACTGAAGTGGTGGGGATCAGGGTGAGTGATGGGGGAAGTGATAAGAGATGGGGTTCCCTGATAATATACAAGCTAATAGGTTATAGTGAGGAGCTTGGATAATATTCTAAGTCTGGTGGAAAGTCATTGAAGTGTTTCAAGCAAGGGAATGACAGGGGTTTTAAGTGACGTGATTTGTTGCAGAAAATATAATTCTGAAAGTCATATACAGAAGAACTGATTGTAAGGAGGCAAGCATAGAGGACAAGCAGAGAGAAAATTAGGTGGCTGATGCAATATTTTAGGCAAGGGCTCATGGCATCTTGCATCTATGTTGTAGCAATGGTGATGGATGGAAGTGGGCATATTTGGGTAGTGCCACTGACAGCTTGCTTATATCATATGCTGTGGTCTGAGTGTGACTCCCAAGTTTGTGTGTTGAAAACTTAATACACAATGTAACAGTGTTGAGAGGGGGGACCTTTTGGGAAGTGTTTAGGTTATGAGGTCTCTGCCCTCATGAATGAATTAATGCCACTTTGAAAAGGGCCTGTAGGAGTGAGTTTGCTCTCTCTAGCCTTTCCTCCTTCCACTATGAGAGAACACAATAGGAAAGATCACAGCAGACAGTGGGACCTTGATTTTGGACTTCCCAACCTCCAGAACTGTGAGAATAAATTCCTCTTCTTTATAAATTGCCCACTCTGCCGTATTTTACTATAGCAGCATAAATGAACTAAGACACTGTTTCTTTGTTTATATTAGAAAAGGGAACGACTTATTCAAGTAAAAATACATTTTGGCAACTATTCTACAAAAAGAACCACTTTTTGGACTTTCTTGGATCCAAGTTAACTTTTTAATAGTCCAGATGATCATCAGCTCTGGCTGCAACACAATCATACCCAGTCACTCAGTTCATGGCACCAGAGATGTTTACCCTAAATGCACTCTAGACCTCCAGTGAGGCAGTCATGCCAGACTTAGAGTTGTATGGGTTAGGGGGCGTGTGGGAATCAAACTTCCCCAAATTCTGTTGGGATTGGGCATACCTGCCTGTACACATGTGTTTCGGTGAATTAATGTGTGTGTTCTCTTTTATGTGTGTATACATGATGTGTGTACCAATGTGAGATTATAGAGTAAAAAGTTTTGCTTTGCTGCTGTATGAAGTGGCCAGCAGACCACAAAGAAGTATGCACTTCCTTAGAAGCATGAGCTTATTCAGAGAAGGAATGGCTGCCCTGAGGAAACACTTATTGGGCTGAAATCTGAAGAATAAATAGGGTTTAGGTACATATAAAGGGTTCAAATGTGGCCCCCAAGATGATAAGTCTAAGTTCTAACTTTATGCAGGGAAAGAGTCTTTACAGATATACTTAAGTTAGGAATTTTGTGGAGATCACTCTAGATTAACAGGGTGAGCCTTAAGTCCAATGAGAATTGACCTTATAAGAATAGGAAATATCATAGAAAAGATGAACACAAGCACAAGAGGAGAGAAGCTATGTAGAGATGAATGCAAAGATGACTTATGCAGCTACAAGTCAAGAAACGCCAAGCAGCCATCAGGAACTGGACAAGGCAAAGGACAGATTCTCCACTTGAGCCACCAGGAGGGCACGGCCCTGCCATCACCTTGAGTTCAGATTTCTGACCTCCAGAACCTGAGATTAAAAGTCTATTTTATGAAACCACCATGTTTGTTGCAATTTGTTATGATATCCCTAGGAAACTAATGGAGTGGGTGAGGGGGTTTGGGGATATGATAAGTGATTTCTAGGCAAAGGGAGAGAATACAAACATAGGTTCTATGGTAGGATTGAGCTTGCTGTTGTTAGAAACAGAAAGGTGTCTGCTGGAACACGTGAAGATGAAACCATAGCTGTCGACAGGAGTGGAGAACTCTTGCCCCTGAAAGTCTTGGTAAGGACTGTGGTCTTTAATCCAGGAACACCAGGTACCATTGAAATATTTTAAGTGGGAAATGGAAAAATTCTATTTGCCTTTTATCACATTGCTTTGGCTCTATTATGGAGAATGAATTGGAGCTAGACAAGAATGGCTACAATAAGACTGGTTAAAAGGCTATTGACTGCTGTAGTCCAAAGTGGCATCAAAGGTAGAAATACTGGACAGATCCAAGAGATATTTGGAAGAAAAATCTATAGAGCTTGGCTACAGTAAGGATATGGAGGGTAAAGGCGATGGCATCAAAGGATCAAAAATGCTGTTTTGGTGGATGCTGGGAGTTGCTGTGACAGTTAAACTCCAAGACTTCTTGAAGAAGGTGGAGAGTTCAAATAAACATTTGGGGGTTGTGTTCTTTAAGACATCCAAGCAGGGACAGGAGGCAGGCTGTTCAATATGTGCAACTGGAGATCAGGGGAGAGATCTGAGGTCTAGGCATCATTTATATATAAGTGGTCACAGAAGCCCATGTGGATGATATTACTCAGAAAATAATTTTAAAAAGAGGAAAGACCTATGACAAAGTTTTGAAGAATCGTGATATTTCATGGCTGGGTGAAGAAAGACTCTCCAGAGTCTTCTCAGAGGCATGAGAAAACTAGAGAGTGTGGACTAAGGAAACTTAGAGAACAGAGAGTTCCAGAAAAAGGGGAATGTTCGAAATAGTGGAAATACTGAGAAGTCGGGTGAGAAGAAAATAGAAAGTGAGCTCTTAGTAGCATCTCCATGTGTCTGGTGGCCCTAGTGAGAGGTGTTTGGGTGGAGTCATGGAGAGTGAGGAGAGACAGGACGCATAAGGACCTGTCTACATCTATGGTTGTTAAGAGGGTTGATAGATTTTAGTTTAAAGAGTTTATTAGTTATAACATAAAACCAATGAATGGTAACTTTAAGGAAATGATGTGAGTGATAAGAGAGATTTCAAGGCCCCTCATATGCGCCCCCCCCCACTTTTCTGACTGTCATACCCCCCAAACATAAAACAACAAGCTTTTCATCATTCCAGTGACTAATACCAAAATTATGCTTGCAAGGATGCCATTCTTCAGATTCACATTGGGAATCAATTGCCCAGAGGAGGGATCACCTCAATTACATTGTTAGATTCATTTCTGCTTTTAAATTTCTTGATTCCATGATTGACGCAGTGGTTAAGAAAACGTCTGAGAATGGATTTGATAGCAGGGATTGGAAGAGAAGGAAAAAAGTGATGAGTCCCTCGAGCAGGAAGGAAAGACACTGAGAGCAGAAAGTTGTACAAAATGATTCTGTGGTAATCTCTGGATCCACCTGCCATGGGACCTATTCAAGTGAGGACACCTCAAATATTAGCATCCTAGAGTGTGGAGGCTCTGGATATGCCACTAGATTGGGCTGTTCCAGGAAGGGGAGGGGCACTCACTTCATGCTGGATATTGTATATGTATGTATACATGTAGTATCATTAAATTCTCACCATGATTTTAGGATACCATATTAATACCCTCATATTACAGAAGAGTGAATTGGGAGTTTTAAAAAATCACATAGTGTCCACTCATTGTGAGTCTTGGCACTGCATTTCTTAAATTCCAGATTGTTACTCCTACAGTTTAGTTATACCTACTGATGAAAACTTGCTAGAATTACTTTTCTCTGGGCACAATATGTACTCAGTTCTTCTAAGACAGGGAAAACAAAGTAGAAGTATCCAGATTTGTCCAGGAGGGTCAATTAGGAATAGACTGCTATCACCTCGGGCAGAAGGGTCAGCAAATCCCAGAGTAGCCTGCGTGTCAAGCCAATTTCCTTCCATGAACCAGAAATAAAGAGTGGAATTGAATTTTGGGGGTTGTGTGGGTCTCCCACGGTTCTGCACCCCACCCTTCCATCCCTGGTTCATGTTTTATAGTGCAATTTCTGGCAAAATTGCCAGTGGCAGAAAAGTCCAAGTGGGAACCAGAGTTAAACAGTCCATGCCATAGTTCTTGGACTTTCAAAGTTCTACCTCCAAATGAATGGATGCCATTGTTCCCTTTTCTTGAGGAAGGGGAGAATGAGCTGCTTTTTTCCACGCTCCTCCTGCCATTCTTGAGGGTTTTTGTTGTTGTTATTCCCATCTTGCTTGCATTTGAGCATGTGGATATAATATGGCTTTGTCAATAAAACATTTAGACAGAGAGTGGAGGATGCTGAGTTTCTTTCTTGGCTCCTTCCCAGGCATTGACATAAGTGGATAGGAGATAATTTATCTCACTCTTACTGATTAGAATATCAAGGTAAGGAGAGATTTAGTGATGGAATCAGATTGACAAAATTGTCAGTGACTTGCTCAGGGACTCAGTCAGATCATTTCCCCTTTTGGGGAAGAAAAATTTTTTTTTGGATGCTGATTGTTTCAAAAAATGTAAGCGCATTTATTGCAGAGGTGAGATGGAAAATAAGTGTGAGCAATGGTGATGGGAATGGTAATTAATGTTACCATTAATGTTTTACTATTAAGTCAGTCTTCTTTTATGACTTGTCTTTAAAATAGATAAAAACTTCAGCTTTTAATAAAATGATACATTTTTGGAGGCAGTTTCGGGTGGGCATCTCAGCTCTGTATCTTTCACCCTTTCTCACTGGGTGAGATGAACTTTTCTGAGCCTCTTCTTTTACCAGGCAGTAATAGGAGTTACCCCATGTGCATTCCAACAGTAACCATATATACTAGGGATCTGAATGTGATTATATAACTTTGTATACTACATCTGGATCCCTTAAGTCTGGTTTGTATTTAGTTTGAACAAAGAATCTCTTTACATATTTTGCATCTTACGAAGCCTTCTGATTCTTGCAGGTTTTTATACTGCTTTAGAAAAGATTTCAGAGCTGACACACAGGTTGTTAATCCAAGCATTCCTTGGAGATATTGTGGGTTCAGATGCAGACCACCATAATAAAGCTTATATGACAATAAAGCAAATCACACAAATCTTTTGGTTTCCCAGTGCATATAAAAGTTATGTTTACACTATACTGTAGTATATTAAGTGTGTAATAACATTAGGTGTAAAAAATGTATGTACCTTAATTTAAAAATGCTTTATTGCTAAAAATTGCTAATGATCATCGGAACCTTCATAGAGTCATAATCATTTTGCTGGTGGAGGGCCTTGCCTCAATTTTGATGGCTGCTGACTGATCAGTGATTGATGAAAGTTAGGATGACTGTGGCAATTTCTTAAGACAACAGTGAATTTTGACACATTAATTGGCTCTTCCTGTCATAAAAGATTTCTCTGTAGCATACGATGCTGTTTAATAGCATTTTACCCACAGTAGAACTTCTTTCAAAAGTGCAGTCAATCCTTTCAAACCCTGTTGCTGCTTTATTAACTAAGTTTGTGTGGAATATTCTAAATCCTTTGATGTCATTGCTACAATGTTCATAGCATCTTCAGAAGGAGTAGATTCCGTCCTAAGAAACCAATTTGCTCATCCATAAAAAGCAACTCCTCATATACTGAAGTTTTATTGTGAGATTGCAGCAAGCCAGTCACATCTTCAGGCACCACTTAATAATTCTAGTTCTCTTGTTCTTTCCACCACATCTACAGTTCCTTCCTCCACTGAGGTCTTGAACCCTTCAAAGTCATCCATGGGGATTGAAGTCAATTTTTGCCAAACTACTATTAATGTTGATATTTTGACCTCCTTCCATGAATCATGAATGTTTTTAATGGCATCTAGAATGACAAAGCCTTTCTAGAAGATTTTCAATATATGCAGCCCACACCATCAGAGGAATCACTAACTATGGCAGCTATAGATTTACAAAATAAATTTATTCTCTTTTTGTGTGTGTGTGAGATAAGGTCTTGATCTGTTGCCCAGCCTGGAGTGCCATGGCAAGATCATGGCTCACTGGAGCATCCAACTCCTGTGCTCAGATGATCCTCCCACTTCAGCTTCCTATAGGTGCACACTACCATGCCCAGCTAATTTTTTATGTATTTTTTTTTTTTGTAGAGAGGGGGTTTCACCATTTTGCCCAGGCTAGTCTTGAACCCCTGAGCTCAAGCAATCCATCAACCCAGCCTCCCAAAGTACTAGAATTACAGGCATGAGCCATCGCACCTGGCCTTACATTTATTATTTAAATAAGACTTAAAAGTCAAAATTACTCCTTGATTCATGGGCTTCAGAATGAATGTGTTAGCAGGCATGGAAACAACATCAATCTCCTTGTGCATCTCTATCAGAGATCTGGGATAACCAGGTACATTGTCAATGATCAGTAATATTTTGAAAGAATTTTTTTTTTTTTCCCCTGAAAGTAGGTCTCAACAGTGGGTTTAACACATTCAGTAAACCATGCTGTAAACAGATGTGCTGTAAACAGCCTTTGTGGTTCCATTTCTAAAGTGTAGGCAGAGAGATTTAGTATAATTCTTAAGCATCCTAGGGTTTTTGCAATGGTACATGAGCATTGACTTCAACTAAGTCACCAGCTCCATTAGCCACTAACAAGAGAGCAGCCTGTTGTTTGAAGCTTTCAAGCCAGGAATTGACTTGTCTTCTATAGCTATGAAAGTCCTAGATGGCATATTCTTCTTGACCAAGGCTGTTTTGTCTCTATTGAAAATCTGTTGTTTAGTATAGCCACCTTCATCAATCATCCTAGCTAGATCTTCTTGGATAACTTACTGCAGCTTCTCCATCAGCACTTGCTGTTTCACCTTGAACTTTTGTTATGAAGACAGCTTCTTTCCTTAAACCTCAGGAACCAACTTCTGCTAGCTTCAAACTTTTCCTCTGAAGCTTCCTCACGTCTGTTAGTCTTTATAAAATTGCAGATAATTAGGGCCTTGCTCTGGATTAGGCTTTGACTTAAGGGAATGTTGAGGCTGGTTGGATCTTCTATCCAGACCACACAAACTTTCTCTATATTAGCAACAAGCTGTTTTGCTTTCTTATAATCATGTATTCATTAGGGTAGCACTTTTAATTCCCTTCAAAATAGCATCTTCAAAAGGAGTAGATTCCATCTTCAAAAACTTTTTCTTTGCATTCACAACTTGGCTTTCTGTTTGTCACAAGAAGCCTAGATTTCAGCCTATCTTGGCTTCCAACATGCCTTCCTCGCTAAATGTAATCATGTCATGTTTTCAATTTTTAATTTAAAGTGAGAGATGTATGACCTTACCTGTCTCCTGAACACTTAGAGGCCATTGTAGGGTTATTAATTGGCCTAATTTCAATATTTTTGTGTCTCAGAGAACATGGTGGCCCAAAGAGAGGGAGAGAGATGGGAGCTTAGCTGGTTGGTAGAATTGTCAGAATATACACAACCACTATCCACTAAGTTTGCCATCTTGCATGGGCGCAGTTCATGACATCCCAAAACAATTACAAGAGTAGCATCAAAGATCACTGATCATAGATCACCATAACAGATATAATAAATAATGGCAAAGCCACAGACACATGAAGTAAGTACATGCTATTGGGAAAATACTTTGATAGACATGCTCAATGCGGTATTGCTACAAATGCCAATTTCTAAAAACTACATCTGTGGGGCACAATAAAGTGAAGCCCAATAAAATGGGATACACGGTATGCATGTATATCCTCAGGAGCTAGGAGCAGCCCTTATTTCTCCTATTTATAGGCCTATGTGACTCAAAAAGCAAATGGGCAGCTGCATGCAGGATGTCTTAGTCAGGTCAGGCTGCTGTAACAAGGTGCTACAAAACAAACAGAAATTTTTCTCACCATTCTGAAGGCTAGAAGTCTGAGATCAAGGTGCTAGCATGGTTGAGTTCTGGTAAGGGCTCTCTTTTGAGATTCAGACTGCTGATCTGTGTTGCATCCTGTTATAGTGGAGAGAGAGAGAGAGTGAGCTCTCTAACCTCTTATAAGACCACTGATCTCATTCATGAGGGCCTCAAACTCATGATCTAATTAGCTCCCAAAGGCCTCACCTCCAAATACCATCACTATATGGATTGGATGTCAACATATTAATTTTGGGAGGGATCTAAACATTCAGTCCATAACACAGGGCTGTTTCCTTGTATATGAAGCCAAAGGGGAAAGTCTTTCCATCTACAAGGTCATTCAAAAGGCATCCAGTGTGTGTTAGAGAGTTGGGCACACAATTACTATTTAACATCTTACGTTGGCCATGGAATGAATGTATGTATTGCTCAGAAAGTGAACCAAGATCTCTCCACCTTTTCAAGGACATGCTGTGACCAACAGAGTGATACCGCCCAGATAGGAATTATGCTTAACTGTCATTTACTGCTTTGAACAGTCCTAAAAAAACAGCAATGTTTGCACCATTCATATGCAGTTACTGGCTCTTCACATTACCACCTTCCTGTGGGTGATTATAGTTTTTCTTCTGCTCTAACCTTTGGAACTCCTTAATCAGCTTATTCATAGGCTTGAGGCCATTAGCACTGATCTGAAACTAGAGGTCTCCAAGCTTCTCAGTGGTAGATGCACAGCACATTGGTACAAATCATCAACCAACCAGCTAGTTTCAAGTTTTCTAAACTTTGTGATTCAGCCAGGTGGTGAGATGAGATATTACCAAAATTATTTTTCTTAGTAACAGTTATTAGTCATATTGGTTGGTTGGGGGCCAATGAACAGGCAAGCCAACTAATTTTTCCAATTTGCATTTAATTATATCATCATATAGGTAAAGTAATGGGCTTGGTTTCTGGTCCTTCTCTAAATTCAAACAAACTTACATAAGCGTTAAGAGAATCATATCACCTTGGCTCACTCTGGCCTCTGAGCATGAATATAGAGTGAGGGAAACCACCAGATGTTAAGCTGATCTTATCTGCTGGAAAAGACACATCCAAGTGTTGTGTGCCAAGGGGTTTAGGGACCCTGCAGTCATACCAGTTTGACTACAATCTCACTGGGTCTTATAAATAAAACGAGAGCAGACCAAGCCAGCACTTAGATGGCAGATGCTGAATCTCCTGGGTATGATGCAGTAAGTAATGCATGGAACCCAAGTTAACGCTTTCCCCTTTGTGCCTGTAATAAATCAGTACCTGCCTTTTAATGGGCCCTGTCTCTTTTCCTGAGCTTTTTTCTAGATGGTCCATAAAACCAACTTCTGCTTTTACCCATACTTTGAGATGAATTGGTTATTTCTCCCCCAAATAAAATTAACCTTTTTTTTTTTTTCATTTTATAAGTGAAAAAAATTAATTGGTTAAATTCTTTACTTGGTCATGGCTACAAAGATGTGTCATGACTTTTTGTGTGTTTGTTTGTTTCTCCAAAAAGATGGTAGAGTTTGAAGATGAATACATGAATTCCCCCTAACATAGGTAATAAAATGCCTTTGATCATTGGATATAAAAACAGCTATAAAAATGCAAGTGTTTCTCTAATGGTCCATCTTGCTTTTTTATGAGTGTGTCTACTGCCATTGCATAGGTAGATTTCACACTGGGCTATGCAAATCTCCATTCGCCTGCCTATTCCGGTCATAAATGTATTACTCCAGTCATGTTTGAATTAGGAAGCCTTCCAAGGTTTCAATATTTATTTATTTTTCATAGTAAAAATAGTCAACCATAACCACCTATACCTTTATGTGTGATGCTCTATTACTTGAACAGGGTTTCAGCTTATCACTGCATATTTAATGTCATGTCTTCTTAGCTATGTCTCACATAACCAGCTTCTAATTTCAGCCTCTGCCTAGTTAAAACACTTTGTCAAACTTCCCTATCACATTTTTTTTCTCACACACATCATTTCATCCTCACTCCTGAAAAATCTGTTAGTGGCAATTCCAATATTGGCAACGTAAGAGTGAAAAAAAACTTTAAAAAGGGAAAACTGAATTTAAATTTCATCATTGCAAAAATGAAACGTTAATTGAACCCCCGTAAAGAAAGGGCACATTATATCTCAGACATATGTGGGCAGTTGAGCAAAGAATTACTACACAAAGGTTAAATAATGTATCATTCACTAAAATAAAAGGAATCATTTACATATTTATTTAAATAGATACTCCTCCAATACTTTTAAGCCTAGTTTATGTATTATTAATTCATCAAGATAAAAATTCTGGAGCAACATAAAATGTGAAAAACTACTGTCAATTGAGGTTTAACAAAAATGAAGAGTACATAATACTTAAAATGACTATGTTATTCACTTGAAATATATAATTTGATTTTTAAGTAACATTTTTGGGAACATAGTTACTACATAAGGCACTGTGTGTGATTAGGAAGTTAAATAGCTTTAGACAATGTAGAATATGAAAATAGCATATTTCTACAGGAAGGACATCAGGAGTCTTGGAGGTGGTATTTTAGTCTAGATTTATTAAAGTGTATCTCTTAGATGATAAAATGAATTCTGGGCTGGAAATACTTGAGGGAGAAAAATAATAGATCTGTTTAAGAGTTAAGAGCTTGAATACTTCTAGCAGAGCTTGAGAAAGTAAGGGCTCAATATATATATATTTTTTGTTGAATGAATGAATGAAATCTCCCCAAAGATACTAAAATGGTAATGATGCTTGTTTAACTTTGGGATGTTACTAGACAATATTTATGGAGCACCTAAAGTTTGCTTGGCACTGTACTGAGACCAGTGAATACAAACCAAGTGAACAAGACAAACTTGAACCTCCAAGGAGCTGATGGTCTAGTCAGGAAGACATGCATAAAAAGATGTCGTCATTAAAGTGCTGATGGCTTCACGCACTCAGCGTATGCAGACGGAGCTAGCCAAGTAAGGTGTCAAAGTGGTCTCTCTGAGAATATCTCCTTTGAGTTGAGACCTGAGTGATAAGCAGGTAAGGAAGATAAATCTGGGGGCTCAGAAAACCTCACATGTGAAGTCACAAAGACCAGAGAGATGATGGCCTGTCAGAGGAATTGGAAGATGTTTAAAAACCGAGCCTAAGAAGCAAAAAGGAAATTGGGGAGAGGGGAGCTGAAGTGTAGACAAGGGCCAGGTGGTTGAAAAAATGAATACAGTTGAATTCAATACCAAAAATGAATACAGTGCAGCTACTTTCCTAATTCATTCTGAAACACACATTCTTGGAATTTACCAAAAGGAAAGTACTTACAGCAATATTTTTATGCAAATATCATTATTTGTGTCCAATTAATGAGGGTGTTTTGATATTTTAATCTAATATTTTGGGAGCCATTGCTATGGGGTACATTTGCTCATTGATTTGTTGATTCACTTACCTATTATTACACATGTACCAGATACAAAGATACACAAGGCACTCCCTGCCTTCAAGGAGGCAATGTAGTCTTCAGGAAGTAGGAGATAGGGGATGGACTATGAACCAGTTAGACTTTGGAGGTGGGATGTTGAGAGAGGAACATAAGGGATTAGATCACTGATATCATCAAAACCTCTCATGGCAAATACAAACAAAATTGAAGATCCTTGCCCTGACCCTCTCTCACCAGCAGGAAGCTTCTATTTTAATAAGTGTTTACTTTGGGAGCATCTCCTAGTTCTTTTGGGGAGTTAGAGGTTATGAGAATGAGAAGTGGCCCATAAAACAACTCCCTATCAATGAGTCACTCTACACTACTTGAGGAGCATTATTTATATTATATTCTATGTCAATGGGATTATGGTCCTCATGTACTACTCTCAGAGAATGTGGAAGAAGTCCCTGAATTTGCAAACTAACCCACATTCCCCTCTTTCTTTAAGGACATTCTTCAATAGTTAGTCATTAACCATCATAACTGAACCAAGTTAAATGGTGAAGATGTATATTTATGGACTCCAAAATTATCAACTAGGGAGGATATTCTGAAATTCCTGTTTAGTGCTGTGAGTTTGGTCTCTTTCAACTCAAAGTTGGTCATTTTGAAGAAACAGAGCTCTTCTGTATAGTTGGAGACACATACAAAGATATGCACACACACGTCCCCCTTGTATTTTCTTTTCTCACATGGAGCCTTGCCTATCTAACTCCACAGAAAAACATGCTCTCTTGGTTGAGACTCTTTCTTTAGTTGGTCCACTTTTCACTTCCTCGACATACAAAGCCTTCCTCCCACAGGTTGCTATTTTCCCAATCTTTTCTCACAAATATTATTTACAACCACATTTTTAAACCATAAATTACATATAATGTTAATAAATGGCCCTTGTTTATAGCCATTTATTATAGCCAATGGAAAGAAGAACATTTATAATATTTCTTGAGATTTTTCAGATTGTGTGTATGTTTTCTGAAAACATATCTCCCAGCATTGGCAACATAGTGAGAATCCATCACTACAAAAATTAAAATAATTAGCCAAGTGTGTTGGTGCCTGTCTATTGTCCCAGCTACTCTGGGAGGTGGGAAGATTGCTTGAGTGCAGGAGTTTAAGGCTGCAGTGAGCTATGATTGAGCCACTGCACTCCTGCATGGGGTGACAGAGTTAGACCACATCTCAAAAAACAAACAAAAAAAATCCATATAACCAGGGAATGTTGGAAGTGAGGTTAGACCTCTGTGAAAGGCATACGGGAGTGAGTTGCTTGAGTGGATAGTGGTCAGTGGCACTATTGGAACAGTCCAGGTGGGCAGCACTGGAAACTGGAACCAAGGCAAAGGCAGTGGGAAAGGAGAAAGGATACAAAATAGAAAGATATATTGCACAGAATAAAATGGAAAATAACCAGCAGCTAGAGAGAGGATCAAGTTATGCTGATGTTTTGAATCCACATGAAAGGAAAGATAAAGTGACATTATCATAAACAAGGTAGGAAGAAAGATGAATTTAAGGACAGGATAGAGATTAGATTATCTAGATGAACTTTGAGATGCTCACAGGAAATCATGCTTTAAGGGATGAGCAGAGGCTGAAGCCCACCTAAACTACTTTCCTCCCTTTCTTCTCTCTTTTCCTTTCACACCTCCCTCCTTGACAGAAGTCCTTTCTGGAGAGCCCTCAAAGAGGGGGAGAGGCCTGACTGCTCTGGCTCATATTCCAATTTGAGCTCAAACCCATGTGCATGCCTGGGCATCATTCATAACAGACCCAGCTACCCATATGCCTGCCTGGGGTCATTCACAACACACTAAGCTACTCACGTGGATGCCTGGGGGTTGTTCACAACAGATGCAGCTACAAGCTACAGTTTAGTTTTTGCCTGTTGGTCTGGAAGACAAATATTTGGGACTGGAGCTCAAGAGAGAAGTCAGGCCTCTAGATAGCTACTTGGATGCTCCCTGCTTAGAGATGATAATTGAAAGAGTGAGAGTAAATACATTTTTCTAGAAGACAGAGGGTGGAGAAGAGGGCTAAGTAGAAAATTCCAGGACACCTATGATTAGGGCTTAGAGGCAGGAAGATAGACCAGAGATAAAGTCACAGAAGAAGCAATTCTAGAGAAGAAAAAAACAAACAAAAAAACCCACAACCACCCTGAAAATGAGCAGTGCAAGGAAGGAGTGATTTAGGGAAATAGGTGCTGATCCACGGTAAGGCCATGGAAAAGAAACACAATTGAGAAGGTGGGTGAATTTGGTAGCTAGAGAATGACGGATGTCTTGCAAGTGGGGTTTCAGCAGTGGTTGAATGTAGATTACAGAAAATAAAGCAGGGGTAGGTGGTGAGGTATTGAAGGCTAAATGAAGAAGAATGAGAGGCAGAAATGATGGCTTGGGGGGATTAATAATAAATGTATGCTAAGTCTTAAGTGCTTATATAATTTATAGAATGCTTTCTGGCTAAGTGGAAACATCCAACAGAAAGGAAAAATTTGAATCCATAGAGCAGAGTAGAAATTGTCGTGAAATACATATTTGTGTTTGTGTATATTTATTCTCCAATAAGCCACACAATGTTTTTGTGCAAGCTACACAAAAGTGGCTCTCCCCTGGATGGATGGAGATCCTCAATAGAGTGAACGAATGGCTTGGTGAACAGAAAAATGGGTGCTTCCTTCAGCTCCAACATGCAACTTGGAATCTATACCATGATACATGACAAAACTCTACAAAAACGACTTACTGTATTCACACTTAGAAAAAAACTATCCATGTACATTTGCCTTGATTTCTTCTTTATGCTCAGCGACTTTCATTACTTTCCCCAGGACACATGCTTGTTCTTATTTATAACCAGAAAATCAGTTAGTCAATGTCCAATGTTGAGCTCTTTCCAAATACTCCCTCCCCAGGGTCCACAGAAGCATCCGTGTAGAAAAGTCCCCAGCTGAAGTGTGTGGTGGCCAATAATCACATTAGTAGGGACACTTTTTCTTTGTTGATGTTCCCAGTCAGCTCTAATTCTGCCACTGCTCACCAGACCATAGGGACAATTTTGTGGTGTTATGTTTTGAAAGCAACAATTTTTTTATTTGAGTAGGTAGCTTAAAATTAGAAACACACAGTTTAATCACAGTATGCTAGAAACAAAAATAATTGACATTTTTTTCTTTATTTCCCACTTGGCAATAAAAGAAAAAAATTAAGAATAAAGATAGTTATGGATATTACTTAATATCCTTGGGAGGACACAAGCCATCAAATGTTGAAAAAAATTTTTTTTTAACATTTGTGCTTTCTTACTTTGTGTGAAAATGTTGCGTGTATATTTTTGGTAATTTCTTCAGGGATTTTAAAGAAGACATTTTCTATTTTAATATATCTCGGTGACAGTGATCTGGGTAAAAATCCACCGGGGAATTTGGCAAAGATTCTGTCAATGAACAAAGAAGGCAGGAATGAGCTCTAGAGCTCTTCAGCTCTAGATAAGAAAAATACTCTCCCAGTCCCCTTCTTTGTCTCTGTGTCACCTTCGCAAGAAGGTGCTCCAAAACTGTGAGCTACCCTGCTTGGATTAATACTTCCCTTTCCCAGAGATGCACAACTTTACACTAGTGTTGGCCTTGAGACTGTAATTAACTCGTTATGTCTCATATCCCTGTTCATATCTGTTCCCACAAGAAGCTGAGAATACCAAGTCAGTCCCCGTTCCCCTAATTCTAACCTCTTTGCTCCAACCCCCGTAGGACCTATCCCCTTCACCATAAATTAATATATTATGTATTTTACTTATTGGTTTGTCTTTTTCTCCAATTAGAGTATAAAGTAATTTCGTCATTTCGTCTGTTTTGCTCATTTCCATATCACAATACCTGGGACAGTGACAGGCATGTGGTGATTATTATTATGGAGGCATGTGGCACTCCACAATTATTTGCTGAGTGAGTAAATGCAAAAAAAAAAAAAAAAAAAAAAGGAAAGAAAAAAAGCACTTGAACTTGACACTAGCTTAGATGTGGTCTATGAGAGACCACAGAGACGCAACATGAACTCTAGGACTGTGAGCTTGAGATGTTTGTAGGGTTATATGCAATAGTCAGTAGTAGGAGAGCAGCAGTACAAAATAACGGGCACGAAGAGTAGGAGTTATTTTACTACAAAAACTAATTTGATATCATGAGTGGCCATCTTGTTGGTGAGAGATTTGCAGTAGAAAAACTTGCTTAAAAAAACAAAAAAAAACCACCAACAAAAACTTCAAAGCTCTTGAATTGCAGCTGCTATCTATGTAGGTCTTTCTACCATGGAAGAATTTCTCAGTACTGCGTTAGGTCAACATTGGTCTTCACAGAATCTAAAGTAGCATGAAAAAAATGCAAAACGAATACAAGTTCCCAGCATATAGTTGGCGCTCAATAGATCCTTGTTGGGTAAGCAAAGGTATTGATGCCTGGACACAATTAAGAATTAGGCAAAATCTGTCTTCCGCTAGAACCATGCAGAGCTGCTTCCAGGAACTTGGGTCTGCTCTCCTGGTCTCCCATCAGACTATTCTGTGTCCTGCCCATTCTGAAAGAGCCTTTTGCACGTAACCTTACTTCTCTCTCTCATCTCCTCTCTCCCAAATATAATTACATGACTTTTAGATATATTCATGCAAAATCATGCTTTAAGAGTCAGTGATACTGGCTTAATTAGACAAGAGTTTCAGCAAATTTCTTGCTTGATAGACCATAGTGCCCAAGAACAACAATGCCTAAAACAAGTGAAAATAATCAGGTTTTAAAGACTTCCCATACGTTCTCCAAGAAATGATTTTGGTATTAGACATGTGAGGTAGTATGGCAAGACTTTGATGTAGGTATTTGAGAGTGATTAAATTTTTTGGATTAAGAATTTAAAACTCAATAGAAGGGGCTAAAGGGATGTATTTACATTTCATTGGAAACAATAGGACAATACAGCCTTTTTATAAGAGGAGGGTATATTGTCCTATCATTGCCAATAAGAGACTTGTGGAGGACAGCCAGGTATCCTCGTACGCACTTTAACCACGTTTTTTAATATGAGAAATTTCAGCTTTTAATGTCAGATCTTCCCCCATTTTCCTATGTATCAGGAATAAATTGAGCATGTGTCAGACTCCCTAAGATAAATGTTTTGTAATTTTTTTCTGTTGCTGAAAGAATCAATGCATAGATGACACCCTTAGATAGATTGCCAACTGGGAATGTCAGTTTAGATCTAATTTTCCATAGATTCTGTTATGTGGAGATGGTAGAGTGAATATCATCATTTAGAAAAATTACATAGGTCTACAATCTGCCCCTGGAACATGAAAGAACTGAGGCATAAAAATTATATAATAGAACACTTTGGTTGCACACCCCTGACTCTGTGTAGTAGAGGAAAGAAGTGAAAGTATGTTTTATTTCATGCTACCTCAGAGGCAAATAGTAAATTTTTCCATCAAAGTTTATTTTTATTAATAGATCACTTAAAATGTTTCAGAATACCGGCCAGGCATGGTGGCTCACACCTGTAATCCCAGCACTTTGGGAGGCCAAGGCGGGCAGATCACGAGGTCAGGAGATCGAGACCATCCTGGCTAACATGGTGAAACCCCATCTCTACTAAAAAATACAAAAAATTAGCCGGGCGTGGTGGCGGGCACCTGTAGTCCCAGCTACTTGGGAGGCTGAGGCAGGAGAATGGCGTGAACCCGGAAGGTAGAGCTTGCAGTGAGCCCAGATGGCGCCCCTGCACTCCAGCCTGGGCAACAAAGTGAGACTCCATCTCAAAAAATATAAAAAAATAAAAAGTTTCAGAATGCCTAACTTATTCTAAATACAAAGAGTATCACATATGTCAAAATTTCCTAGGTGATAATTATGGTTCATAAATGGAAAATGTAAGAGAAAAGATTGTTAGTGATATGGTTTGGGTCTGTGTTCCCACCCAAATCTCACATTAAATGGTAATCCCCAGTGTTGGGGGAGGCAATTTGATCACGTGGGCAGATTTCTCTCTTGCGGTTCTCATGATACTGAGTTATCAGGAGACCTGGTTGTTTGAAAGTGCATAGCACCTCCCCCGTCACTCTCTCTCTCTCTCCTGCCTCCCTGTGAAGATGTGCTTGCTTCCCCTTTGCCTTTCTGCCATGATTGTAAGTTTCCTGAGGCTTCCTCAGCCATGCCTCCTGCACGGCCTGTGAAATTGTAAGTCGATTAAACCTCTTTTCTTATAAATTACCCAGTCTCAAGTAGTTCTTTATAGCAGTATAAGAACAGACTAATACAGTGAGTAAGGTAAAGAAAGAATGAAGAGAAAATGAAAGACTAAAGCATTTTCAGTAACATTTAAGTGTTATGTACATTCTCACATACTTTGAATCTTCACAGTGTAATTATGTGCAGTAGGTTTGGTTGGAACTCCCAAGATTTCCTACCCAGCATTTAGGAAGCAATGTCTTCCCTTAATTTGCCACCCTCTCTGACTCTTCCTCTTCCCTCCTTCTCAATCAGTCCATTACACAAAGGTTTATGAGAATGAAATGAGACTCCAGGGAACTTAGAACTTATTCCGTTCTAAGAAAAATACTTATTTAAAAAATGTGATGATTGCTTTAAAAATAATCTATCTTCTACTTGGTCTGAGAATATCATTAACATAAAGAAAACCCATTCACCCAGAAACTCTTATGAGAGATATAAAAATTAAGACTAGAGTATAAGTTCCCCAAACCATCATCATTTTCACCAAAACTTGCCTCATTGAAAGAAATGTGGAAAGTTACATCTAAAAGCCTCTACTTATTACACAACTTGTCTTTAATTAAAAAGAATTTAACAGTTCCTAAAATAATGGGATTGTGAGGTAAATAGGTAGTGACAGTCAGTGAAACTGTCCCCACAGGGTTAGTGAGAATTTCATGCTAGGTGTTACGCAACAGTTATGCATGAATCAGGCTGCCTTCTGGCCTACTTTACTACAGCTACCTACTACCTGAAAGTCAAGTAGCACTAGATGCTGACCATTTGCTTCCCTGTTTTTTCTGTAGATAGAATTTTTAGGGCCTTTGTGCTTAAGACTCACCTAAAATGTTTTCAGATCCTGAATTCCAGCAGAATGGCTGATGCCAGCTAGTCTGAAGACTCCCACCAAGGAACCAAGTCAGCACAAGAATGTAGTTTCCTCGTCCTCCCATTTCATGACCTCACATTTTATTCTTGATCTATCAGTGATCCCCAGCCCACTACTCATCCCAAGTGTCTTAAAAGCCCTACCCTCCTTAGGGAAGCAGATTTGAGGTCTCCTCCTGTCTTAAGCCTCTTTCTCTGCTGCAGTTCATGGTGTCTTGGTATAGTAACTTGCTATGTACCCGGCAATTGAGCCTGTCACAGTTACAATGACTGCTACTCAGGTTTCATGAAATTCATACTCTTGTATTTACAAATAGGGAATGAAGACATTTTAACAGACATGTGATATTGTTTGGGTAATATTTCCAGGATTTTGTCTAAATTGATGGGCAAGAAACATTCAAGATGAAAACAGACACTCTGTTGAATCCTGTTATGCCCAATAACATCATAATATAAAGCAAATGATACCAACATCTATATTAAATTTAGGTTGACTACTCCATTGTTAATTCAAGTTGGAGAATTTGTTTTCCACTTTGGGTCTAAATCACTGGTTTGTGTGTTGCTTCCTGGAATTCAAATTTAGTTACCTTTTTTTTTTTTTAATTAAATATTCTTAGTGATTGTGGTGTGAAGTCAAGTTCAGTGGAAGAGTGGCAAGATTACAAGTGAGACAGTGTGTTCAGGGCTGCCATGAAATCAGGACCAGGGTGTTAGTCACCTTCATTCAGCAAGGAGTCCAGGCTGAATGAAGCAGAGACACCCCGCAGAAAGGGGAGAATGTCTAAATGAGTGAAGAGAGGAAGTTGCTATAGAGGACAGCATGAGAAGTTGTAGGAATTAGAGAAAATAAGAAGGGGCCAGGCGCGGTGGCTCACGCCTGTAATCCCAGCACTTTGGGAGGCCGAGGCAGGCAGATCACGAGGTCAGGAGATCGAGACCATCCTGGCTAACACGGTGAAACCCCGTCTCTACTAAAAATACAAAAAGAAATTAGCCGGGCATGGTGGCAGGCGCCTGTAGTCCCAGCTACTTGAAGGGTTGAGGCAGGAAAATGGCGTGACCTCAGGAGGCAGAGCTTGCAGTGAGCGGAGATGGCGCCACTGCACTCCAGCCTGGGCGACAGAGTGATACTCCAACTCAAAAATAAATAAATAAATAAATAAATAAAAGAAAATAAGGAGACTAAGCTTACTGACCTTGAGAAGTACGAGAAAATATTGTAGAACAGTAAAGATGCATTTTGCCACACCTGATATATAGCAGGTACTCAATACATATTTGTGACTGAATACATAGGTGGACCAGATTACAGAGGGACTTCAGAGGCAAACAAAATGATTTGTATTTCTTGTTCACCATATACGTTCAGTGCCTAGCATATATTATGGATTCCAAAAATATTTAAATGTTGATTGACAAACGTGCCTTACTGAGAGTATGCATTCATTAAATGGTTGATGTAATTATTCTAATCAATAGTTGAATACCTTTGTTTTTCAGATGGAAAAATCCAATGATTTGTGTATATAAGGCCATTTTTATTCTCATCTGAAGGAATAGTATAGAAAAACCACACTGTTTAAAGATATTCTACAGTGTTCCAAAGAGAAATGTTATAGACACATGGTAATATATTGCCAGCCAGAGAATTAGAACTTCCAAAATAAAGCCCTTCCTTTAAAACATGAATACAATGAGGCTGAGAGGATTAATAATATACCCATTCATTCATCCATTCATTCATGCAATAAAGAATGTCTACTATGGACTAGGCACTACTCTAGTTAAACAAAGTGTATAAAAGTTTCTGTCCCTATAGGGTTTACCTTCTAACTGGGGCAGCAGAACGTAAGCAGAAATGTATAGCAATTTAGAGTATGGCAAAATGTAAGGGTAGGGAGGTGAGAAATTCTACTTTCAAGAATGGTGGCCAAGTAAGACCTTGCTGAGAAGGGAGACATTTGAGTCAAGACCTAAAAACAGTGATGGAGCAAGCCATGATGCTATCTGGGGGAAGAGCATTTCAGGGAGAGGAAACAGCACATGTCAAGGTCCCGTCACAGTCTGGGAGCAGTAAGAAGGCCAGTGCATCCAGAATGAATAAAAAGGGTGGTAGGAAATCTGCTTAGAGAGGTTAATGGAGGACCTTGTATGTCAAAGGAAGGATTTTGACTTTTACTCCGAATGACATGGAAGCCACTAGGCATTTTTGAATAGAGGAGAGTTAAGGGTCTGATTTGGTTGTGCTCTGGGCAGTCACATACCTTGCAATAAAGCTGTCCAAAATTTTATTAACTATAATTTATTGGTCCCTCTTGGTTTCTCATATTATTTCTTTCTATTGGATTACCACACTTGCTTTTTTTTTTTCCCCCAATAACAATAGGTATAGTTTCCCATCTTTTTCCATTGGGATAAGATATAAATATCTCGAGGTTATCTTGTTCATATTTATGTGTCTGGTGACATATGTGATCTCTGTATAAGGTAGGTAATTGCCAAATATGTGTTGTCTTTATGTGACTTTTCAGCTTGTTTATGATGAATCCAATTATGAAATGTCACACAAGTGCAAAACTAGTGGTATTAACCATGATCTTTGACATGACCGAATGAAACTTGTGAATCATTTGTTTGAAAAATTATGTCTGTATTTACATTTGATTTTTTGAAGCAATAAATTGATGTGTCATTCCATGGATGGCCAGAAACACTCAATCAACCACATCACAGTTGGGATTTTATTTATAGGCATTTGAAACAACCCTGCAATTCTTTGGAGTTCATTCGGTGAACTATAGCACTGGAATTAGTCCTACGAGTGTAATTTGAGGGTATTGAAAAGCCCCATTTGCCTGAAAAAATTTCTACTATAAAGGCTGCCTCCCCTCACCCCTCCCCAGAACCTTCAACCTTTAGTTTCCACCTCTGGAGCAGTTCTTTTCTGACTTAACAAAAGTAAGTGTGTTGCTCTTAGGAAGCTTCTACAGAATGCACAACTGGCGCTAAGCACTTGGAATCTCGCAGAGCACAGCCTAGCATGGAATTGGTTAAAAAAAAAAAAAAAAAAAACAAAACCATGCTTCACTTACACCTCTCTTAGCCAGCTAAAGACGTGACCATTATTTTACATTTTATTTATTTATGCCAGGTCGTCTAACTCTGCAGGCTGCTACTGACATAGGGAGTGTCCCTTTTCTGCATGAACATCTATTAGATAAAATAATTTAATCAGCTTTGATGATCTGGAATAACAGGACTTTACCAAGGGACTGGCTATTCTGATGTGAAAGTAAATGTCTTAACCTCCCTCGCCATGACATTTATTTTCCAGTAATGGTGCTGGCTCTGCCTTGGCATCCTTTTAACAGTAGGAGACCATTATCCTGTGAGAATGTTCTCTCCCTTTTCACATTATCTCTTAATTATTGCTCTCTTTTCTATAGACAATGCTCGTAGGAATTTTCATGTAATTTCTCCCCTCCATTCCTCCTCTGACATGGACTGCCATGGGAGAGGATTTGGGTGTTAACCCCAGAAAGCCCAGAACAATGAATCTTGTAGACAGTTGGCTCAGTAACCAAGGAGTCCTTTGAGAGGTGGCTGAGATGCTGTGAGCAACACACAAGGCAAATGCTTGGGAACTAAAAAATTTGCATTGAAGCCTTCCAGGGAAAGGGGAGGATGACAATGGAAATCGCAAGGTTGGCCGGGAGGGGGGTGGAAGTTTTAGTTTTTCCCACATGCTAGTCTCTCAAGAGCATCCATTTTATTTATTTATATTAGAGAAAAGGTTTCATCCCTCCCACTCACAAAAATAGACCTCACTATGTAAATCCCATCTCTGCCGTTTTGTTGAGGCTATAGCCAGCCAGACTAAAACAGTGCAAAAAACTGCAGAGAACTCCTCTGTTGCATCTCAATGGCTGTTTGTTAACCTCAATGCTGACCATTTAAATGCTAACCCTATTAAGCAAGTAATCCCTACAGGAGCACCCAGTTCGAGTCATGTAACATTTAATTATCTAACATTTTTTATTTTGTTTTTAATTTACAATACAGGGTAATCTCATACACACACACACACACAGTGTATAGGTATCTATACACATATACACTTTTAGTTTATTGACATTTTACTTTTTAAACTTTTATTTTAGAGTAGATTTAAGGGGTACATGCGTAGGTTTGTTACCTGGATATATGGTGTGATGCTGAGGTTTGGGGTATAAATGATTCCTTCACCCAGGTACTGAACATAGTACCAAATAGTTTTTCAATCTTTGTGCCCCTCCCTCTTCTAGTAGTTCCCAGTTTCTTTGTTGCCATCTTCATGTCTCTGAGTGTCCACTGTTGGGCTCCTACTTATAGGTGAAAACATGTGATATTTGGTTTCCTGTTTCCACATTAATTCGCATAAGATAATGGTCTCTAACTGTATCCATGTTGCTGCAGAGGAGATGATTTCATTCTTTTTTATGGCTGTGTGGTATTCCATGGTGTATATGTAACACATTTTCTTTACACGATCTGTCGTTGATAGATACTTAGGTTGATTCCACGTCTTTGCCATTACAAATACGGTTGCAATGAACATGTAAGTGCATGTGTCTTTTTGGTTAGAAATATTTGTTTTCTTCTGGATATATATCCAATAATGGAATTGCTGGGTTGAATGGTAGTTCTGTTTTAAGTTTTTGAGTAATCTCCAAACTGCGTTCCACACTGGCTGAGTGGATAAGCAGTCCCTTTTCTCTTCAACCTTGCCAGCATCTGGCATTTTTTGACTTTCTAATAATGGCCATTTTGACTGTTGTGAGATAGTATCTCATTGTGGCTTTGATTTGCATTTCTTGATGATTGATGATGTGAAGCATTTTTACGTACGTTTTTTGGCTACTTCTTTTGAGAAGTATCTGACCATGTCTTTTGCTCATTTTTAATGGGCAATTTATTTTTTGCTTGTTCAACTGTTTAAGTTCTTTATATAATCTTAATATTAGACCTTTGTCAGATGCATAGTTTGTGAATACTTTCTCCGGTTCTGTAGGTTGTCTGTTTATTCTGTTCATAGTTTCTTTCGATGTGCAGATGCTCTTTAATTAGGTCCTACTTGTCAATTTTTCTTTTTGCTGCATTTGCTTTGAGGACTTAGTCATAAATTCTTTCCCAAGGCTGATGTCCAGAGTGGGGTTTCCTATGTTTTCTTCTAGGATTCTTATAGTTTGAGGTCTTACATCTAAATCTTTAATCATTTTTGAGTATACAGTGAAAGTTGGGGGTTCAGTTTCATTCTGTATGTGGCTAGCCAGTTTATCCCAGCACCCTTTATTAAATAGGGAGTCTTTTTTACCTCTGCTTCACATACACACTTTAAAGGAACACTTTAGAAAACAAGTTTATGAAGTTTATGTTCAGGCATAAATGTTTCTCGTGTATTATTTATGAATTCGTGGGACCCTGTGTGAAGGTTACTATTTTCTGTAAAGGCACAAACAAAATCCATTGAGAAGTGCTCCCCAACCCCATTGCATTTGCATGTTAGCTAAAGCGATCCAGGGAATTCTCTGAAATTTGCTATTAATATTTATTGACTGTAATTATGATGTCACATAATGGGGAATATAAGCTCTGATTGCAGGCATTTCTGGCAATGAAAGAGTAAGGCTTTAAGTCTTTTCACTATTTCTTGGACAATACAGGGAAAAAATTCCTGGTGCTTTTTCAACATAATATAAAGGTCACTGACAATAGCCCACCTATTGATGCTGATGTGTGACATTTAAACTGAATACAAAGAAAGCATGATAAGCATTAAAAAGAACTAGTTGCTTTCAAGATAATGCTGTTTACCAAATCATTTCTCTTTGAAAAAAATAGTAACATTCCAATTTATTTCTTAGACATTGCTTGAAAATATACACATATATTTTGAATAAACAACAGTATCTATCACTGATATTTAATCTACTACTACTACTACTAAATTTATCAATAATATTTTAAAAATATGGCCTAGGCTGTGAAAACTAGAACCTGGGGAAATATTCTTTGGATAATATGATCAGTTGTTATGTTTTAGTTAAAAAAAAAAAATTGGGCCATGTGTGGTGGTGCATACCTGTAATTGCAGCACTTTGAGAGGTTGTGGTGAGAGGATCGCTTCAGGCCGGGACTTTGAGACCAGTTTGGGCAACATAGTGAGACCCTGTTTCAAAAATAAAATAAATAGCTGGGTGTAGTAGCATGCATCTGTAGTCCTAGGTACTTGGCAGGCTGAGGTGGAAAGACTGCTTGAACCCAGAAGTTCGAGCCTTCCATAAGCTATGATCGCTCCACTGTACCCCAGCCTGGGCAACAGAGCAAGACCCTGCCTCTAAAAAATAATTTTTTAAAAATCAAGGTGTTTATGTAATAGGATGCGGGCATATATGTGGTCAAAAAAATACTAAGTCATTTAGAAAATTGTTGTATTTTTGCCATATAGGTAAGATACCAATAAGGGGCTGAATTGATCTGATTTGTCTCTGTGAAATGAAATGGTTTAGCTCAATTTATAAAATTAACCCCTGTTTTAGCATTTCGTTATCTGAGCCTGGGTGAGGGGTTAATAGGGTATGTTTTACTGAAAGAACTCCCAGTGGACTCTGCCACCCAGCAACAAAGATAGCTTAAAACACATTGCTGAGACAGTTAGGTTAGAAGAGTCTGAGGGATGAGTAGGAAGAAAAGGTAGGGAGCAGTAGCAGTAGCATGAGTCCATTCATCTGAATGAGGAACCACCTTGTAGTTTCAGATGTGGGATTCAAAGGTTCTTAGCCATCTGAATTAGTGGTTCTCAATGTTTGCTGCACATTGTAACCTCCTTTTAAACATTGATCAGGCCATACCTGAGACCAGTTAATCACCATCCCTCAGGCATGGATCCAGGCCTCAGCTATTTTCTCAAACTCCCTGAGTGGTTCCAATATGCAGTTAAGTTTGAGAACCACTACTGTAAATGCATGGGCCTTACACAAGAGAAGATTCAGCTTCTTGAGGTGAAAGTATTTGTTCCTCTAAAATGCATATGATAGAACTTAAAGCCCAAGGCAATGGTATTAAGAGGTGAGGCATTTGGGGAAGTGATTAAGTCATGAGGGCTCTGCCCTCATGGTTGGATTAGTCCTCTTGTAAAAGAAGTTGAAGGAACCACCCTAGTGCCTTTTGCTCTTTCATCTCTTCTGCCAAGTGAGGACACAGGGTTTGTCCCCTCCAGGGGATGCAACAAGAAACCACCATCTTGGAAGCAGAGAGCAGCCCTCGCCAGACACCAAACCTGTTGGTGCCTTGATCTTGAACTTCCCAACCTCCAGAACTGTGAGAAATAAATCTGTGTTATTTGTAGATTACCTAAAAGTGTTTAGTTATAGCCACACAAAGAGACAAAGACATAAGGTATGGGAAGAGGAAAAGCAAACTTAAATGCCACTTCCCATTTGCCAAAGGACCTGATGAGGAAGAAAGAGACGATTCATTCACTAAAGTGGGTCATGAACAAGCCCCATTTTCACCCTTGCAGGCAAAGTAAGTGCTCACTGAGTAGAAGTAGGGGGAATGGTAATTTAGGCAGCCGACTTCACCGGGTCAGGAGGGGAATAGTATTTCCATGAGTGGGTCTTGTATACAACACATTTGGATGCCATGAATATCATGGTTTCACCCTTCTGCACTGCATACTTAATATATCTTCACTTAACTCTCACATATAACACGTAAGACTTTCCCCATTTTACAGATAAGGTCTTTGAGTTCTGAAATTAGACTAAATGAGAGGTCAGATGGGCAAGTTGAAAGTTTATCAGACAATATGAAATCAGAGTTGATTTGTAAACTAACTGAAAGGAAGTTGTTGATAGTAAACAATTGAGCTTCACTTTTGCTCTAGTATTATTCAACACAAAGTTGCTAATGGTATTTAATATTTTGGAAAACTGGCTTAAGATGAAGAACAGACCTGAGTTAGCTGGAATGATGGTTCCAGACCAGGAAAATAAAATTAATCCTATTTAAATAATTTGCCTACATGTATATTTTAAAAATCAACTGTTTTAAAGATAGAACTGAGAGAACCTGAAAGCACAATTTGTATTTAAAAACTATAAGAATTCTAATAATATCGCTTGACTCACTTGTCCATCGTGTGGCTGTCAAAAAAAAAAAAGGAATTTTAGGCAATTTTGAGGTGTAATGCATGTTAAAAATAGATTAAATGCAATGAAAGCACTTTGCAAGTGACTAGTACAAAGTAAATGCAGATTATTGTCAGCTAATGTTATTAGTATTATTACTGACTCTTATAAGGGGAGGAAAATATTTTTCTTCTTCAGCCATCATTAGATTCATGGCTGAGGTCCCTATAAAAAAAGACAAATTAACAAGAAAAAAAATACAGATTTATTTAATACAGGTTGTATGTGACACGGGAGACTTCATAAGGCCAAGAAGACCCAGAGAAACAGATGAAATCTTGTGTATTTTTATGCTTAGCTTTGATGAAAAGGAGACAGTCATGGAGACTTATGATTGGAGGACAAAAAAGTATGATCTAATGGGAGTAAATTGTGGGAAACTTAGCAAGGACTTATTGTTCAGATTCTTTTCTGTTTTCCTGTGCCTCAGGGTTAAGAATGCTCCTTTCTTCTGGGCATAGGAGTTCTGAAATTAGAGTCCTATGCCTCTGGAATGTTGGCCTTACGATCTGCTTCAGGAGAGAAAGGCAAGGGGAAGGTGAGGGTGACCTTCCTGCCTCAGCTGTTTTCTCAAATGCCAAAGTGCTATATTTTGAAGTAGCTTTCTTGAACCCTATCATTAATTAGCGGAAGTCCCTGCATTATATGAAAGATTCATAATCTGCTCCAAAATGTTCATTTTACACATGAAGAAAGTGAGGCTTACTGAGTGCATGTAACTGTCCAATGCCCTTAGATATTACCTGACTCCTTTTCTCCCAATTCCTATGCTATGACACTGCTCCCACGTGCTGGACATTTACTATGCTTTTTGTGTTAAATTTTATCTTAACAATAACTTAATTACAAGAGACATTAGCATTCCCATTTTACAGGTGAGAAAACAGCTTCAGAGTTCTTAAAAAAAAACATGTACCAAGTCATGTAGCTGTAAGTCAGCAGTCATGGGTTTCAAACCGGGGCATTTGGACCTCATTGGTTAGTTGGTCTTTAAAGTTTTAAGACTTGGGTCATTTTGAATACTGAGGTTCCAGATATTTTTTATTTCTTTTTGCTAAGTTATGTACTCTAACCAAATATGGCTTCTATCTCATTCGTATGCATGTTTACTTACACTACTACTAACAACAATTAACATAATTATGAAAATATTTTAATGTTCTAATTTAGTGAATGTAACTGTAATGTACAAAAAGACTTAGTCTCTGGTCAGGCACAGTGGCTCAAACCTGTAATCCTAGTACTTTGGAAGGCCAAGGTGGGCAGATCACCTGAGTTCAGGAGTTTGAGACCAGCCTGGCCAACATGGTGAAACTCCGTCTTTACTAAAAATACAAAAAAATTAGCTGGGTGTGGTGACAGGCACCTGTAATCCCCACTACTTGGGAGGCTGAGGCAGGAGAATCGCTTGAACCCAAGAGGCAGAAGTTACAGTGAGCCGAGATCGCCTGGGTAACAAGAGCAAAACTCCATCTCAAAAAAAAAAAAAAAAAAAAGACTTAATTTCCAAAGCTTTCATCATTTATTGATAAGTTTTTATCCAATAACACTTGGCCTGGTATTCAAAAACTTGGCCATCATAGAAACGAATGAGGTCATGTCCTTTGCAGGTACATGGATGGTGCTGGAAGGCATTCTTCTCAGCAAACTAATGCAGGAACAGAAAACCAAACACCACACGGTCTCACTTGTAAGTGGGAGCTGATTGATGAGAACACATAAACACACGAGGGTGAACAAAACACACTGGGCACCTGTTTGGGGTGGGGAGGCAGAGCCTCAGGAAGAATAGCTAATGGCCACTGGGCTTAATACCTGGGCGATGGGATGATCTGTGCAGTAAAGCATGACGGCGCATGTTTACCTATGTAACAAACCTGCACATCCTGCACATGTACCCCTGAACTTAAAAGTTCAGAAAGAAAATCTGTGCTCTTCACCATTGTTAGCCAGCCCCATCTCAATCAACACACTACCTCCATCATGTAGAGGAATCTTGAGAATTTATCTCAACTTGTAGTTTCTAATCCCGAGCTTCAGTCTTGCCATCAGCAGAGAAACAAATTAAAAAAATACTTGGCCATATTTCAGTATGAAAATAACTTAACTCTCACATATAACACTGTAAGACTTAACTCTCAACTTTATTTTTTTTCTATTTAGAAATTTTACGATATACACACCATCCTTGAACTTTTTATGATAAATGCTTCTCTTATTGAATATGTTGCCAGTTTGCTCTTGCCATGTCTGTTAGGGTTTCAGAAGGATTTTGGTTTTGAATATTTTAAAATTTCCTAATGAAGTAAGCCTCTTGAGAACTCTGAGCCCTTCCTTATCTTACTTGATCCCGCTCCTTTCTTCCTGTAAGTGTTTGCTGTGTGCCTCCCACACTTCGGGCGCTGCTGTGGGCATGGAGTTTCAGCTGTGAACAGAAGACAATCATGCCTGCCCTTGTAGAGCTCAACTTCCCTTCCTCTCTGCTACCATTTTAAATGTTTACTACTCTCAGACCACATTTAGTGGTAAAGAAATGTTTGTTCTTGGCTATCATTTTTTCTTCCAGTGGACATATCTGTGAAATGTAGTATCATCTATTCTATTAATCATTTGGAAATATCTTGGTCTCTTCTGGTTTAAAACTCTTTAGATTTAATTTGGTCTCATTTAGAAAACTGTCTTTGGTGGATTTAAGCTCAGTCAAGTCTGTCTTCTGCCCTTTCATCCTTCTACTGGGATACTTCTAGCTTTCCAAATAGCTACTTACATCTAATCTGCTCTTGGAGAACTGGAACTGAAAGAGCCCAGGGAATTTCACCCCAAAATATGGCACCCTACCATGCTGATTATTTGAAAATAAAGGATCTTGAAGGTCAGCAGATGCTGAAAGTGGCTCTGCCCTGATATTCTCTTATCGGCCCTAAGACTGGACCTGCCAGAGAAAAACAACTGCCTTCCATTCCTTCCCTGAAATCTCTTTATCTATGGCAGAAAAGAAGGCTGAGGACTGCCACCATACCTGGATGGACTTTTCCACAAGATAATGTCTGACTCTTGGGCTTATTCAAACTCCACAGAGAATCGTTTACAAATTAATTTCTGTCTCCTGGCTCCATTCATTCTCCCTAATAATCGTTTACTACCCCTCAAAAACATTTTTTACACTTCCCATATCCCCCCTCTCCTATGAAGAAGGTTATATAAACACCTGCACCTCATTGGGTTATAGGATAATCATTCTTCTGTAATTTCATGTGTTTATGCATGTTAATAAAATTGTAGGGCTTTTACCTGTTAACCTGTCTATCATTAATTCACGTCAACAAACTTAAGACTGGAACCTTCAGAGGGAAAGTTTAAACTTCACCACAAAACTAACACACCAGGTGTGAGAAAAGTGAATTACTAGGGACAAGAAATTCTACATTCACATAGAGCATAGATTTAGCCCAAATGGAATTTAAATGCTCATCACAATGTTGTATATTTTCTTTGAACTTGATGTCATTTTGTTGCCAAATCTTCCTCATAGTGTCTTGTCTGTATTACGTAGTTGTGCAAAAATCCACACTAATTGTAGAAGAAAAGCATAGTGAAATGTGACACAGACCTGACACTCAGAATGACTGCAGAGGAACAGTGGTCCACAACCTCTTCGACAGGAATCCCAAGTATAACTTAGGCTGATGAAATGTAAATGTCTAAATCTAATAACATATGACAGAAATTTTAATATTTTATTGTATAATAAGAAAAGGTCTTTCTATTTCTATTTTTGAAGTCCTGATGCAACATTTTCTAAGTGACCTAGGTCTGATTTGAAAACAGTCTTTTTCACAGGGAACACTATTGAATGCTGAAGCTTGTTGAAGAGAAGGCTGGAGCAACCACAGATTGAATTTTTATTAGTGTAGTAGGAATAAGGGTGAGAGAAAAGACAAAAAAGTTCAGAGCAGTCTGAGATACGTGAGGTTTGCAGGCTCAGAGGAAGCTGAGTATAGGACTTCACTCCTGGCACGGTCCAAACCCCGCCCCCAACCTATGACTGGAGGTAATTGGTTAAAGGCATTTTGTTCCTAACTAGCTGCCTGGTCCATTATCTTCATGTTCCTAGAATTTGTGATACAAGAAACAACATATAGCCAATCAATAGCTAATGTAATTTCAATTTAAATTCTTGGTAAACAACTCAGGAACTGCCTCCTCTTTCCCTTTAAGGATCCTCTTGCAACTCTTAATTGAGGTTGTATTCAGGGCAGCTGGAATCTGCTCCCGGATAGCAATCATCAAGCCTGGCCCAGAGAAACTATTTATGTTAATTTTGCCTCAGCTTCTTCCTTTTAGACCGACAAAGGTTAACGTATTTCGGTTTTTATTTTATTTATTCGATTTTGTTTTAGGGACAGGTTCTTGCTCTGTCATCCAGGCTGGAGTGCAGTGGTATGATTATAACTCACTATAACTTTGAACTCCTGGGCCTAAGGGATCTTCCTGCCTCAGCCTCCCAAGGCACTGGGATTATAGGTGTGAGCCACTGAGCCTGGCCTCTATTTTCAAGTAATTACTGTGCATTTTCCCTTTTGATTTTTTCCCCTCATGCAACCCTTTAGCTTTAAGACTTGGTTATGGGATGGCAGTCGGCAAAAAAGCTTGGCTGTGCTAGGTACACTGTGAGAGACACACGTCAGAATTGTTCCACTAAGGGGTAAGAAAGGTGGAGTACTTACCTATTGATTTGGATTCCTTGTTGGTTGAGGGTTACCCCAAAATCAGGAACTGTGGCCTGCTCTGCTCATTCCTTGCCCTCAGGCAGAGGGCTGGGGGAAGCCATCAGCGTGTGGAAGCTCTCTGTAGATGACCTTGTAGTAGGCAAGAGCGTACAGGCAGGACGCCGACAGTCAACTAGTCAAATTGATTATTCACTAAAAACAAATACTTATTAGCAACTGATAGAGACAGGAGACAGTCAAGGTCCCCAGCGATACCACGACTTCAAGCCTAAAACAGCCTGAAGGCTGAAAAACCGGACTGCTTGTCTTGGATGAAGCCCACCATTTTCTGACTGATTCTCTCTCAACAGTGCCCACCTGTGCACCGGGAGGATGGGGTGGAGCCTGGGAAAGTTCGTACTGTTTGCAGGTGGGAGGAATCTGGCCTCCTCAGTTCCTGGGGTAATCTGGGATTCAATCTGTGAGAAGGAAACCTGCCAGCAGGACACTCTCTCGCTTTGCTGAGAGTTATTCTTCCTTTTTCCTTTTTTCCCAATAAATTTCATTTTCCTCAACCTTCTATGTGTCTGAGAGCCTCATCTTTCCTGGTCGTGTGACAAGAGCCCAGTTTTAGCTGAACTAAGGAGAAACTTCTGCAACACAGCCTTTGTGTACATTTTAGGTACTGTATTGGTGTGCAAGGCCTGCCATAACAAAATGCCACAGACTGGGTGGCCTAAACCACAGAAATATTTTCTCATAGTTCTGGAGAGTGGAAGTCCAAGATCAACGTGTCAGCAGGGTTGATTTCTCCTGAGGCCTCTCCTTGGCTTAGAAATCACCATCTTCTCTCTGTGTTTTCCATGGTCTACTGTGTTTCTATGTCCCAATCTCTTTTTATAAAGAAATCAATCAGATTGGATTAGGGCCCAGCTAATGGCCTCATTTTAACTTAATTACCTGTTTAAAGGCCCTCTCTCCACATAGTCATGCACCACATAATGACCTTTTGGTCAATGAGGGACCACTTATATGACAGCAATTACATCAGATTATAATGGGTCTAAAAAATTCCTATCGGTATAAGGTCTTAGTGCAATGCATTACTGATATATTGTAGTGATGCCGCTGGAAACAAACCGACTGCACTGCTGGTTGTATAAAAGTACAGCAAATACAATTACAGCACATAATACTTGAAAATATTAATAAATGACTATTACTGGCTTATGTATTTACTCTATCATACTTTTTAGTTATTTTAGAGTGTACTCATTCTACTTAAAGAAAAAAGTTAACTGTAAAACAGGCTCAGGTATGTCCTTCAGGAGATATTTCAGAAGAAGGCACTGTGATCATAGGAGATGACAGCTCCATGAATACTATTTCCCCTGAAGACCTTCCAGTGGAACAAGATATGGAGTTGGAAGACAGTGATATTGTTAGAAAACAAATACTTATTAGCAACTGATAGAGACAGGAGACAGTCAAGGTCCCCAGCGATACCACAACTTCAAGCCTAAAACAGCCTGAAGGCTGAAAAACCGGACTGTGTAGGCCTAGGCTAATGTGTGTGTGTCTTAGTTTTTAACAAAAATGTTTAAAAAGTTAAAAAAAAAATTTAATAGAAGAAAGTTTATAGAATGAGGATATAAAGAAATTATTTTGTATGGCTGTTTAATGTGTTTGTGCTTAAGCTAAATATTATTACAAAAGTCAACAAGTTAAAAAATTTAAAAGTTTATAAAATAAAAAATTTTCAGTAAAGTTACTTCATTATTGAAGAAAGAAAAATACTTGTGTATAAATTTAGTGTAGCCTAGGTGTAGAGTGTTTATAGAGTCTATGTTAGTGTGCAGTGATGTTCTAATCCACTGCATTCACTCACCGCTCACTCACTGACATGCCCAGAACAATCTCCAATCCTGTAAGCTCAATTCATGGTAAATGTCCTATGTAGGTTGTATTAGTCCATTCTCACACTGCTGTAAAGATACTATCTGAGACTGGGTCATATATAAAAGAAAGAGGCTTAATTGACTCACAGTTCTGCATGACTTGGAAGGCCTCAGGAAACCTAATCATGGCGGAAGGGGAAGCAGGCACATTTTATATGGCAGCAGATGAGAGTGAGCATGTGAGAGTGCAGGAAAAACTACCATTTATAAAACCATCAGATCTCAGGAGAACTCACTTACTATCATGAGAACAGCCTGAGGGAAACCACCCCCATGATCCAGTCACCTCCCTCCTTGACACACGGGGATTACAGGTCCCTCCCTCAACATGTGGGGATCACAATTCGAGAAGAGATTTGGGTAAGGATGCAGAGCCAAACCATGTCATAGGTGTACCACTTTTAATCTTCTGTACCATATTTTTACTGTGCCTTTTCTATGTTTACATATGTTTAGATACACAAATACCATCAGTCCCCTGGATTCATGGGTTCTACATCTGTGTATTCAACCAATTGGATATCACAAATATTTGAAAAACATAAAATTTCATCTATACTGAATATGTACAAACATTTTTCTTGTCATTATTCCCTAAATAACATAGTATAACAAGTATTTACACAGCATTTACACTTTGTTAGGTATTATAAGTAATCTAGAGATGATTTAAGTTCCGTATACAAGAGGATATGCATAGGTTATATGCAACTGCTAAGCCATTTTATATTAAAGACTCCAGCATCTGCAGATTTTGGTATCCATGGGAGGTCCTGAAACCAATCCCCCATGGATATCCAGGGATGACTGTATTTATTTTTGTGTTATAGTTGCCTATGGTATTCAGTACAGTCCCATACCATACAGGTTTATAGCCTAGGAACAACAGGCTATTCCACATAGCCCAGGTGTGTGGTAGACCATACCACTTAGGTTTGTGTAAGTGCATTCTATGATGTTTGCAGAATAATGAAATGGCTCAGTAATGCATTTCTCAGAAAGCATGCCCATCATTAAGCAACACATGACTATACAATTATATTCTGAGAAGCTAGGGGTTAGACCTTCAACATATAAATTTTGGGGGGACAAAACTCAGTTCACAACAGGTACTACTGGATGCATAAGGGAAACAAAGATTATCCAAGTCTTAAAGTAATTTGGGTAATGCAGGTCACTACAGAGAGATATTGGTCACTTTTCTGTGTGATGGACTATTTTATTGATGCCCCCTCTTGAGGGAACCGTTTGAGATTAAGTATAAATGTATATACTGAATGGCAGCTTCTCCAACTTCCTTCATCTCCTGTTTCTGTAATTCATACTCCTGGGCAGAAATGTGGAAGGTTTTTCTCACAAGAAACTCATCATCTATAGAAAATAGTAAATATGGACAGTTGGAGGTCTTCCAAAAGAAATCCAGTTCATATCCTGAGTGTCTTACAAGTAAAATAATCCATAGTCCAAAAAATTAGTCAAAAAAAAAGAAAAGAAAAGAAAAGAAAAAACCAGGACATCAAACCAGGTTTTCAGAGCCTCATTCTAAGGTATATACAGATACCAAAAAACCAGGATATATTTAAAGAAAACTTCCAAAATGAAAACTCACTAAAATAAACACAGGAGTAAATTGCAGGCAACAGAGACAATGAAGATAATAATTTTTAAAAGTTTAAAAATTATAAAAATATTATCAGAGATATGAAATCTGTAAAGATGCTCCAGTGATAAAAGGGAAAAATCAGAGAAAAAAAGCTGAAATAACAAAATTAAAGTTGAAATAGAAAACAACATAAAGAGAATTGTAACATAGAACAGAAACATAAGGTATTTATGGTATTGACTAGGACATCTAATATCTGACTAATAGGTTAAAAGAGAACAGGAAAAAAATGAGAGAAAATCAGCTAAAAAAAATTGAAGAACATTTCCCAATAGTGAAGGACCCACAGAGCATGTGCTATAATGAATATAAAGAGACCTATATTAAGGAACTTCATTATATAATATTAAAAAATTAGGAATGAAAACTTACAACAAGAAAACTAAAAAAAGGCAAATACAGTAAGTGGAAAAAAATATGGCATCGACCTGGAGGTAGAAAGTATGAGTGATACCTTCAAATCCTGGTGAAAAATTATTTTTAACCTGAGATTCTATTCACAACCAAACTGATATCACATATTAGTCCATTTTCACACTACTATAAAGACATACCTAAGACTAGGTAATTTATAAAGAAAAGAGGTTTAATAGCTTCATGGTTTTATGGGCTGTTCAAGCTTCTGCTCCTGGGGAGGCCTCAGGAAACTTACAATCATGGCAGAAGGCAAAGGAGAAGCAAGCAAATCTTCACATGGCCAGCGGGAGAGAGAGAGAGAGAGGGAGAGAGAGAGAGAGAGAATGGAAAGTGGAAAGGTGCTATGCACTCTAGATCTCTAGACGTGCTAAACAACTAGATGTCTTAAGAACTCTACCATGAGAACAACAAGGGGGAAGTCTGTCCCCGTGATTCAATCACCTCCCACCAGTCCCCTGTTCCAACACTGGGAATGACAATTTGACGTGAGATTTGGGTGGGGACACAGAACCAAACCATATCATATCAAATATGAAAGGAAAGACATTTCAAACATGCAAGAACTCAAAACATTTACTTCTCCCATATCTTTTCTCAGGATACTGCAGAAAGATGTACACAACCAGAATGAGTCGGTAAGACAAGAAAAAGACAGCTTCAGGGTCAGGCAAGAATGCATCCAACACAACCTAAGAATGTGACTGGGCGGTTCCATATAACACTATAGCTAGGCAGGCTTTCGAAGGGAATCCCTAGTTCAAACTCTAGGAGGAAGTTCTCTATTTTAAAAAAAAAGAGAGTGAGAGAACTGTTATGCACATTTAGGAAGAGATTCTGTCATGTCTAGATCTGATGACTACGTAATTGTAGCATCACTTTTGTGCCCAGGAGAGAGCAATGATGAGGGCAAAACTGATGAATTGCAAACAATCGAGCAGAAAGATGAATTATTGGCGATGTCATGGAGCCACTTAATGAAGCAACCCTGGAACTGTCTACATCTGGATTTCATGGTATGTGAGAAAATACATTTTCTCACTATTTATGACAGCCAATGTAAGTACTTGCATCTGAGGGATCCTAAGTGATGGAAGTATAGGCAGGTGTATCTGAAAGAACTGGAGCCTCAGTGAAACCTACACTGAGGTGTTCCTTAGGGAAAATCATGAGAGGGAATGAAGTTTAGCAGGGCAGGTCAGACTGAGAAGCAGACTACAGCTGAGGGAAGGGACAGTGTTTTCCACTAGCTTTAATGACCCCTTTCCCATTCCTCCCCACCACTGACATAGCTTCTCCTGGACTATCTGCACTCAGAAGAGGAGGAACATATAATGATGTAATGTAATGCAATGTAATTTGATATAATACAGTACAATAGCATAATAATATAATGTAATACAATGCAGTATTATATTATTTTAATATGTTAATATACTATTACATATCACAGGAAATCCAAATATTTCTGCTATGTAGAGAGTTCATTGATCACAGAGCTAACCACTATGTGGACAATTGGACATGGATAGAATATCGTATTAATAATGTACTGCTGTATAACAAACCATTACCAATTTTAATGGCTTAAAATAACAATCATTTATTGGGTTCAGGACTCTGGGGGTCAGCAATTTAGTCTGGTCCCAGCTGGGTGGTTCTGATATTGGCCAGGTTGCTTCATGCATCTGCGGGGAGCTACAGGCAGCCTTGCTTCTGGGAGCTGGCTGGCTGTCCCCTGGGCTGATGGGGGTGACTGACCCATATGGTCTCTTACCCTCCTGCAGCCTAGCTGGGTTTTTTATATCTTGATGGTTGTAGAAGTCTGAGAAGCCTATGTAGGTAAGGCACATGTCACTTCTGCTACATTCTGTTTGTCCAAGCTAATTGCACAGCTAGCCCATATTCAAGGGGGGAAATTGACTCCACTTCTTGAGGAAAATGTCATGGATAAAGGAAGTGGGGGTGGGAGAGTTGGTGCCATTTTTGCAAGCAATCTACCACACATATCCCAGTGGAAAATGGAACAGAGAGCCATCTGAAGCATCAGGCAATGAGGAGAGGGGTTGCAAATGTATGGGAAACAGCTCTAATTGTATGAGAGGCAAACACCCACTTGACCATACAGCAGAGTCAGTTCTGACCATCGGAGGGGTCAGAACAGCATCTGGGAAGGGGCAGAAGCTTCTGTTTAGTGCTGCATTCCAAGAGGTAGGGCAAACAGCCTGGGATAAAACACCTTGTCAAGAAGTCAGGAGAGAACATGAGTGAACTTCTTTTTGAGTTATGTAGCACTCTTGGTGATTTTCAGAAATAACAAAAGGAGACTGTGCCAAGACTGGTGTGATGGAGTTGAGGTGGGTTTGGGTGCCTGGAATCCAGAGTAATTTCAGTATTAATGTGTCACATTTGCACGTGTCATTTATCTTGTAGAAGACAGTAATTGCTCATAGAATATATGCGGCATGGTTCTAATGCTAACGTCTAGTTCTTCATCAAATGAGTTTATTAGCCACAAGCTGCCAAGACCACCATTTCTGACCAGGACCTGCCTGGACATGCCTTTTTCATCATCCTGGATCTATCTAGGTTGTTACCCTCTTTGGGTAGATCAAGAGTCTGCTGTTTTATGCCAGATCAAGAGTCTGCTCTGTTACAGCCACATTTGCCTTGAAGCAACAGTTACCCGGCATCAGATTCTTTGTACTGACTGTAGATTTCTCGGGCTCCTTGGCCTGAAGATTCTGAAATTCAGCTACTAAGTTAACATTTGATAGTTTCAGTGTTTTCTTTTCTTTTCTTTTCTTTTCTTTTTTTTTTTTGATACAAGGTCTCTGTCACCCAAGCTGGAGTGTAGTGGTGCCATCATAGCTCACTGCAGTCTTGACCCCCTAGATTCAAACTATCCTCCCACCTCCGCCTCCCACGTAGCTGGCACTATAGGCATTCACCACCACACCTGGTTAATTTTTAATTTTTTGTAGAGATGGGGTCTAACTACGTTGTCCAACCTGGTCTTGAACTCATGGGCTCAAGCGATCCTCCTGCTTTGGCCTCCCAAATTGCTGGGATTACAGGCATGAGCCACCACACCTGGCAAGTGGTCCCTATTCTTATAAGATGATGCATAGATTTTTGGAATTCTGGACCTGAAGGAGTTGTATTCTTTTATACTGCATATTCCAAAGGATTTTATTTCTACATGAGAATAATGTCACTGCACTCTGGTCTCCATTCTGATTTTCCTGTATGCATGGCAGTTTTAGTAGTTGTGGAATTCATCTTATTGTTTGACATATGGAAGGCAGTTTCCAAGTCTGTAGGCCTTGAATGCCTCCCTCACTGTGGAAAATCACTGAATTTTCATGTTATTTTGTCAAACATTATTTTACTCTTTCTTTTCTTCTCTGCTGCTTCTCCCCAGCTTATTTAAGAATCTGTTGTCCATTTGGGGTCACAGTGACAATTTATCCAGGGTAACTAACTTACATGAACTAATAAAATAATTAAATGCCAAGGCTTGTCTTCTTGATGGAAAACAGGAAACGGGGATATCAAGGGAGTGATACTAGTTGGAGGAGACCAACTTATGCACAGTGTGTAGAAAAATTGAGGAGGGGGAGGCAGTCAGGGCAAACCATCCGCTTTCCCTACAAATCCTCAATTTATACAAACTGATGAGAATAATGTATTTTGATTATATTCTTATGATGTATTAAATGTGTACATGTATTAAATGTAAAATGCATTTTAAAACCACAGATTTCTTATTATATATTTAATTATTTGTTAGTGTTATCTTTAGCCTGAAAGGTTTCTTATTCTATTTTTAGAGGAAAGGTAAATTGCAACACATGCAAAACAGCTTACTCTTAACGCATATGGAAGATGACTAATGCTTATTTGTAAAATTTTCCCCATCGTGTTAAAAGGTTCTGTGTATAACAGTTTTTCCAATAATAAATAATTTATTAAGCATCCATAAATATTCATTACTATTGTTGAAATTGATACAGTCTGTTACATTTTTTGATGGGTTTTTTGATGGGATTAGTTTTGGGAGAGATGGCTTTTAAGAGCAACCTTCAATCAGTAAAGGTTTCCCTAATTTTAGATTTCACAGTGAATCAAACGAGTTCTGAGATACCATGTGTATCTTATTTATGTGTGTAGATTATTATGCGAAAATTACACAGTGGAAACATATTTGTGATAGTTAGAATATACATTTAGATAGATGGATGGGTGGATAGATAGATGATATGTATATAGAGATATAAATTCATCTTTGCAAGCGTCTAGGATTGTGGCAGAAGAGGGTCCACCAAAAATGCTAAATCTCCCTTGTGGGCTGAGATAGTGACCAGAGAAAATTGTCTATTTTCCTAAGTAAGGTTCATATATCAAGGCAGGTTGCCCAAGTGGGAGAAATCTGAGCAGGGTGGCCCCACAGAGAGATGGAAAAGAAGGCTTAATCCAGGCAGAAGTTTTAACAGCTGGGACCAAAATACCAGACTTCTGGTTTTATTCCATATGATACCAGGAGATCCCATTGTTGGGTAAAGCTTGCAGATGACCAAAGGAGAACCATTTCTGTCATGAGGCGCTTCCATGGGTCTCCTTGTCCACTCATGACTCCAGCTTTCCTGTCTGTCTAGAGCTTCCCTTCTATCAACTTTCCTCTTCTTCCCGTATCATTTTGTCTTCCGGTAAGTTAGGGAGGAGGTAATAACCATAAATACCATTTTAAAAAGCCACAAATCTCTGCCTTTCTCTTAGTCCTATCCTAAAAACATACAAACAAGCAAAAAATGGTGAGTTTTTGCTAGGGAGAAAGTTAAGACACTTTAATTAACGTTTTAAAATTTAAATCAAAGTCTTCAATATGCAAAACATTGCATAAAAGTTAGAAAAATCATAAGAAATAATGTACAATAGAATTTTCATTGTAGTAACCCTTGTACTTGTGTTTCTCTGCTTCTTTTTATCTAAACATAGCCATATTTTAACAGCTTAGACTCCAATTATTATCCCTAATGTTGAGATCATTCTTGTTCATTAAAAGTTACATTTCTCATGTCTTTATAAGCCTTTTTCAATCTTGCTATGAATAAATTGGCATTTATTTTCTCTGAATGTGTTGGTTTTAAGTATTTTACTCATTTAAAGACTGCAAAAGATCTGTGATATTACCCAGAGGTTTATATTTGTCATGAAGTATTACTATAGGAAAATTCACCTATTTTAAATTTAAGAAAGTTTTATTTATAACTTTCAAGTTGTCTTCAGTTTTGTTTGCTGTTTTTTAAATTTTATGATTAGGGATCTTGAGTATGAAGTCTTTCTAAACATGAATCACAGAGTATTTGCCATTATTTTGGTGATGTTATATTTGCAACTCTGTTACTCTCCTCAAAGAAATGACTCACATTAGATTGCATTCTAAGATACTAAATTATGAATCATTTCTGAGGATTCACACTTCCTTTTTTTCTTATTATCTTTGACTTGAGTCCCCTACAGCTGAGTAAATGTAGTTTTTGATAGTAATGAAATTATAGGTTCACAATCCCCTAACTGCCCACCAAAATCCAACAAGTGCTGAAAACTGACAAATCTTTCATAATTAATTTGGTAGCATGTTGACCTAGTCTGAATATATTCAGAATAATGTGGTAAAACCAAACCTAAAACGACATGCAACTCATTAATTGATGAGAAAACCAGTTAGATGGCAAGTCTGGTTCGAAGGAGAATTTAAGTATATAAGTTTATATAGTCAGGCAGTCAAATAAATGCTGTAAGAAATTTTTGTGAATAGATTTTAAAAATGGTTAATGACATACAAAGTAAAGAACTCAGTTATCTTTTCTACCCCACAGGAATCTATAAATTATCATGTAATTTCAGTCTTTGGACTCTAATTAAAAAACATTACATAACAAAATCAAATATAGGTGCATTCTCCTTGATATTTATATAACCTATAATTAAACAATGATACTGAAAGAACATGTAACTATTGTATTAGTCCATTTTCACACTGCTATAAAGAACTTCCTTGAGACTGAGTAATTTATAAAGGAAAGAGGTTTAATTGACAGTTCTGCATGGCTGGGGAGGTCTCAGAAATTATGAGACCTCAATTATGGCAGAAGGGGAAGCAGGCACCGTCTTCACAAGGTGGCAGGAGAGAAGAACAAAGAAGGAACTTTCAAAGACTTATAAAACCATCAGATCTATGACAACTCACTCGCTATCATGAGAACAGCATGTGGGAAACTACCCTCATGATCCAATCACCTCCCTCCCTCGACATGTGGGGATTATAAATCAAGGTGAGATTTGAGTGGGGACACAGAGCCAAACCGTATTAGTTATCCTTAGACTTTATTTCTAATTTTGAACAATTTTCTCAACTGCACCCCTACCTCGACCATGATCATAACAAATCTCTAAAGTTTATTCTTTTTTATGGAGGTAAAATACACGTATATAATTTATCATCTTTACCATTTTCAAGTGCACAGTTCAGTGGCAATAAATATTTACATTCTTTTTTTCCCTTTCATCTCTTCCCTTTCCCCTTCCATTCGTAGCCTCTGGTAACCATCAGTCTGCGCTTTATTTTTGTGAGATCCACTTTTTTAGCTTCTCCGTATGAATGAGATCAAGGATATTTGTCTTTCTGTGGTTGACTTAATTTACATAATATAATGACCTACAGTTCCATCCATGTTACTGCAAATGGCAGGATGTCATTTTTTAATGGCTGAATAGGATTTCATTGTGTATATATACCACATTTTCTTTATCCATTCATCCTTTGATAGGAACTTAAGTTAATTTCATGTTTTGGCTATTGCGAATACTGCTGCGATAAACATGGGATTTTAGATAACTTTTGATACGTTGATTTCCTTTCTTTTAGCATATACCCAATAGTGGGATTTCTAGATCACCTTAGCCAACTTGAGTGTGAAATGCTTCATTCCTTGAATTTTTTTTTTTTTTTTTTTTTTTCAGACAGAGTCTCACTCTGTCACCCAGGCTGGAGTACAGTGGTGCAATTACGGCTTACTGCAGCCTTGAACTCCTGGGCTCAAGCGATCCTCCCACCTCAGTTTCCTGAGTAGCTAGGATAACATACATGCATCACCCGGCCTGGTTAATTTTTAAAACTTTTTGTACAGACAGGGTCACACTATGTTTCCCAGGCTGGTCTCAAACTCCTGAGCTCAAGTGATCCTCTGACCTCAGCCTCCCAAAGTGCCGGGATTACAGGTATGAGCAACCATGCCAGCCTGTATGTCTTCTTTTGAGAAATGTCTGTTTCAATCTTTTGCTTTTGAGTTACTTGAGCTTCTTATATATTCTGGTTATTAATCTCTTGTGACGAATAGTTTGCAATTATTTCTTTCTTTGCTTTTGAGTTACTTGAGCTCCTTATATATTCTAGTTATTAATCTCTTGTGATGAATAGTTTGCAATTATTTTCTCCCATTCTGTGGGTTATCTGTTCACTTTGTTGATTGTTTTCTTTGCTGTGCAGAAGCTGTTTAGCTTGATGTAATTCCAATTGTTTATTTTTGCTTTGGTTACCTGTGCTTTTGAGGTCTTACACAAGAAATCTTCGCATAGAGCAATGTCCTCGAGTATTTCCCCAATGTTTTCTTCTAGTAGTTTCATAGTTTCAGGTTCCAAATTCAAGTCTTTAATCCATTTTTATTTGACTTTTGTGTGTGGTAATAGATAGGCATCAAGTTTCATTCTTCTACATATAGTTGCCCCTCTAAAATTATGCCTGACAACAACATAAAAAGGCTAGCATCATTTAATTTTGACCTGATTATTTATGTAGGTACAGCAAGAGGCATAAATTCACAATATGAGGCTCTTCAAGCATACTGTATTTCAAAAACTAAGATAAGAAAATTAACTTCTACATGAACATTTTCTAGAAAAATCTTGGCTTAGACTTTTAAAAGCCTGTATTATTTGTTCTTTTATCCCAAGTGTAGAAAACCAAGATCAAGAAACGCCTTCTGTGAAATTTCACATGTGGTACCTGTAAGTCTGAGTGAAATCTTACCTCATAAATATTCCCAGTGTTGTATAAGATTCTGAATACCAGTAAATAACATTCCTTGCCCCTTTGAGTCTGGAACCTTCCAGACATTGAAACAAGTTCCAGGCCAATTTTCCTAGGAGGGCCTTGCAGGTATTGGCTCCACACATCATGTGCAATCTTTATTCTTTAACGGTGAGCTTGTGAAACCATGTCAAATAAGACTCATTCTCAAATACAAAACTCCAGTTATGGTCCCTGCTTGCACAATTAATTTGTACAGTGATACTCTAGTAAAAAGGTGGACAGACTCTCATTGAAAATATGCAAATAACCATCTTTTCATTAAAAATAAGAAGACTCTGTAAAAGTATTTGAATTCCGAGGGTAATCAGATGTCATTTACCAAATGTTTCATTTCAACTGGCAAAAGCATAGTCTACTAAATTATGAGTTAGAAATAGATCTAAAAAAAGAAAAAGAGCTTCAGATTAAATAATAGAACTTTAAACATAATACTAAATGTGTTCCAAAATAAATAACTACCTTTAAATTTTTTTCCATTGTTTCATTTAGTTTGATGTTATTAATTTTTGTTTCACTTTCAAGAAATTGTCTGCTTCTGGAGTTAAAAAAATCATGTTTTGCAAATCCTGGCTTTGTCTTCAGAATTAGTTGCTTAAGTAACATCATCTTTAAGTTCTAAACCCTGACCCTTGAGTCTTTGCCTTAAAATCACTGGTATAGACCTTCCAATGAGTTATTGAGACTGTCTTTTGTCAAAGATACAAATTCAAGCCTGTAGTTGATAGAAGAGTCTTCAGGCAAGCATCCAGGTTAGGATAGAAAAACCTGATTGGTAATGAATCTAAATGCTATAATTGATTTATCACAGTAACCAATAATATAAAAATGCAAGAGTATAAAATTCTCTATTTCAGTAAAATACATAACATTTTCATGAGAATTTGACCAAGGTTTCTCCTGAGGATAAGAAAACATAATGAACACTAAGGATATTAACAAATTATCCTTACCATTTGGTAAGCCTGGGATGGGGCTCTATAATTTGCATTTTTATCAAGGTCCTGGGTGATGAGGTTTAAGAACCTTATTTTGAGAAACACTGCTGTAAAGAGTATAATCCCTGAAACTGTTTTATTAATAATAAATAACCACATACACTTATCCTTCGATTTGACACCTTCAATAATATAGAGCTTATCGAGAAATATGGAGCAAACCTATGCTTTCTAGCATCCCTCTTTTTATGAGGCAACAGAAGACATATTTGTGATTATCCGGGGCCAAATGTAAAACCTCAAAGTTAGTTTTAGATAATAATAACAAGTATCATAAAAATGTGCCCTTTTCTAAATTTGAGTTCTGATCTTGAGAAGGTTAACTCAAGAGTTTTTACAAGAGATTTCTTACTTGATTATCCAGGGATTCCTGAGATAGAATAGTTGGCTACTTATTGAATCCAGGTAACAGTACAATATTTTTAAATAAACATAGCAGAAGGTAAGGTGACTGTAGGAGATTGTGGTGGGCATGAAAGTGAACTGCCCAGATTCCAGTTCATGAAAGCACTTGGTGACCAGCTGTCAGCAGGCTGCCTTAAACTATCAACTCCCCCAGGGCTGTGCTCAGCTAACAGCTCCCAGGGTGGCCCATAACCTGTGACCCATTAGCTCTTGAGTATAAAGCCCCTGGCCATTTTGGTCCAATGCTGGTTACTCTGATGAACCATTTGTGTTCCCAAGCTGCCCTAGGGCTGGAGACTGCAACATTGTTCGACTTCCGCCAATTCCTTACCTTGCTTCTGCCCTGCCCTGTCCCTGGAGATGCTGAGTCCTGCCCACCAAACTATTTCAGCATCTGCTATTGCAGAATCCGTTCTCTGACCTTAGCACTGTTGCGAGAACAAATTTTTATTTGTTTTAATGATAATCAAAGACATTGTAAAGCAACACAAAGCACAGAAAATTATTCTGGTGTATGGAATACTATTTGGACAGGTTACACAGACGTAGAACTAAAAATACAAAAAAATTAGCCAGGAGTGGTGGCGGGTGCCTGTAGTCCCAGCTACTTGGGAGGCTGAGGCAGGAGAATGGCATGAACCCAGGAGGCGGAGCTTGTAGTGAGCCGAGATCGCACCACTGCACTCGAGCCTGGGCAACAGAGCGAGACTCTATCTCAAAAAAAAAAAAAAGAAGAATCATTTATTACCCATTGTTCAGACTAAATATTTCAAGATCAGTCGTCATTTCAACAGACGGAAACTGACTTTCTAGTTTGCGTGAATACTTGTTTGTGTTAATTTCTAGCTGGCAGTAAAGCGTTCTCACACTTCTTTAGAAATTAACAAGAATAAGTCTATCAAGGCTGTGCAAACTTTTTCAAAATTTTAACGTAATTCATTTTTTTTCAGACTTGGGTATTATAAAGCAAGGTAAATAAAGTTCAGTTCTCTCAAAATGTCTACAACTTGCTAGACAAACTTAAATATTGTTCTTTGCTATGATATTTTATAGTTTAGAACAAGATGACACTTTCCTTTAGGTCAACACTGCTCTTATTTTCCTAGGAAAACAAAAACATATCTCATTATTTTGCATACAGAGTTGTATTCCTCTGATGCTGTGTTTCTGGTATAATCTCAGTTATCCATACTAAATGTAACTTCCACCAAATAAACTAACTTCGATTTTGGCAAGAGGTAGGTCATTAATAATTTTCTATCACATAAGCAGTTTAGCAAACTAATCAGCAAAGCTCAGTCCCTATAGCCATATGCATCAGTTTTATGCGTTCTTAAAATGTCAAGAATGAGCAAATTTAATAATATTACTTAAAACTGTAGCCACTCTATAATATATAAAAGAAGCCAAAGTACATATATTAAACCTGTGCTTGGGTTTCAGTATTCTCTTTTACTTAGAAATTATCCGGGTGTCTGAAGATTATCTAATAATTAACTCTATTTAAAATTAGTCCAACTTTTTATAGTTAACTAAGGATTTTGAAAATCATGTTGGGGTTTCAACCCCACAGAACATCAGAACATAATGGCTGTTTATATCCAAAAGCTTATCAAATTTATAATTATCCAAAAGCTTATCAAATTTATAATTACTTTTAGTTGAATACAGTTTTACATTTTTTAAATTTAAAAACAATGTAGGAACAGGGTTAGCCTATTTGATCAATAAACCTGTATAAGAAGTTTTGCAAATTTATTTTAAAAAATTCTTATGCTGAACTCTAATTATAAGAAAGATGTAACTATCAATCAAAATTATCAACCCGTCTTATTTGTCCAATGGTTCATCTTGATTATGTGAATTTAGATTATTATATACAACATGTTTCTGGGCTAGAAGTTAATTTGTTTTGTCTTAAAATGCTATCACATTTAAATTTCAGTTTATTTCTGGGGGATTTTAAAGAATGTTCTACTTACATAAGCATTTATTACATCAATATGATACAAAGCTTCTTTATTTTGAGGGAATTTATCTTCAGATTTATTAATACTCCTCAGAGTTAGGAAAATTCTCAAATTCACACAATGAGAGGTTAAGGCTTTTCTCAATTATAGACACACAGACACACATTTCACATAATCTGAGCCACAGGTTTTGCAAAGTCAACAGAAATACAAAAAACTCACCAATTTCTATCTCAAAGAGCGGTTTTCCTTTTTAGTGGGTACAAAATATATTCTTAATTGATTTGGGGACATAAACAGATATACAGAAAAAAAAAAATTCTCTTTGGTCTCTCCCCTGATAGAGGGCAGATGTCCATCATCCTGATACAGATAGCCACACTGTCAAGCCGTGAAAACAAGTCCCCATCACGACCTCCAGTGGGAAGTAACGCATTGGCTGTGCACAAACTAGAATCAGAACTGAATGTGGCCAAGAACCAGAAACAAAACAAAAACACAGACAGGAAACTAAAAAGAGAAACAGAGAGTCAGCAAGAGAGTCTACTGCTGCTTGAGATTCACTCAGAGAGCCAAGAAAAGATGTGCCTGGGTTTAAACAACGCAAGAACTTATACTTCTTGGCCAACATGGATTAATTGGCCTTGGCAGGTAAGTGCAGCTGAGATCTCAGTGGTACTCCAAAACAGTCACAGCACAATTCTCAAAAAAATTCAAAAACATGACTCTCATACAAATATAAAATGAATACATGTCAATTCTTTCATTCAACCCATTGCTTAATGAAAGAGTAAGATGGATTCAAAGGAGAATTTGACAAATTCATATGTAGTCAGGCACACAAAAGAACACTGAAATAAATTTGCTCATCGATGCAAACCTGATTAATGTTTTACAGAGCAACACAACTCTTACTTTTGGGATTAGATACAAGTTTACATGTAACTTCACGATGTCTGGTCTCCAAACTAAATATTAAATAGCAGATACTCTCCCTTATTAATTAGCATTATTTGAGAGTGTTAAACAATAGGATTGAAATATAATAATATGCAGTCATTTGCTTGCTTTAATTAACAAAAAGTTCCCTGATAAGAGAGCACACATGGATCTGTATTTACTTTGGCAACTTGATTATATAATTATTCAACTAATTTCCATAATGTTTACAGTTTGTGATATATTCTGTGAAATTTTGCTTCTCCCCACCGTGATACCATGGTCATCAAAATAAAATGAGCTCATACTGCCAGTAAGCATGAGTTGATCCAATTCAGTACTTAGAGACAGTCGTGGTTCCAATATGGCATCTCTTTAAAGCCGTTCTATTAACCAATTGCATTGAAGTCACCTAAGATACTTCTTAAAAGTACAGATTCCTAGTGAGATATCAGATCTACTGACTTGAAATCTTTAGGGATGTGGTTTGGCAATCTAAATTTTATAAATGTTTCCAAATGATTCTCACGCATATTAAAGCTTAGAGTTATTTGTCTATGGGAAAGAAAAGAAGCCTGCCTAAGATAAGTTAATACCAAGAAATGCTCAGGAAAAACAGATCTAAATCATTTAGGCCTCCAGAGATCCAGTACTGTTTGAGGAAGAAGGGATATTGTTGACAGACTATTCCAGGGTTAAAATCCTATATGTACTTACAGGAACTTGTATTTCACTAAAGTATTGGTGCTACTGACCACTATTTACGTAATTTTAAGTGTGATATTGAAAACTCTTGTTGGTTTACAATCTTTAATTTAACCTTCATGTAAAGTTAATAGCGATCTTTGCTGCTGAATAAAACCCCGGCCTCAAAGTAAAGGAGGTCAATTTGTCATAAAATACACGTGTGCTCTGGGGGAAACTGAGAGGCATTTTCTCTAAGGAAGGTACTGGCAGATTTCCCTTTTTACTTTACCTTCTGTGTTGCTTGTCTACATAAAATCCAGACCATTGAATTTTGTGTTTTAATAAAGAATTTCTAGAAGCTACACTAGAATAACATTTTAATATTTTAATAAAAGTAAGTTAATTGTATCTGGGCATTTATTACTTTAGAAGTGTATGTATTTATTACATGATTTGTACCAAAAATATGTATTTGCTAAGCTTATTATTTATTAATAGTTAAATATAGTGTTTAAACAAAAGGGAGCTATTACAATTCTCATCAGCTCTTGGTTTATTATTGTTGGTATGCATATATGTGTATTGAAGGGCATAGAAAAAGGGAGGGAGTAGGTAAAGAGTGAAGGATATGCATGTTAAGGTTTGAACAAATAGAATTATGAAAAGGAAAAAATCACAGTAGCAAATCTTATTCCTTATCCTAAGTCATTTTAAAAACAATTTCTTCCTGGCCAAAACCTTTAGGCAATAGTATCAAGACTGCAAGTAGTAGTTTGAGTTACATTTGTATTACTCCTTAAAAAATTCATTTTCTTTGAAATAGATCTCAAATGTCTCAAATTCCCTTGCTTTATTTTAAAATTCCTTTATCAACAGACATAGAAAAAAAGGCTGAGGAATGTGTTTTCAGCAGGAATTGGGATTTGGAGCAAGCAAAGATACAGGGAATCTATAATCTTTCCATTGAACTGTCAGAATAGTCCTGAATTAATAGGAGCTAAATTTTATTGGCTTTGACCTGATTTGCCTGGTGGAGCTAATCAGCAGAATGTTGGTAGCCAGAGTTCTAAAGGCTTAGTGGTTTTCTGTTAGCCATTATTAGCTGTACGTCTGCTTATTCTCATGTGGGATCCCCAAAGCTCACACAGTAACAGCAAAGCTTGCTTTCCCGTTTCTCTCAGCTTCATCAGAGCTCAAGGCCCCAGGCATGCAGATCTTTAAAGTAAGGCTAAAAGAGCAGAAATGGTCATGTGATTGTCAGGGTTGCTGTTAGACCTGGATAAGAGGAAGCCCCTTTTGGAAGTCCTTGGTCAGGTCCTCCTGAGGCTGGGCCCTTCCCCATGGTGGGTGGGTCTGTGGGCAAAGGGCTGTGTCCCTCCGGATTTTCTCCTCCTCCCCATTCTAGGCAGAGCTTTTCTACCCATTTATGGGTAAAACTCCAACCCCAGCTTTAAAAGTTTCCTATCCTTGGCCCACCAATATATATTTTTTAAATATAAAACCCTGCCCTTGGATGTTGCAGCAAATGTTAGATTGTTATGAAAAGCTCTAGATGCGTACTTTCACTTTCTGTACTTTTATTGATGCAGACTAGTAATAAACAGTTCAAGGACCAAGACAGGTTTAAAGACAGTACTTTGGATATCACTTCATAGACCACACTTGGGTTCCCAGGATCTCCTGTCCAGAGGAACCTGAGCTTGCTTCTAGGACTTGTGTGGGACTTTTTCCTAAATCTATACTCTGGAGGTGGATCACATAACCAGTGGCTAAGGGACAGCTGTGTGGGGGTTGTGGACAGAGCTCGGACATGTGGGATGGGGTGACGGCATACATGCATGCCAGGTCCCTTGTAGTGTGGGACAGAGCCAGAACTTGGAAGTGTGTGTGTGTGGGAGTTGGAGGGGGTGGACTTGGGGAGACAAGGTGCCGTGTTTTGTGCCAAGGGATGCTAAATTTGAACCTGACCTTCCAGTCATTATAAAATGTATTTATCAAAGCAAGGGTATAGAACATATTTTATTTAACAGATTGTTAGATTGATTTATTACTTTTAATATTGAGACATATGGCATGTGGATTTTCATTTGTATTCTTGTACGAGCCTTACAAATGATGTTAAAGGCAGGCCTGGTTACGGTCCAGAAGTCTACTTCCCAGATAACAAATCCCCTTTCATAATCTCAGACACTGTTAATAAATGTCATCATTTAAAAGTCCTTGGAGGGAGCTCTATTTTCCTCTGGATGTTGTATACTTTTTAGACCATAAGCTTTAGGACTGATAAATATGCATGTGAATCCAAATTCTTCTACTTACAACATATGACAATTTAGGCAATTTACTTAGTCTCCCTGATTCTTAATTTATTTATCTGTAAAGTAGATGTGATAATTTACTATCTGTCACATAAGGTGTTTTTTTTTTTTTTTTTTTTTTTTTTTTTTTTGTGCCTAATACATGGTAAGTAGTAAATGAATGGTAGCTGTCATGTTTATGAAGGGTTCTTCATTGTTGGCAGCTCTGATTACAATCTCATTTTTTTCAGATGTAATTTTAGAATTAGGATAGGCTGGGGACATATGTGCCAACAAGTAGAATCTATTCACAACAACTCATCTCACCAAGACTGATGAAAATCTAGTCCTCTGTTGAATATGGCAACCAATCCCAAGAAGAGATCGCCTTCTGTCCACTTAAAAATTTACCCATTCTGGGAAACGGTCATTTTAATTTTTTGAGTTTGAGGGTCTTTTCTAACTTTTACTTGAATAAGATGCTACTGATGAAAATCCTTTCCTTATTCTCGTGTTGACCCTGTCTGCCTAGCTTTTAAATTGGGATTAAATTTTAACAAACTCTCAATTGTGTGTGCTTATGTTATCACAGAATGTTATCTCAGGCATTATAAATAATTCCTAGGCAATATTTAGAATGGCTGCAAGCCATTTTTAGAATTGGCTGAGAATTATTTACAATACCCTGCTCCCACATTTTGCCTGTCATATGTTCACTATGCATTTTTCTTAAAATCCTTCAAGGCAGTGAGGATATTGCTGCTACTGAGGGGTGTATTCCCGAGCCAAGTTAAGGATGGTGGAGAGTATATTTTTCTCCCCAAAAGCCTAAGTGAACTACTCGAAGTTCCTTAAATTCACCGTGGTTTAGTTTGCCTCCAGGTTATGGCTCATAACATTTCTTCTATCTGGGGCCCCTTTTCTCTTACTCCCTTCCTATCTATCCATCCCAATCTCTTTGCTAATTGCTACTGTTGCTCCAGAAAGGCTGCCCTGACCTTAAAAGTTAGATTTAGTGCCTCCCTCTACAAGTACCTTGTGCTTATCTATGCTCTGTTTACTGGTCTTTCTTTCTCATTGTACTAAGAGCTCATCAAGGACAGAAACTGTCTTTTTCTCTATTGTGTACAGGAGGGATAGTAAACATATTTAACAAGCAGTGGTAAATATTAACAAACCTGGAAAATTGATAGAATGGGGTTCTGAAGGCTCCCTGCTGTGTCAGGGTATAAGAAGACAATGTGGAAGACTTTTAAATGAACTCAAAGTTCAGTAGGTGTCTCAATAGAAAAATAGCACATGACATTGAGTGCTTTCTCCTAGACTATTTGATTTTATGGAGTTTAGACATTTCATTATCTTGAGCTATCCTATAGCTCTGTAGACAGAGAAGTTAGCTTACAGAAAACTGAGAGTAATGTAATTAATTATTATCTATAGGCATGTGAAAAATATTGTCTGGTAGATGTTCAATTGATTGCCAATGCCCAGCTCCCCGCAACATCCCCATCCACACCTACTGTGGAAGAAGCCAGTGTTACCTCTATTAAGTAAATTCATTTCGACGTATCTGAAGGGCCTGTATTTTTCTGGTCTTTGAATTCTCCTTTGAACTGATTGTAACAACTTTTCCAGTTCCTTTATTCTTTGATTAATGAGTTAAATAAAATCTTTGACACATGTTCATTTTATGTCTGTATAAGAGTCATGATTTTACCTTTTTTCTTTATAAAAATTATCTTAAAGGGATGTAGAGATTTTCTACTGAGATTCTTTAGGGGAAAAAACTCTAACAAAGAACAAAGCTTCCTCTTTCATGATAGGCTAAGGTTCTTTTTAGTTGTGTTACCTTTATGTTTACTTTTAAATGCTTTGTTGTCTCTTTGATTAAATGAACAATCATGCATTCTCTCTCAGGCACCCACAGGAGGTTCTATCTTAATCACATGTCTAAATTTCCTCTGACATCCTTTTTGAATTTTGCCTTCAGAAAATCAAATTCTAAAAAAAGAAAAAATAAAACTTTCAGAATATCTTTTATACCAAAAACGATCCTTGAGATTTCCCAGAAGATCTCTGGAAAATTAACGATTAGTTTGTATTAAATGATGCTGGAAATAATTAGGTTTGTTTAACGAATTGGCACAGCAGAAGACATGCTCAGATTTCCCAAGGTTAAATTTCAATACATAAGATGTATTAATATAAATATTTCAGAAATTGTGTGTTGTTTTCATGGGAAATTCTTAGAGGTCTATCAGTTCTCACATTATCTAAAATGCGTTCCTATTGATCAGAATTCTGGGGGTAGTTTGCCTGATAATATTCCACAGAATAGTATAGTGTTAGCCGTCAATTTCAGCTATGTTTTAAAATGCCTACTTGGAAGAAATCTACTTTTATAATTTGAATCTAGCATCATCTGGCCAGTGATTCTAAATTAGAGAGGCACATCAGACTTACCCATAGAGTTTTATAAAAGTACAAACGTCTAGTCACCACTCCAGAGTTACTGAATTTCTTTACTTGATATTCCTGGTATAGTCTTGATATATTATGTATACGACATCTCAGAAATACTATATATTATATCTCAGGCTTTTCCTCTATAAAAATTATATTCATGCATTTATAAGTTAGATATAACATTTGTATATAGATTTAGTATTATCCTTAGAGACATTTTGTCTAAACTTTTTCCAGAATGGTAATATGATTTTGTTTTGTATCCCACAGAAGAAACCAAATTTCAGTTGCTTTATTCTGAACTAATATAAAATTTTTCATATTTGAAAATTATCAGTAATAAATAACCATACCTATTTCACATTTCTGTCATGTGCAGATAGCTTTTACTTTACTCTGATTCTCACCTGAATAAGCAGAATTGTATCAACATTTGTGTTGCCAATGATCAAAAAGAATCATCTAAGAATAAATTCTTGTGTAAAGATGGCATTGCTTACCCATGGGCCGAGTCAGGATTTTCAAACTCTTTTTAGCCAAGAGGCATAAGGCTTCTTTAATCCAAGATCTGGTGGAACATAGTTTAATTTCATAGGACTGAATGAACTGATGAGGAAATTTTTGTTATGGATCTTTGTTTAGGATACTGTTGGTGTTCTTTTAACATACTCTCTGTCTGTAAGCAAGCCCTCCTTTTTTATTCTTAACCTATCTGTAACCAATAACAGTTTAGTAGATGCTGCTATTGGAAACCAAAATGAAGCATTTTCAAATGATATCTAATTCTCACTAACCCGTTTCCGTTTCCCTTCCTCTCCTGCCTCCCATAACCCAAAATCAGAAATTCTTACCAAATCTCCTTACTGTTCATGGCAAAATAGTTATTTCAACAGGCTCAATAAGAATCTGTCCTCCTTTATACCATGATATAATTGGAAAAATCAGGTATGCAACTAAGTTCTTGCCTGGAATGTCATATTTGAGAATAATTCTCATTAATCAGGTGTGACAGCCACTGTTAAGCCAATAAAATTGAATATTTTGCATATGACTTTCTTCTGGAACGAATGCCCATAAAGCCCTCTTAGAAAGACTGACCTGGAACCTGGCTTACAGGTGCCCTGCCTGACACATACTGAGAAAAGCTACCTTTCGCTAGAACAGGGACATTGAGAAGAGAGGAATTCACCCACATTTGTAGGTACTGCAGGTAAAATTAGGTCAAGAGAGTTTTTTGGGCTTAGTTTCCTAGCTTTGGGATAACAAATAACAGGAACTTTGAAAAGCCCAAACTGAAATTCTTTATGAAAACTTCCCAACAGAGGTTAATTTTGTGATTGTTCAATACTGCAGAGCTCTAGATTTCCAAAGCAAACCTTAGAAGTCCTCTCACTGCAGCTGTGCAAACGATCAGGCCAATTCTAATGAGACTGGCCTTAAGAGAATTTTTCCTTATCCTTATTCTTGATCAAGGTGGGGGAGATAGTAACAAAAAATTTGAAAGGTTTTTAATTGGGCCAAAAGATTGCCAGGTGTCATCAGTGGAAAACTGTGCCTTGTTAGAAGCACACCGTTCAGTTCAGGATTAGCTGATTCTATGGGGTTTGTGCTTTTAATTGTCTGAGTTAGTTTATAATTCTATAGAGATAACTAGATATAGTTAACTCTATAGAATTGTACAACACTGATATAAGGCAAATAATTCTTGTCTATAGACATGCAAAGAGTTGTTGTGCTGTAGAGATTCAATTAACTTCCCTCTCTGCTGTGGAGGAAGCCAGTTTTGCATTGCTGAACCAAGTTTGTTTCAACATTCCCTCCTGATGGGCTTATATATTTGTCTGGTCTTTGGATTCTCACTGAGGTTTTTGTGACAGCTTTTCCAGTTATCTCATCAATTAATAAGTTAAATAAATTGTTGACATTTGTTTATATCTGCATAAGAGCTATGATGATACCTTATTTTGAAAAAAAATTTCCTTGAACTAGGTATAAACCTTTCTACTGCTGGATGACAAAGCATCCCTGGAAGTTTGGGGAAGAGAGTCACTGGGGAGCTTAAGATAGCCACTATAACTAGTGAAATTATTTTAACACCTGAAGAACTGGTTTGTCTTCATGTTGTCTGAACACTAGCCTGGTCATGTCCTAGTATTTGCATAGTACCTACCAGGAGCAGGCACACCAAAAGCCACATCCACCCCCACCATCACATTGAATCATAGATTTTAAAAAAAGACCTGTATAGATGGTTGGATGGAGACATGGTTTGGATATTTGTCAACTCCAAATCTCATATTGAAATGTGGTTCCCAATGTTGGAAGTGGAGCCTGGTGGCTTAGTACCATCCCCTTGGTGATAAGTGAGTTCTTGCTCAGTTAGTTCATGGGAGATATTTGTGTTCAAATTTTCTCATGATTCCACAAAAATTCCAGACAATTTCTAGAATAAAAACACAAAAATAAAAAAGCATTTTTTTTTTTTTTATGTAGAGTTAGTAGCTCAGGTAAGAAAGTTTTAGGAAACTTCCTAGAGCTACTTCTCTGATTAATAATAATCAACATTTAATAAACATGTGCTATGCATATGCCTCGCACCGTTGTAAGAATTTTACTCATATTCCCTAATTTAATCCTAAAGAGACCTAAAACCAACATATTTCTATTAGATCCATTTTTTTATATGAAAAATATGGGGCACAGAGTTATTAACTTGCTCAGATTACATAGCTAGTTGCATTCTCAGGATGCTAACACAGACATTCCTAACTGTTCTCCTGTATCGCTTATCATGAAATGTGAGTTTAAAAAGCTTACAACCGGCTGGGTGCGGTGGCTCACGCCTGTAATCCCAGCACTTTGGGAGGCCAAGGTGAGTGGATCACATGAGGTCAGGAGTTCAAGACCAGCCTGGCCAACATGGTGAAACCCTGTCTCTACTAATAATCCAGAAAAAAATTAGCCAGGCATGGTGGCACAGGCCTGTAATCCCAGCTACTCAGGAGGCTATGGCAGGAGAATTGCTTGAATCCAGGATGTGGAGGTTGCAGTGAGCCGAGATCGCACCACTGCACTCCTGCCTGGGCAACAAGAGTAAAATTCCATTTCCGAAGTGAATAAATAAAAGCTTACAACTGTTTATGTATCATAGTTCTCCTTTAAGATTAGAGTCAATTTACTCAGTTGGTCTTCTGATCAAAATTTTATTTTCCTGCAGTTCTCACAACAGTCCTTTAAGAGAAGTGGTCTTATTCCCATTTTGCAGATAAGAAAACTGAGGTTAAACTGTCATAATATTTAAATTTATCCCCACAATGTAACATTTGCTGTGAAACGTTTTCTGCTGAATTAGCCCATATTCTTTTCTACTGTGCCTACACATGCTTTGCCTGGTTTTAATTTGTATAATTGCTTGAACCTGCATTTCCTTTGTTAAAGGCATGTGATTTCAGACCTTTGGCCTCTGCACCTGTTAAAGTCTGGAGTGCTTGGCTCTGTCCCTCATGGAGTAGGTTCACCCCTCTCTAAGAGGAGCATGTTCAAGCTTTTGGGGGCACTTGGGAAACTGCTGTTTCAGGAGGTTATTGTCCCTGCTGGTGGAAAATGTAAAGAATGTAGATAACCAAGTGAAAGGATCACAAGGGTAAGCCCAGAGATAAGCGCATCTTCGAGGGGAGATGTCCCTTCTTTTTCTTTGTCTTGCCATCCTATGTGCTGTATTTACTAGCTTTAAGTGAGTACTTTTTTTTCCTCTTTATTAGCAGTTTTCCTGAATGCTCTGTCCATCTCCTCTGATCTGGACTTCTGTCAGAGTAAGAATGACAGCCCTACTGCTCCCGTGACAATCCTAGTATTGCTCTGTAATGACTTCAGTGGTGTGTTCTTGGCTGCCTCTAGCTTGATTTCAGCTGGTTTTTGTTCACTCAGTGGCAGATTGTTAAATAACACGTGTTTCTTATGTACCAAGTTCCTCATCCATGTGGCATCTGACATTTTCATTATTGCGTGTAACAAACCTCACAGCATCTACAGTTGCAGTCCTCATCTCTTAGTTCGGCATTTACTTACGATCGGTCTTTGCTCTCTAACACACAGAGACATTGCCAACCTTTGGGGTGTTAGATCAGTCAATGTGAAAAATAGATTTGTTGTTTATTTCTTGTAGCCACTGTGTGTGTTAAAGCTGGGGCTTAGTTCCTCTTTCTGGCATGGGAACACAGAAAACCTCCACCTCTGCCGCTGTAGGGATGGGTGGAGACGAGGAGCCAAACTCCCTCAGGAGCTCTGGCTTCCGTTTCCAAGTGCTGGTGAATGTCATGCAGATGCTCCTGTTTCAGCATGTTTAAAATGGGACTCGCTCACCTCTCTTCTCTTACCTCTGAATCTTCTCTCTTCTTCTGTTTGTGTTAATGCAATGGCCATTTCCCCATTCATTCCTTCTCATATCTCTTCTCAAAGACAGAAACTGCTTTCTCTATCTCTTTTCATGCTTGTTATCTACCTGGTTGCAAGTCTTGCTACTTTACCTTTTGTACCTCACTGCTGTCATCCCTCTTCAAATTCTGCATATTCAGTTCCTCGGTATTATTTGCTGTTTCTTCAAGAATTACATTTAGGCAGGACTCCATATCCCTACATTGTCATACAGTTGCCTATCACCTTCCACCATATTAGGTCCTAGAGAGATCTTTGCACAATGGGGAGGGGGTGTCCCAGACAAAAGTGTCTTCCTTATTACTAATTAGGTTTTGAGTTTCAAAACACTTTCAGCTCTGCTCCAGTGAAGGGGGCCTGGGCTGTATTTGAGATTCGAAACCACTTTCCCTCCAACTCCCATACTCTCTACTGCCGAGAGAAGGAGAGAAGATATCGTTTCGACCACGTGTTCCAGCTTTTCGTTACCAGAACCTTACTGAATTTGGCTGGAAAAGGGAAGTTTGCCTTCCAAACAGGAGGGATGCCAGACATTGCTCTACTAATCAGATAAATTCAAATATGAACCAAATTATTTAAAAAGTAACTTTCGGCTTTTCTTGCCTCCCACCAATCCTTCATGCTACTAAGGCAACCCCATCCTCCACCCTTCTGGATCCCATTCTGGCCTTGACATCCCTCCACAGAGGTTAGACTGGAGAAGCAACAAAGGACCAGTTAACTTCAGTTGGATGCAGCCTTCCTACCTTGTGCTCATCTTTGCCTGTGCGTCCTGCGCACACACAGCTTCTTAAAATGTCAAGTCATTGCACCTACTTCAATCGCTTCAGAAACGGCTTAGTACATTCAGAACAATGGCCACACTTCCTGTCTCTCCTCTCTGACTCTTCTGCCCCATCCCCCACTTGTCCCGGTTCCTCACCAGCCCAGCTGGACTGCACTGGCACCTGCTGCTCGTTACCGGAGACGTGGCCACTGCATTATTCAGTAGCTCCTCTTAGGATGTATACTTTAGTGTTCAGTGAAGTGGTTCTGCACTCCGTGGGGCGCGAGCATGAAAAGGTTTTATTTTTATTCAATCACCACTTTCAACTGTGTTCTGTTGACTCACTCTTTTGTTCCCTGAGCTCGGGAACAGCAGTCCATTCACTTTCAGTTATTAAAATCTGGATCAATCTGGCTGAGACCTCAAGTGTCATGCCTTCCTTGGCCAGTGCAGGGCTAAGCCCTGCCCTGAGGTATCCTCACCTGCTGTCGGCAGTCGGGGTGAGGTCTGCTTTGTCACCTCCACACCTTCCTTCCTCAGGGTCTTAAGCTTCACTGGGGTGGGAGACACTGGGAGGAGAAAAGAAGAGGGGAGCGATGGCAGGGAGGGTTCTCTGTGTGGTCTTTTTGAGGTGGTATTCCATGCTGCAGTCCTCCAGTAGGCCCTCCACACTGCATAATTCCTGGATGGGGTGGGGGAGAGCAGGGGGAGGGGAGGAAGTCCCTTCCAGATGTTCCAGAAAGTGTGAGGAAAGACTCACCTTTGAAGTGAACCTTAATTGGCAGGCAGAAGTCCAAGTATATTCTTGAAATTATTGGACTCTTACTGGGATCATCTTTTTATTTGGAATAGCAACCAAGAAAAGAATTTTCTTTACTTAAGAATAGATTCTGGAGATACGCTTTGGGCTACACAGCCAGCAATGCATTTGACTGCTTTTTTCTTCATCTCCGGCTATGGTAAGTGAGTTGAGAGGACTAAAGAAGGGAGTGACTTGGCATGTAGGAACTCTGTCTTTTTGCCAGGGAGAAAATGGTCCTTTCTTCTTCTGTAAAGCACTCAAACAGGGAAAATCAAGAACTGGGTTTCTGATGACTGCCTCCTTACATTTCAGAAGAATTTTCTCAAATTCCTGAGTTTTTTTTTTATCTTAAAGATGAATATTCTCTTTCTCTCTGTAAAAGCTAGTTTTTAAACCTCTTTTTCTTTATAAATTACCCAGTCTTGTTTATATCTTTGTCAGCAGCTTAAAAACAAACTAATACACATTGTTTCAATTATAAAGTTTGTGCTAGAATGTGAGCATTGTAATTCCTACTAGGACTCCTGTGGAAAAGCATTTTTACATATTAAAATTAGTTATTATTATTATTACTCTAAAATGGAGTACTCTAAAGAGAAAAAGCTCTTTAAAAGCTAGTTTGGGCCAGGAATGGTGGCTCACGCCTGTAATCCCAACACTTTGGGAGGCCGAGGTGGATGGATCACCTGAGGTCAGGGATTCAAGACCAGCCTGGCCAACATGATGAAACCCTGTCCTTACTAAAAATACAAAAAATTACCTGGGCGTGGTGATGCACCCCTGTAATCCCAGCTACTTGGGAGGCTGAGGCAGGAGAATCACTTGAAACTGGGAGGCAGAGGTTGCAGTGAGCCAAGATTGCACCATTGCACTCCAGCCTGGGCAATAAGAGCAAAACTTTGTCTCAAAATGAAAATAAAATAAAATAAAATAAAATAAAATAAAATAAAATAAAATAAAATAAAATAAAAGCTAGCTTTGCCTTTTTCTTATACGGACACAATTTCCTTCTACCTACCCTGCAACATCTTGCCGATTACTGAAGTTAACTCCAGGTGGGCTAAGGTCCCAGTAGAGTACAATCAAGTAGCCTTGGTGCCTTTCTGGGGCCCCTCTAAGCCCCGCTGTGCTGTCATCTCCCTGGGGCTGGATCATGGTTTCCTCTGAATTCAGCATTAACTGTGCTCAGCGATAGTTGCTACTGGTCCCAGTTGGGAACATCTTATTACCAACTGCCAGTTCTGCCTTATCTTCATTGGAGGAGCAAGTATTATGGCCATTGAGTGTTTTCATCCCTTTTCTTTCTGTAGTTTTCCTTGCAACCGGAAGTGATTTTTTCCTCTTTCAAATTTAACACTTCCCTTGACCCGAGGACTGAGAGGAAGTTCTCAAGGAACTGGGCTAGAGAGTGCCTGTAAGGCTGCCTCTCTGACACTTGATGGGACTTTTTAGGGCTTAGAAGTGGATTATATTTCACTGAGTCTTTGCAGTTTAGGGCAATGGCTCTGAATTACAGAGCAGTGAGAGTTAAGACATAACCCCCCATATCCCACAGAACTCTAACCCATCCCGAGTTCTCTTCCTGGGCTCCTGGGGGTCTCAAAAACCTCTCAGATGGGGCTTTTTTGCGCCTTTTATGTCATGCCCAAGGTGCTGGTGACCATAGAATAGTAAAATGTAGAGTGGTCTCTATGGTAAAAGTAGTTTGTTTCTAGTCTCATGTGATTGTTATTACAACATTGTGATGCAGGGAGAGATACTGAAACTAACACTTACTCCGTGCCAAGCGTGTACCAGGCACTTTACATATATCATTTTATTTAATGCTCTCAGGACTTTATGGAGGTTTATTCTCACTTTCCAGATGAGTAACCTCTAGCTCGGAGATGTTAAGTGTATTGCCTAAAGACCACTAGTAAGTGGTGGCATCAGGATTCAAACTCAGTTTTATGAAACTCCTTCCATGATGCCCTCTCTAAAAACAGAAAGGGATCTAATAAGGCAGTTGTCAGGAATCCAGTCCTTGATTTGTCCCTGTTTAAGTGTTTCTTGAATGCCTGTATTAATTTCCTAGGGCTCCTATCACAATGTACCGTAAACTGGGTGGCTTAAAACAGAAATGTATTGCCTCTCAGTTCTGGAGGCTAGAAGTCTGAAATCAAAGTGTTGGCCGAACCATATTCCCCCTGAAACCTGTAGGAGAATTTTTCCTTGTTTCTTTCAGCTTCTGGTGGTTAGTTGCTAATCTTTGGCATTCCTTGACTGGCAGTTGCTCATTCCAATCTCTGCTTTTGTTGTGACAAGATGAAACACACACACTCCCTGTCCTCACATGGCCAGTTTCTTATGTAAGAGCCAGTCATATTGGAGTAGGGGTCCACCCTTCTCTAGTATGACCTCATTTTAATTCTGCTAATTACTTGTGCAACAGCTCTATTTCTAAATATGGTCCATTCTGAGATACAAGCAATTAGAACTTCAATATATGCTTTTTTGGGGGGCGGGGGGTGGGGGTGGAGACAGAATTCCACACATAATAGTTCCTTTTGTGTACTGGGGCTGTATTAGACACAAGAACAATAACTTGATGAAAGTAATTATTATTCTTACCCCAAATACATCTTTCACTCAAATTTGGCTCATTTTCTCTTTAGAGTACTCCATTTTAGAGTAATAATAATAATAACTAATTTTAATATGTAAAAATGCTTTTCCACAGGAGTCCTAGTAGGAATTACAATGTTCACATTCTGGTACAAACTTGATAATTGAAACAATGTGTATTAGTCTGTTTTCAAGCTGCTGATAAAGATATAAACAAGACTGGGTGATTTATAAAGAAAAAGAGGTTTATACTCTCAGTTCCATGTGGCTGGGGAGGCCTCACAATCACGGTGGAAGGTGAAAGGTGTGTCTTATGTGGCGGCAGGCAAGAGAGCATGAGAGCCAAGCAAAAGGGGTTTCCCCTTATGAAACCATCGATCTCCTAAGACTTGTTCACTACCATAACAGTATGGGGGAACTGCCCCCTTGATTCAATTATCTCCCACTGGCTCCCTCCCACAACACATGGGCATTATGGGAGCTACAATTCAAGATGAGATTTAGGTGGAGACACAGCCAAACCATATCACAATAGTTGACTTGACAAGTCCATTCTCCTATGATTTTATGTATCACTTTGAAAGAGTCATAATAGAAAATCTTGGATTTTCTATTAACCATATCAGATGAATTCTTAATAAACTTCAGTATAGTCTTCAGCAGTATTCTTAGAAATGATGATTTATAGCTGGTACAATCAAATTCATGGCAAAGAAAGGATTAAAATCTGTAGTTCTCATAGTTTGTTGTTTATACCTCTGCACTGCTTTATTGTTTTTTCTTCTTCTTCTTTTTTTTTTTTGAGAAGGATAATCTTTCTTGAGGGCACACTTTGGGATTCTTGATCAGGAAGGCTCAAACTGGCAGTTAGTAAATTGTGTCTGCTGTTCTTTTACTTTATTTTTCTACAACATTCACATTAACCCAATTTAGCATTTTTAAAATTTTCTTTCAATGAGAATATGAGGGAGAAGACTCACATGGAAACTTCTTATCACATCTCTTGATTGTCCGCTGAGATTTTATTTAAATCCACTTTCTATGACACAATGCTAGCTTAAACATGTTTCCCCCCCTCCCCCCCACAAATCGTGTTATGGCATTCTCTGTGTAAAAGAAAGTTTGTCGGTTATTGCCTTTCAAAATTCTGCTTTCCTCTAAACACATTGTATAAACTATCCCATGTGACTAGTTGCCATGTTGAGTTTGAAATTCCAGCTTACTAGACAGGATCGTGTCTAATACACTTGGTTCACCTGTCACTCTCAATGAATATTTGATCATTGCATGCAGCTATACATTTTATACCTCCCATGCCTAACTACTTATTCCCATTTCTGTACAGAACCGGTTACAAACCCTCATTTCTAAAGATATTGCTGAAGACTATACTCAAGTTTATTAAGAATTCATCTGGTATGTTTAACAGAAAACCCAATATGTGAATATGACTCTTCCAAAGTGATGCATAAAATCTTTAAAGCGTTACATTTAATTGATGGAACTACTTTAAGATAATAATTACCTAATGCTTTTTATTGTTATGTGTGTACTGCTTATTCTCCTTCTCACCCTTATAGCATTGAAATCATTGGAAGCAGATGTAGGCTATTTTACATCAAACCAATTTTATGACCATTCTCTTCTCCCTGGTTTCAACCAAATCTTCTCCTAATGTGGTAATGGAGTATCATAGTGCATTACAAGATTATCTCTAGGAACACTGGAAATGAAGATATTGACATTTAAATACTTTTAAGTGGTTTGAAGCAAGACTGCTATTTCCTGAAGAGGAAGTCAAGAGAATGGCATAGAAATAAGAATTCTAGCATCCTAAGATTTTATATTATTTTATTACTTGCAGAGCCACTGGAAATTCAATTTTTTTTTTTTTTTAACTATTGTCACTCCAATAGTTAACTATTGTACTATGCAACATTGGGCCAGAATCCTGACATTGAGCCTCCGTATTTCTTTTATTCATCCAGCAGCTACTAGAGACAGTAGAGGGAGCATGAGGTGGTGATTGAGAGCACAGGCTCTGAAACCATACTGCTGACCACCAATCACATGACTTTGGGCCTCAGTTTCCCCTCTTGAGAATTACATTGGGTCTGTGAAATTCTCAGAACTCTGCCTCTGTACACGTGTATACTCACTATACTAATTTAATTGTTATTCCTCTAACCTGAAGTTACTATTAGCTTTGTGATTTTGAGCAAATCCCTTAAACTTTCTTATGTGAAATGTGAATAATAAAACCTAACTAACACACAGACTTTTCATGGGGATTACGCTAAATATTTTATATAGAAATCCATGGTGCATGTAGCTTATTTCTATCAACTATGTCAGGTCATATATATATATATATATATACACACACACACATACACATACACTTTCTTAGTGTATTATTCAAGGCATCCTGGTGACCAAAACAACAACTAATGTCTTCAAAGTCTCTTAAAACCCATAATTTTCTGAAAACGATTTAGACATTGGGAGTATCTAGATCATTACAACTTGTTTGACATGTTGCTTGATATACTCCATATGTAATATTGCAGTATATGTAATATTGAAATATATCCAACTACTTTGTTATTGTAATTCAAGCCATAATCGTCAAGTAGTAGCTTATCAAACCATAAAGTACCAAAGTATCTTGAGTAAAAATAAACCAAGTGGGAGAAAATGTTATTTGCCACCTTCTATCTCATCTTCCCGAGACTCATGGCTCATGAAAGCAGTTGCTGCTAGAAAAATAACAATTTGGCTATATAAATCCCAACCATGACTATGACTAAAAGTCTAGAGCTTTCAACTTAAAAGTACTGTACGTCATCATGTCTTCATATTTTTACTGTGGGTGGGAAAGTAATAGAGTGAGTCAAAAGTATAGCCTGAAGTTTTATTGAAAAGAAAAGGTTAAACATTTTTTTGCAGTTTTATTTGAAGTTCATGAGAACTACCTACATCCTTAGGGATAGTATGGGGACATTGTAAGACTTACTGATGGAGCTGATAAGATCAAGTTTGGGAGGTAGTACTTTTTACCATTTATGAGTATAGTAATTTCAAAAGAGTGCTATAACCTTGCTTTGTGTTTCTAAGCAGCCTGACTCATTCAGTTTTTGGTTTCCTGGTTCATTATGTGATCATCATTCCATATGGTGCTGTTATCTTCCAGCTCATATTTTCATCAACCAGAGCTAGCTTGTTGCCCATTTAATGATGCAGAAATTTAAATTCATGGATGGCAGTTTCAGATGTTAAAATATCATTGCAAATTTACCTAAGGAAAATGAGTAGAAGAGCATTTTTGAATTCAGAGGAAAATGGGTGTTTGTGCTAAGAGAGAATTCTTGATCTCTTCAGTTCTCATACCACACAAAAATATCACCCAGTTAGAGAGTGCCGAAAGTAAAAACTTTAGGTTGCATAGCTTACTATGAATTGAGTTGAAATAGGGAGAAATGTATTTTACCTCCAATCATGTGTGTGAAGTTTACCAAACTGCCATACGCCTCCATTTGTCAAAATGATTCATTTCAGAAAGAGAAAAAAACATATTTTTCCTCAGGTATCCCTGAGCTTGCCTTCATTTTTTTTTTGTTAAGCCTCAAAGCTAAGTTCTCTTAGATCCATTCATAATTTCCATAATTTCAACATCTAGCACATGCTAGACGGTCTCCTTACATGTGGATGGCTGAATCCAGCACATGAGTTTAGTTATTTCTGTGGGTTGATAACAGTCCAGCTCCATATCAGCTGTGGCAGTCAGAGTCACTGAACAAAATTCATAAAGTCCATGAATCTTGAGATAAGGAGCCTAGATGGAGACCTGGGGCCACATGACTGCTGCTCATTGTCTTTGAAACAATTACCAAGCCACATGGCTGTGAAAATTAGCATCTTTCACAGATAGAGGAAGGTTGCCCAGGTTTTTTTTTTTTTTTTTGGTGGGATGGTGAGATAATCTGATGACTTCTCAGTGGGTGTCTTTTCAGGAACAGGTGAAGAGGGTTTCTGTAAATTGGTTTCTTAGCTTTGCTTTCTCATTACTTCTATCAGGGAATTAGTCTTTACACAGTAGGTTGCAATACTTGCATATTTTAGTGTTTGCGGTGCTTCTTTTGTAGTAGTGAAAACAAATTCTTACTACTTACTACTTACACCTTCTTCTTTAGGATAGCCAAGGAATGCCAAACTTTCTGAAAAGAGGTGTTAGCAACTGATGAAGTAGACTAGCCACTGCATAAATGGAGAGTGTGTTTTCTTCTGAAGCTAATAGCCAATCTTGTTTACTTAAATGATTAGACTTCAGATGCTTTACAATGGCTATTTTCAAAAGTAAGTTGATGACAAACAATAACAACAAAAAGCTCACATTCTGAAATTAATTTGAATAGGCTATTGGGGCCATTCATGATTCTTTTTCTGTTTTTATTGCACCTCTTACAGACAGCCCATGTCCTATACTAAAAATTTATAATTTTTATTCATGATACAAAAACATGCTCTAGGTATTTGCAGATGCTTAAATATTTTCCAAGGTATAAAATAATATGTGCTTATTTGTCTAAAATATTTTAAAAATTTGTGTATTTCTTGTCTTCTGGGGTATGTGTACATAAGCAGGAAAATTAGCATTGCCTTTCATTGGTCAGCTGCTATGTCGTCTGAAGGCTAAAATTAAATCTAGTGGCAGAGAGAAGGAACTGGGTATCACAGTGCTTACTTTCTGCCTCTAGCACCAACTTGTGGAAGTTTCTGATATTGATCACAAATCTCTACTCCTCTCTCTGGATTTCAAGCACATATCCCTCTCTTTTCAGGTTTAATTAAACCTGGGGAAGTCACTGGATGGTTGGCATTAAGCCACTAAGCAAGGAAGAACACCAATTTACCCACCAAACACCAAATGTCAAATGGCATTACTTTGCTCTCTCCCCCTTGTCTCATTATTTTCCCATCTAAATTTTAAAAACTTGTATTGAATGGAAGACAGAAAAATGCTTCCTTTTTTACAAAATGTACGAGACTACTACTTGTGTATATGAATATAATTTGTTCCTCAAGGTTATGGTCTAACATCTTGGAAGGAATGCCTAAAGAATAAGTAGGACCAATATAAAGAATATTTTCATTTAGAATACAAGCAAATAATTTTGAGGGGACGGTGCGGGAGCAATAATGGATTGAGAGCTCTGAGTATGGTTTTTCATAGCTTTGTGAGAACTGAATGCATAGTGACAAGGATTACATAGCAGTCTGTGATGATACTCTCATTGTGCACTGGGCAAGGGCATTTTATTTCACATATTATATGTAAACTCTCTGCTATGATGTCATGAAGTCCCTCCGAACAGAAATTAAGCAAAAAGAAATGCAAGGAGACAGGTTTACTTTTTTTTTTTTTTTTTTTTTTTGCTTGTTGCCTGCTGACATTCAGAGTCATATAGGATCTGGATGGAGAGAGAGAAAAGGGCCCCTCACAGCAGTGGTGAGAATGACTCAGCATTTGGTTTTTGAATGTTCCATTGTGCAGTTGGTGTGCTTCACAGTCTTCACCCAAGTCCCATTCAGAATAGTTTCTCCTTCTACTCTTTTCACAGTAAAAGGCAAGCAGGGGATTTTGTATTTCCAAAAGTGTACGTGAGTAAAGACTATTTTGTTGTCTTTCTGGTTAAATGTGTGAACCTGATTCAGCAGCATATTCTCAAATATCTCAGTATCATTTGGGATGTATGTCTGAAGGCCTCCCCACTGAATCCTCTGTGAGCGTAGACTTATTTCAGGTTTGCAGATCATTGCATAGGCTTCTTCCAAGTGCCAACGTTCACACTAACTTTCTTGTGCTTTTTCAGTCATTTTCCTGTGAAAGTTATGCTTCTTTGCTTACTTCTAAGGTTTAAAATAACCAATTGTTTAAAAAACACACCTCTTTCTTGATCTTTGATTACTTCCTTTCAAAATCATCTCATGTACTCTGTAATACTCTGAATTACTTTCTAACCTCAAGGTTTCTTAATGATCCTTAAGTTCAATGGTTGTTATTCATACCAAAAAATCAAAACCTCTTTACATTAATTCTGCCACAACTAATTAGCTCATGTTTAAGTATGTAGTCAATACAGAATGATGGAGCTATGAAAGTGAGCGACAGTGTGGCCAGAAAACACTCTCTACTTAGGAGCTACTCAACATGCCTTTATGTTGGGATATTACTGTAGCCCATGGTCAGCCTCTCTATTTTTTTGTGCAATGTTGTACAGACTTGGAGAGGCTGACCGATGCTAATCAAAATGTTATCAAAGTATATATAGCAAAATAAGTGTTTAGATTGGGGTTACATTTTTGTATATTTTATATTTTTATATTTTTTCCATGAAGAAGATGAGTATAAGGTACCAGAATATCTGGAAAGTGGACTTAATCTGAATTGTTTGGGAGTGCAGTGGAGAAGGCAGCCTTGAGGGATATTTCACTAAGTCTGTCTTGAACTTGTTGAATCCATCTCTATAGATTACATCACTATGTGAACCACGAAGTTTATGTCTTCTATGGAATTTGATAAACAAGGTCAGCTTCACATTCCTGTTCTTGATGCTCTATTTTTGAGGCTGACTGTCCTTGTCTTCACACAATTTTTCTCCAAATTGGTTACAGTTATGCTCCTGCTTTCAAGATGATAAAACAAAACTTCCAAATCTACTTTTCCTCTATTATATTCAGGTATTTCTAGTTTCTAGAGAGACAAATATAAAGATAACCTCCTGGTTTAGTCCTACAAAGGAAAATTCCATCCATTTTGCATGGATTTTACTAGTTTACTTACTAATTCTCAATTCCTAGTTGGGTAGCTGACCTTTTCTTGACATCTCTGTGGCCACTAACATGTAGTAAAATACTTATTATCATGATACTTTCATGATTTGCAAACTGACAAAGCGTGTGTGCCTTTCAACTAACTTCTCCATGCATAGTACATTAGAAAACAAAACAAAACAAAATGCTAGTATTTAATGAAAATACCTCACTGTAGGGAAACTGAGGAGTAAGTAAAGAAGCCCAGCTAGAATTATACAAATCGATCACAAATCATTAATCAAATAAACTTGCATTTTATGGAAATTATTTCCAATGTATCCTAACTGCTAACGGCGCAGTGGGAATCTACACTGACAAGAAATTCACCGTTTCGTGGAATAATCTAATGTATGTTAGAATGACTCTAAACTGTCAGAAAGTCCTTCACTGTGATTGAGATTATTGGTAAAAGCTTGATTCTTTTATTATGAGAGCAGTTTTCCATGCTTCTCATAATCATTGTTCTCTTCCTCTTACCACTTTAACATTTTCCAGTGTTTTTAGATATTAATGTCTAGAATTGAACAAATCTATGGATTTGGTCTGGAGGGACTATCTTTTAATTTAAAAACTCTGATGATTTTTATTGCCAATGTCAGACTACTGGCTCAAAACAAGATTATGATAAAATAAAACCCAAAGTGTTTTTTTATAAATCCTGATGACAAATGATGTCTCCGCATTCTGTGATAACACAAAAACACTCTTTGATTCTAAGTGCAGAACTTTTCATGTCTCCTTGTTTAATGACATTTTGTTGTAAGGGTTGGTCTTTCACTCCTTCAAGGCCCCGTTGAATTCTTATTTCATCATGCAGTATATTTATTCAGTATAACGTCATAAGAAAGATTAAAACAAAACAAACATCCAGACCTTCTGTATCTCCATATAAGACATGGATAAAAATATTATGTTTTAAAAGACCAACTAGAAGATATTATATCGTTACTTAGGGTTGTATTTTATTAATTCATTCACTAATTTATTGAAAAATTCATGGAAGCCTAGTGCATGCCAGATATTGGGTTAGGCCTTAGAGATACTCAGTGAATAAACAAAGGTCTTAGCCTTGATGCGCCGATATTGTAGTGGGAGAGACAGAAAATAAACAGAATCTAATAGGTAATAAACAGAGGGATAGGATATAGAGTAACAGGGTTGATTAAGTGGCTGTGTAATTTGAAGACAATGTCTGCATAGGTGACATTTAAACTAATGCCTACAGTTTCACAAGGATCCAACTATTCAAAGAGCTGGGTGAAGAGTATCCCAGACAGAGGGAGCAGCAAATGCAAGCAGGAAAGAATGAGTGTGGCCTGGTTAAGAATAGCGTCATCGGCATGAGTGGAGCTTGGTGAACAGGAGAGAAGTAGGTGGAGCAAATCATGTAGGAGGTTGTGGATCATCACATAGAGATCAGGTTTCCTTTTTACTCTCCGGATTGCCAGTAGCTTTTCTACATTAGTAAACAAGCCATCGAATGGTACTATTATCCAACCCACATTTCACCGTGCTGTTATAAGAATGTATTGAGACGCTCTTTCAGATACGTTAGCAGAATTTTGATTTACTATAAAGAACATTTTTCCTTTGCAAAATTCAAAACAAGCAACTGGGTTAGCTTGTTTGTTCAGTTTTTCTAGACCTCATGTTGATGGATCCATTGTAGAATTTTATCAGATATTAGAATCAAGTTGAACAATGTATAATTTATAGAATTTAGGGTTTTAAACTTTGGGTCAAAATTTCCCTTATCTTCAATCTATTTAAATTTTTCCCATTTTTCCTTATTGGACAAAGATGATCATAAATGGTTCCTGGTAATTTACAAGATGGTTTAATATTAGGCAATATGATTCACTTTGTTTACAGCAACAAGGTTGTTTTTTCCTCTCCACAAGTATAGCAGGCGTTGCTCTGGTTCATTATGGCTTAAGTGTGGAGGCCCTTTTCCCTAATAAATAAGGAGACAGCAGAATAGCACTTACATGGTTCTGTTCCTTCTCTGTCACCTGGCAACTTTAATTCTTGTGTCTCCATAGGTGGGCTACCATGCCCAGGTCAACCCTTTGTCTCTATACCTTGCTTTAAGCATGGCTAACATATGATACCAAACAAGAGTCCTTTTTAAAATAGCAGTTAGCATTTTTTGACAGGTATGTTTTACTTAAACAAATAGAATGTATAAATTAATTCTGCTGTCAGCAGAGAGCCCTTTGTTTGCTTCTGCTGACAACAGGAGCCCATGATGTAGAGAAATTAAAAAGGAGAGAAAAGATATTGCATTGCCTTTTTAAAATCAGAAGCAAAGAGGTGGAGAAGGGAGCCATCTAAACCCATGGAGTCTATCTGAAATGTGACCACGGGCCCTAGAATCTACTTTGCTATCACTGTTAACTTTCTAGTTGTGGGTACTACACAAAAGTGCATACTCTTTCTTACTTTTTGGTTCGTATGAGTGAAGCACATCTTCAATACAAATATTAGATTTGAATGTTTAAGATAACTCATAGAAAGCTTAAGAATGAAATGATCGTAATACGTTACTTAAATTGTCTCCCCAGTTCTCTCAGCAGTAAAGATAACAGGTAAGAAAGATAATCTCTAAGGCTCCTTTCAGCTATAATACTGTATGACTGTAAAAAAAAAATGTTCTTCCTCTTGAATGGAAAGTTTCATGTTCTTTGTGGTAATTTAAGCAGAGCTAAGATTTACTTTTTCTATTTTGCAACAATTTTATGTGTAACTTTTACATAAGCTGTTAGAAAATTGTATCAATTTTTTCCTTGGATTTTTAAAGAACTCTAGAAATACATTCCATGTATCAGTTAATATTCCCTGTCTGCCACGTGAGCCAACACTATGCTGGATGTTTAAAGTGGCCGAAACTTAGGTAGTCAGTCCTAGGTCATTTTCCAAATTGAACAATTTTTATCATACCACATGGAGTTTCTTGTAGCCAAATACTGTTTGTGAGAAGATGTTTATTAAATCTTCCATTTTTCTCAGTTTGAATAAACAATGCATTTTGTCACAGCAACTTACAGTATGTGATTTTAAGCCTTGTAAAATTTCAGGAACATCTCTGAAGAAAGACTTAGTGCTAATGCCTTTTTAGATGTTGATTTCTTCTTTAAGTTGAAATAACCTCATTTTAGCCAGAAACTTTATCCAGAAATTGCCACCAACATCAGTTCCAGGGAAACTTTATATAATCTTCTAATCTAGAGACTTAGAAAGAAAAAAACAGTCATAGAACATGTATGTGTATCTCCCAGACACGAAAGGTAAGAGTATTTCTTTCAATGATGTTTTCTTTCAGCCTGCTCAATTTTATGGGATATTTGCTTAAACATCATTTGCCACGCAGGCTATTCCTGATATGGAACAAATATTAAGATTAAATTTCCTAAAGATATTCACTTTTATAATTTGTGCCAAGGCATGAAGAAATGGTATGAGATAGAGAAGTTAAATATCGTGAGAGGCTATATTCTTATTTGAGAGTGAAAAAGGGGGATGGAGGAGAAGAGAGAGATATGTTGAAACTTATTTCCTCTTTTTCTTTATTATATTCATCAAATCCCATCTTCATCTCAGTTTATGGATACTTGTTTCTTATTAGTCCCAATAAATCAATCAACTTCTATACCGTCTTTGGATACTGAAAAGTAATCTGCAGGTGTTTCATAAATCTTGACCACAGAACCTGATTCCTGATGATCAAGTGATGCTGAAACAGATATAAAGGTTATTGCAATACATTTAATTTAATAAGTTGATCAATGCATTAACTCCACTAACTGTTTAGAATGCAAATCAAAGTTCATACAGACTCAGATATGTGCTTTCACTCCTAGGAACAGGTAAAGTAAAAGGAGAAAGTTGTCTCTTTCTTTATTATTCTTCATTAAAAAAAGAATGGGGAATATATAAAATTATATTAAAAAGCAGAGGTGCAACACACATGTTTGTTTCTGGTGTGAAATAACATGCACGGGGCTTCTCCAAGTGTGGGTGTACATGCAAACATCATTATATGTGTTTGTGGGTGCATACACATGCTATCACCACCATGACCACTCTGAAGCACTTTTTATGACCACATTTCCTCCAAGGCATGTAAAAATGCTGAAAAATGAGAGAAGAATTTGGGCCCTAACATTAAGCCCACAGCATTTCCTATTCTAACACAGACACACGTTGTTGAACTTTCTCCTCTTTAGCTGGCTGTGAACACAATGTGCTATTTGTTATTCTCCTTAATTCCCCAAGAAGTAAAAAGAGATGCCCTTGGCCAGTTTAATAGGGAACAATCCACATCTGTTAAGGAAGAGTAGTTAGGAGTGTTTCTTGCATGCCATCAGTCTCTGCATGCTGCCAAAATGTAACATCCCTGGCACCATTCTGAAGGAAGGGTGCGCCACCAACCCTTCATGGTCACAGTCTATGATTCTAATAGGGAAGTGATTCTTTTTTTCTGATAAATATAACTATTTTATACGTTTCTTCTATGTGAACTGATGCTTTTTCTTTACCATCTCACATTTAACTGTTGTGAAAACTTATCTCAAGGATTCTCCATATCTAATTTTCACATTTTCTCCCAGAAAGCATTTGTTGCATGCAGGTGCTTTTGAACATGTTACTTTTCTCCTTCTTTTTATCCAGAAACAGTTAGTGTGACACTTACTGGGGGCATCAGTGTTACATTTTTGTGGTATGACAGTGTGGTATGTTGCCAAAGTGAGAAAATTCGGGGTCACATAATGTAGCTGTGTAGCACTCTCTGGTACTCCTGCTAGTGCCTGTGAAGTTCTGACGGGAGTTGTAATGTATACACTCAACAGTAAAGAAGGCTATGAATAAAACGGGTTCCTGAAAAGTCTTCTGAACATGGCGTGTTTCCCATGATTTTCTACAATTATGAAAAGTCCAGTCCTGGTCAAATAATATGACATATTCTAAAATGAATAATTATAAAAGGATTAATTATAAATGCAACACAATGCTTGCTTTCTCTTCTCTCTATTGTATAGCACAGAAGAAAATGTGACATTTGAGGCTTCTGTTCTTTTATGAGGGAGGAGTCAAATAACATACAAGATTTAGTGGAAATATTTCAGATTGGGAAGCAAGGGACACCTTGTCAGGAAGAAAGAAGGGTAGTTCCTCCTGGAGATGCCAGCCTTGACATTTTCTTGAGTTGGTGGTATGTTGACATCACAGTAGCTACAGCAGAGCTGACTAACACAGGATATCACTTTCTCAAATAATAAAGAACCCTAAGGGATCAGCATTAAGCAAATTAGGAATAATGGCAAGAAAATCCTCAAAAAGCCTGAGATCTCTAGTTTCTCTTAACTAAATAAATCATATGCGCATTAACAAATGAATAAATGATAGCTATTATCCACCATAGGAATAAAGGATATAACTGAGGAGACTCATTAGGAAACATGGGGTCACTGTCCTAAATAACGACAGTTACTCTCAAACCTGCCTGCATATCACAATCACCCAAGAAGGAGAGCTTTAAAAATTTGGGGACTCCAGCACTTTGGGAGGCCGAGACGGGCGGATCACGAGGTCAGGAGATTGAGACCATCCTGGCTAACACGGTGAAACCCCGTCTCTACTAAAAAATACAAAAACTAGCCGGGCGAGGTGGCGGGCCCCTGTAGTCCCAGCTACTCGGGAGGCTGAGGCAGGAGAATGGCGGGAACCCGGGAGGCGGAGCTTGCAGTGAGCTGAGATCCGGCCACTGCACTCAGCCTGGGCTACAGAGCGAGACTCCGTCTCAAAAAAAAACAAACAAAAAACCTTTGGGGGCTGTACACCTCAAAATTTGGGGGGGGGTGTCTATGTAGATGCTCAAGAACTTATATTTATAAAAGTTATAAAAGTTCTTCCCATCTGGACTCTGATGGGAAGTAATGTTAAAGAAACTCTCCGCTATGGCAGCAGGATGCCAGAGGGAAGGGACTCAGCCCTGAGAGGTACGAATTCTCCCCATCGTTCTGTGGAAGGTCCCTTTACTAACCTTTCCTTGGGCATATACCAAAAACAGAATCAGAGGTGATTCTATGAAATCCTGCAAACACTGGACTTCCTTTCTGTGTTTACGAATGCAAAGAAAATATTTCAACTCCCAAACAAAACAAAGTCAAAAGGAAACAAAAGCCTTAAGTTTTATGCGTATTTCTGAAGACACAGTGGTTTTATTTGGTTGAATTATCTAATTATTAGATGTGTTTTTTTTTTTTACTTTGCATGCATAGAAGTAATTTTTTATTAAAAAAATAACAATACAAATTGCAAACATTATAAATTATAAATATGCAAGCAGATCTAAATGGGGTTAAGGGTTCTGGCATGCAAGTGCTTTAGGTATAATTGGAAGGTGATTAATTTTCTACCAAGTCTTAGCAGGTAACTGTGACTGCTACTTTATCATCTCCCTATGTGGAATGTGAAGGCTATTGAAGTCCATTGTGTAGAAGAAGACCTCTCTTTTGTAAAGGATGGAGAAATAAAATAAGGAAATGGTAAGGATAATTTCTCCCATCCAAGTACATTTTGCTCTTCCCTGCAGTCTAATCATATACATGTTAAACATATTGCCCTCTACGGCTTTCTCATATTTGAGGTTTGAAAATGTTGCACCCACCCTGGTCCAATAAAACAAATAAATAAAAACCAGGGCACAATCCAATGAGGAGAGGAGGAGCTATGAAAAGTAGACACTGGCAAGGCGCTCTGGAATAGAAAGTATCTTCTTGCTGCACTGGAGAGTCACAAATATATCAAGGAGAAATAACTCACAAATATAAAAGGACATGTTTTAAACTTGATTATTTTAAGCCCTAATTCAAAATTAATTTTTTTTTAGATCATAGTTCTTTCTTAGGTAAAAGAGAGACTCTATTGCCTAATAGAAGGTTCAAAAGAGGGAAAAAGAAGTAATTGCTTTGCTGAGTTTTGAATACTCAGAAAATGCTAAGTTTTGGTGTTCTGAAGTGTTGTTGTAAAGCTGAAAATTACAGGAACTGATTCTAACTAGGAAGCACCTGGTTAAAATTGCTGCTGGATTTGTGTGTGCTTATTTTTAGTCAATAATAATGGACAGGTTCACATTAATATAGGCTGACATTGGTCCTCTAATTTTTTTTTTGTTAAAATCTAAAATAAAATCCTATCTCATCTTAGTTGTTTGGTTGAGATTATAAATACAGCATAAAAACAAAAAAAAAATTCCTGTTCTACTTAAAGCATTATGCACAGGTATAGATTTTTGCACATTCCTTAACTAGTGCCATGTACCTGCTACCATTTTGCATTCTTACTGCTTCTGCTAAGAATAAATGGTAACTGAATGAAGAATGAAGGCTGTTAGGTGGCCTGGGTTTACTTGAGAAACTTAAAGACCAGTGACTCAGAGAAGCAGGTGGCAGAGAACAGGAAGTAGCCTCACTGGCTATATGAGAAGTGGGTGGTGGAGGCGTCTATCCAGAGCTAAACTCCAAAGCAGAACCCCAGGGGACCGACATTCAGGACTTCCTTCCATGTAGGCAGACACAACTGTGCTTATAAAGGAAGGCTCCCTTCTCTTGTGCAAATTTTGAGAGTGGGAAAGCTACAGATACCCAGGAAAGCCTGCCTGCCTCTTCTATTTTTTCCAACCTTAGCTCCCTTTTTGGTAGTAACTATACTGCTGGAGGATGCCCCTGTTAGCTTGTCCTGCTGTCCACAGTCTGCAGTCACTGCCATTGCTTTGTGCATAGCAGAAGCAGCCCTGGGAATCTAAGACCTTTCTCTGTCATGGTGAGGAGAAAGGGAGGGAGGGAGGGAGGTGGGAGATGGGTTGAGGAGAGAGATGTGATTCTTGATCTGGAACTAGAATTGGAAAGAGGGAAGCATGATTCACTGAAGAGTCAATGATGGCCAGGAGTGGTGGCTCATCTCTGTAATCTCAACACTCTGGGAGGCTGAGGCAGGCAGATTGCTTGAGCACAGGAGTTTGGACTGGCCTGAGCAACAGGGTGAAACCCTGTCTCTTCAAAAAATACAAAAAATTAGCCATGGTGGTGGTGCACACCTGTAGTTCCAGGAGGCTGAGGAAGGAGGATCCTGGAGCCCAGGAGGTCGAGGCTGCATTGAGCTGTGATTGTACCACTGCACTCCAGCCTGGGCGACAGAGTGAGACCCTGTCTCAAGCGCGCGCGCACACACACACATACGCACACACACAGGCATGCACAAAATAGTCACCGTTTGATTAGCCAGGCAGGAGGATCGCTTGAACTCAGGAGTTCAAGGCTGCTGTGAGCTATGGTCCAGCCATTGCACACCAGCCTAGGTGACAGAGCGAGACCCTGTCTCAAACATACACACACACGTACGCATACACACATGCGCAAAACAGTCACTGTTTGATTAGCCAGGCATGAGGCAGGAGGATCGCTTGAACTCAGGAGTTCAAGGCTGCTGTGAGCTATGGTCTAGCCATTGCACTCCAGCCTGGGTGACTGAGTGAGACCCTGTCTCTAAAAAAAGGAAGAAGAGTCAATGACATCTCCCATCAGAGTTCCAGGTGCTGTGTCAAGCACTGGGGACAGAGAATAAACTTGGCAAAGACAGTCCTTGCCCTCAGGGAGCTTACAGATCGCTTTTGTGCAGAAGAGTTAAGCTGGAGTCTCAGCTTTAGTGAGTTAATCTGTATAAAACTGGCCCAATAATGACAATGCCACATGGTGTTGCACAAATGTATAAAAAGCATCTAGTCCAGTGCCTGGCTCATAGCAAACAATCAGTAAATGTTTTCTTTTTCTTTTCCTCTTCCTCCCTACTGAGACTGAAACTTAATAGTCTATGTAGAAACTTTTGAAAAACAATAGACAGATGGTCAGCGGCAGATTCCTTGTACAAATACTCAGCACTCCAACACCTTTCTCAGCTGGCATCCCCCCTTTATTCCTCCACATGTTTCCTTTTGATAATGATTTCATTTCTCCTCCAAGGTTGTCCTTGATGTTCTTTTTAACCTAATTCCACCCACATACCATATGCTGGAGGGTGTTGGTATAGAGGAGAGGCACTGAGATTTGTTCTGCATCCTGCACCTGCCTGGGGCCGGACCTGCCTATATATAGATAGAAATGTGCAGTAGGAATCTCTGAAATGTCAAGCCAGAGGAACAGGCAGGTCCCTTCGCTCTGTTGGGGAGTGTGCAGAGTGGTAGCAATCAATTGGCATGGAAGTGCTTTTAAATCCCTAAGCACAGATGGAGGGGCTCCAGTCCTTCTCTTCTCATCTGTGTTCATCCTGAGGTGTGCAGGCTTCTAAGGGCTAGATCCAAAGCAAGTTTGGCAGGTACTGAGGGGCCCCTAGCTGCCTTTATGATTGAGTGTAGGGGCTTCAGTCTACTGACTTCGTTCAAAACTACTCTCCACCATGTACACTCTGTGCTACCTGCAGCAAGCCCATAATTAATGGGATCCTGTGTAGTCTAATTTTTAAAATGGAATGCAAAGCATAACCATCTCACATAATAATGTTCAACTCAATAAATGATGTCCAGCTTCACTTTTTCTTTTACTTAGGCCAAAGGCTTTGGTGTCACCCATAATTTCTTTTTTTCTGTTCTACTCCAACCTGGCTATCAACATCTCCTGTTGACTCTATCTTCAAAATAAATGAAGAGTCCAAACCCAACCACGTTCCTCACGTCCTTGTGTTCATAGGGTGTCTTTTCTGTGTGGCCTGTTCTGGCCACTGTGTATTATGCCCACCTGTCTTTCCCTTTCTCCCAGGTTGTATTGTTCATTGAACTTTTTTCCATTCAATGTAATGTATATTTCCATTTTCTGTCTCCCTGTTACAGTCTGAATGTTTGTGTGGCCCCAAATATATATGTTAAAATCTTAAAATGAGGTTGGGTATTAGGAGGCTCTGTCCTCTTGAATGAGATCAGTGCTCTTATAAAAGAAGTCCACGGGAGATTGTCCAACCTTCTGTCATCTGAGGTTAGGGTTGAAAGATGACAGTCAAGGACGCAGGTCCTCACCAGACACTGAGTCTGCCAGCACCTTGATCTCGGAGTTATCAGCCTCTAGAACTATTAGCATAAATTCCTGTTGTTGTTTACAGGCTACTTAGTTAATTATATTTTGAAACAGCAGCCCTAATGGACTCACACACCCTCACTAGATGATAAATTCCATGATAATAGGGCTTTTGTGTATTTTGTTCACTGTTGTATCCTTGTCAACTAGTGCATTGTTTAGCACAAAATTGTTCTTGTGAGGATCTATGTCAAGTAAAGCATTTAGCCCTTCGATTAAGCCGGAAAATATATGTAAATCATTTAGCAGAGTACCTTTGTATTTCTCCTTATGCATTTTGAATCACAGGGAGCTTTCCTTTTGATGTCATTTAGCAGCTACACAAGTCGGCTTGAGATTCCAGGACACTGCTCTGCGAGAATCTCCCAAAGGACAAGTTGCTAAATCCCTTTTAGAAGGAAAAAATAATATCAAGTTTACAGTGTCAAAAACAATGTACAAATCTTGCATATAAAGTTATGATAATGATGTTGCTTCTCTACAGCAATGGTTCTGGATACCTGGCTCCCAATCACCAGCATCCGAATAATCTGGGATGCTTTTTTAAGTATAGACACCCAGGATTCAAGCCTTGTTCTCTGTTGGAGAACTACTTTGTAGCCATGCTTTGTGCATTGCTCTTGTTAGAGCATTTGCATCATCATCATCAACAGTAGCAGCAGCCCATGTCACCATCTGTCAGAGGCATCTACTGAGTGTCCAGTAAATGGTCCAGGGGGCCAGATGTTGGACCAAGACAAATCACACAATCGTTGTACCAGCCATCATCTAAGATGCATAGATTGATTGAACACACAGGTACTGGCTAAATCAAAATAAAAATGCTAAACCTCCACCTAAACATGAGGTCAGGTATTTTAATACTTTGAGCAGATTCAGATGGTTGGGGTGTGGGGTGTGTATGTATTCTGGTTCACTGTTAAAAGAATAGATAGTAGACCTTTAACTAGGTTTGTCTAGCATGAAAGAGGCAAAGGGTCATGATGGAAGATTAGAAACTTTTACTTTTGCCAAATTCAGCTTGATTATGCTTCTAGTTTCATCTCATAAGCATAGATCCACGTGTGAAGTTCTTCATTTCAAAGAAGAATGCAGAACAGTATGGTTTTAAATGTATAAATTACCCAAATGTGCAGAATTTGTATTTAATTCACAAAATATAATAGAGTCTGACTCCTTATGACTCCTGGAACCCAACATGATTGACATGTATAATGCATTTCATTTTAATGATAGAAAAGAATTAACATTATTCATTTCTACTTTTCCCTAGGACTTAGAGTTCAAAAACTTTTCGTTGTGTGAATGAAACATAAGAAGGAAGGGTATTGTCAAATTGCAACTTGATATTTTAATTTACTAAAACTTACCAGGAGTTACCTAGGTGAGTAAAGGCCTCAGCTAAGGTCATTAAAATCCATAGTCCCAAGCAAGACTTATACTCACAACTACCTTGGATTCCGTTTTTTGACGATGAAATAAAATAAGATTGTTGAAAACAGTAAACTGCTTTTCCAAGAATGAGTTTAAGTTCATATGTGTTATTTGAGTAATTTCTAATAAAAGAATGTGTTCTGAGAAGTGAAAGATTGAATTGCTTTTACACTTTTGCTAAATATATTAAGCCAGGGTAACATTTTCACAGTCCTCTCCACTCACCTATATCAGAAGCACTGTGCTTGTTATACACTTCCAGAATGGAATCTAAACCATGCACTTAAAACCTTATTTCAAATTCATGAAATATAGCCTATCATTTTCTCTTTTCATCATCAATTCAAACTCAGCTGTATATGATAGTGATTGATAAATTCTTTTATCTGTCACGGTCTTGTGGGAGTCCCTACCTAATTCCCTGGGGTATTTGGATCCTCTGACAATGAATTCTAATAATTTGATCTGAAAGGAATTGATATATGTATGGTGTTTTGTTAGCTGAACATAAGAATGAACCACAAATTTTGTGGATTTCTTTTCTTTATTCCTATGCCACATGATTAAAATTTTAAAAAGTTTATGACCCCCAAATAAGGATAGCTTCAGTATTCCTTTCTGGGGGGGTTAAGGAGCAGTGCTATGGTTGAAAAGGAGGGAGAATTGTCCTAAAACTGCATTTAAATAGCAAATACGTGTTTCTTATTTAGTATATATATTAATAGACAATCAAAAGTGTAAAGTTTTTCAAAGATGGTGTTATCCACATCTTATATAAGATTGAGAAAACATGAACTGTCAATCCATATGAAAGAGCTAAATCACCAAGGGTGGTGGAGGCTGGCCTATGGAGATTACAGGGAGCTAGAACCTTGTAAGTCACAATTTGTTTCTGTGATTACTGTTGAAAACTACTGAAACAAATCAGAGCAAAAACATACCTACATTACTTAACTTGGTAAATATTAGTTGACGTGCCAATAGTTGGTGCTTTCTGGTAGAACCAGATACTGTCATTGGCAGAAAGGGAACTAGGGGATGGTGTCTGGCATAGGGACTAGTGTATGATCCTCACCTTTCTTTGTTTGGGAACTATAGGCAAAATAAAAAGAGTCATCATTTGATATCTTTCTCAATGTGGTACGTGGGTCTTGTTTCCACAGCGTTTCCTACATCTTTTGGTTTGAGTATGTCCTGCCAATGGGAGTTCTTGAAATTGTTGATAAGACCCCCACCATGGGATGTTCGGAGAAGCAACTGTTCCATCTGCTCCTTTGAGTGGAATGATTAAGTCATTTCATGGAGTGAGGATTTTTATTTCACGGGGATTTACTCATTCCTGAATAGTTTTTTTTTTTTTTTCTCTGAGACAAAGTTAAATTTATGAATCACAGAAGTCTCTCTCCTTTTCAAACATTTAATTGTCTGTTAGTGAGGAATTTGTTTTTGAGAATGTAAGTTTTGAGATTGATTTGCAGCATACTATGTTTAGATCTGATGATAACAAGATCTCTTGGCCAATATGGTTGTCTAAGAACACTAATCAGAGCTTTCACTGAACTGTTGTAGTGGTATTGAGAACACAGAAATGAACCACACATGCATGTACATGCCTGAAAACGTGAAATCATTGAATAGCAGAATATAAGGAAGGACCTAAAAATTGTTATAGAGTTGAACCACTGGGGTATACAGTGGGTCAATACTCTAAGTTAATATCATTTTAGAATTTAGTATCCTACCAATTAGAAATGAGAAATCTGATGCTTCCACATCAGATTAGTGGAAATCAGATTAATAGATGAATGGAAATCAATGATTTCCATTAATGTCTTCATTGTTAGAATTGTGTGGCTTATGTAAGTATAGAAAAATAAATTCAGTTATTTAGCTTAAGTCATATTTGATGGTCTTTTGGGGAACTACCTAATGATTCAAGAATCTTAGTACATTCTCTGGCCAAAAAAGTTACAGCACAAGTGCCAATGTTAACAATATCAGTGGAACAATGGGTAAAATACTTCAGACTTCTTGAAGCATGATGTTTATGCACAAACTTATTCCCAACTAAAGTGAGGACTTCTTGGATTCAGAGTCAGTTTTATCTATCCTATATCTATCGTATTTTGTGGATGGTATATTTTATTGCAAATTTTGTTTTTCAATGCTATTAGATAATTTTGGCGTACTTAGCAATATGTCATTTATTTAAAAAAAACAAATTTTTTTCATTTCTCACCATATTGTGACCCTGTAATACTGTTTTTCATATTGGAAAAATAAGACTTTGTTCATCAAACTGTTGAAGATATGTGTCAGCAAGAGAATATTCTCTGAACCATGAAGAAAGATGTCAAAATTCACACCATTGCCTAATTACGCATTTTCTCCAAACATATTCCCCAAAGCTCTACAGTGTTTGTAAATTGTCTGTTACATATTAATAGGAGAACACATAGAAATTAACTCTTTAACATAATTATGATAAATAAATATGGGGGATATAATTATAAAAATATCATTATTTTAGTTTCTCAATGAAGTCGCGTTCCTAATGCAAATATTAACTGCTACAAGGCAAAAGTATACCTTGAAAAGAATACTTAATAAACAGATAAGGAAGGGAAAGTCCAACAGTTTCATTATTATACTGTGTGTATTTTGAAGTTTTAAAAGTAAACCATATTTTAAATGCCATAGACTAGCTTATAATTTAAAGAAACTAAAAATCAAAGAATATAGTGAAATATTTTTCTGTATAATATGACTACCATTTCTATTATTCTAAATTATCTGTGATTTTCTATTTATTTTTTATTTTTTCGTATTCTTATGTCTTGTATTTGAGTTCTTTTCAAAGCTCAGCATATTTGTGGGCATGTATCTTAAAGTTAAATATAGTATTTAGCTTAATAGGATGCAAAATACGCTTTAGTATACCTGTACTGTTGCCATGATGTCCAAGTCTTTAAAAAATGGTAATTTCTTGGAGTTAATTATCCTTTACATTGATAATCATTATACTGAAAAAAGCTATTAAGCTTATATTAGGAAAACAATAGATACTCAAAAGCTTGTGAGTTTAGGACCAGAAATGTATTATGAGGACCCGAAGGCTAAAAGAAGCATGGGAGGATAGGACAGAGAGAGGTTTGGGCTGCAGATTAATTAATTCTCAAATGACTCTATTTACACAAAGGGAATTTTGTGGAAATCATTAGGGACTTCATGATTGCTTTCTAAGCTATGAAGATACTCAAACCTGAAAATCTCCTCCTGTAACTTTCCCCTTCCCTTGACACTCTTGAAAGGAATGTCTGGTATGACGGAAAAAGGCAATGAGCTGACGGTAATTATCTTTTAAATCAGAATAGACTCTGCTTCCCTAAGCTTGTAATTGACCTTTTTAATATTCTTTTACTGTGTGAGAGGCTTCATGAATTTCTTGTTTTCCTCCCCAACTTTAGCCTGTTTACTATGCTGTTTAATTACTGTGTATTTGCTATAGAACCTAGAGTAAATAAATATGTACAATCATGTAATTAAATTAGAATATGCAATTATAATGTTATTGTGACACATAACTTTCTATTAAGCTTTGTCAAATGGGTTGTCCCAAGCATATACATTATGTTCAAAATCTCAATGGCTGACTTCTCCAATTTGTTCTTTTTCAAAACAATTGAATGATTGCTATACTTCCTGTGTTTCAAAGAAATGACCTTGTATGTAATTTGTAAGTGAGTTGCATGTGTTCTCATTGGCTCCCTCTGGAATTCTACATGGTGAATGTTCAGCTGTGGCCATTTGTAGAGTAGAATGGTCAAAAGAATATGGTGGATGGCGCTGCAAGTGACAGCTCAGCTGTGTGACAGACTTCCTGGGGAATAAGAAGGGGTAGATTTATCAGGATATTAATGAAGGCAAACTCAAGATGTGCGAACACCTTCAATCCTGGGGGAGGGCCCCACCATGGTCTTAGCATAGTTGCAGAGTCAGTGAAATTTCTTGTCTCTTTCCAATTGGACTTTCCTCCCAATACCTCTTCTCACATTGGGTGGTATTGGGTGGCTATGAGTTATCTTTGGTATCTGGCTAAGGCATAACTGAGCTGAGAATACATGTGTTGGGTTTGATGGGACATATTTATATGGTTTTTAGTCACTTCCATATAGAAGTACAGGAGTGCTAACTCTCCTGGCACAGCAATGACTTCCTGGATACTCCCACTGTCCTTTGCGCCAACTGACCGGGCACCTTGACCCAAAGGTGTCAGGTGATTTGAAAAGGGGTTTTGGAATGCTTTAATAAAATAAAAAATTATTAGACTCAAGTTCGATGTATATGATAGGTCCCTTCTTTAAAGAACTGAGAGAAATTTTAGATTAAAAATGCATAAAACTGAAACAAGTCATCAAAGTGATGAAATCAACAGAAATTATGCTAACATTGACATATAATTATAACCAGAACTTTTCAGAGCATAAAAGCAATAGTTGAGAGGGAGTGATCAGTTTCTAATGGAAGTAGTGTATAAGTTCTTGGATTGAACCATATGACTGAATGATATAAGCACATTGGGCAAATATTAAAATTTCTTGATGATTTAATGTAAAATACTAATAATATAGCTACAATAATAAGATACGTATTATACCTTTATATTGAGGTTATCAATGACAAACTGGTTAATCAATATCATTAATGTAAAAACATTTAGTCACAGTGAAAAAGACACTCACAATGCTTAAAAATAAAAAGATTTATTTTTCAAATGTGATGTATATTATGAAATACACTTATTAACAATGATTTGAGAAGTTTAAAGTTAACTTTTATAAAGTGTCAATAATACAAAACTTTTATCAACCAAGGTAGAATAAATGTCATGAAACGATAGTCTACATTTTTGTATGGTTCACGTGCCAAGAATGATCTTCATTTTTAGATTACTGGGGGGGGAAGAGATATATGACATGTGCAAATTATATACAAAATTCAGGCTCCATAAATAAGTTTTATTGGAACACAGCCATGCTCATTCATTTACGTTTTGTCTATTGCTGCTTTTGTGTTACGACGACAGAGATTAAGTAGCTACAACAGCGACTGTCTAGTCCTCTAGGCATACAATATTCACTATGTAACCCCTTATAGAACAAGTTGGCCAGACTCTGATGGTAGAGCAAAGGCTGAATTTTCTCCATAATAAATGGTATTATCAAAATGTTTGTTGCAGACCAGGCACGGTGGCTCATGCCTGTAAACCTAGCTCTTTGGGAGGCTGACGTGGGTGGGTTGCCTGAGTTCAGGAGTTCGAGACCAGCCTGGGTAATATGGCGAAACCCTGTCTCTACCAAAAATACAATTAGCCAGGTGTGGTGGCACACACTTGTAGTCCCCGTTACTGAGGAGGCTGAGGCATGAGAAGCACTTGAACCCAGGAGGCAGTGGTTGCAGTGAGCTGAGATCAGGCTACTGCACTGCAACCTGGGCAACAGCGTAAGACTCTGTCTCCAAAAACAAACAAGCAAACAAAAACATACACAAAAAAACACCACTTTGTTATATAAAGAGGTGATTAATGAGTATCAGCCAAAATACGTAAGAAAAAGGGTATGACAGTATTGAAACAGCTAATTTCATAAGCATAACTTGTTATCCTTTTAGATTTTATATTTGTAATATTTATATACCCTTTCAAACTTTTCTCATTCTAAATAATCACTTTCATGTCTAATTTTGTATTTGTAGTTTTGTCTTTTTCTTAAACATCACCCTCCTAAATTATTTAAGTTCTAGGTCCAACAAAACTAGATGCACCACTTTATTATTAACTCTACTTTCTGACTGAACTGTAGCTTGAATGCAGTTTTCATGATACGTGTCTGTCCTATTTATAAACATCACACATTAGATTGAAATTAGTTTTCAGAAGGCAAACAAGCATCAAGGGTGAAATTAAAAAAAAGAATTCTGCTAAATGTTTTACCTCATTAGAACTTGACCCCCTGCTAAAACTTTCTCAAATATTGTTCCTAAACAGTGGAAACTACTGGTTTGAGTCTTGGAATGGCACATTATTGCTCAGAGGGATTTTTATGACTAGGTTTAAAGTGGAAATGCCAACAGGTTTAATTATGGTACTGCTGTAGAGGGTATAGCACATTAACATTATTGCATGAAAAAATGTCAATCTGCTCTGGGACTATAGTGAGCACCTTTAATATTTTCATTTGCATTTACAAAAATTCACGTTTAAAATTTTCATGAAAGCTAAATAAGATTTGGCTGAGAAATGCCCTCTCAAGGTCTTTCAGTCTGAAATTCCTTACTTTAGAAAAGATGATAAGAGAATTAGAAAAATTATGATTATTGATACAAATCAAATGGGCTTGTCATTCTTCACTATGGCTCTCCACAGTATCACACTTGATGCAGTTTTCTGGGGGGCAAATAGTGTTATAATGGGCTGAACATTCAATTTAGGCATTTAAGAGAAATGCAGCCATAGATATTTAAATGACTCCGGATAGTGCTGTAATAAAGCTAGATGGAGCCATTGGCTAAGGTATCTTGGGCCAAGTTGTTTTCTTTTTCCTTTTTTAAAAGTCAATATATATGGCAGAAAACAATTGTTATATAAGTAGACTCTTCTTGTATCTGCTAAAATTTTGATTCCATGCTACTGTAGAAAGTATTCTCATTTGAGTTTTAGCATTCTCCAAGACACCAGGTGGTTATGAATGTCCTGGACTGGCCCATTGCTACTGACAAAGACTCTGACTGACCACACTCTAGCATGGCTTCTAGAAGCTTAAGGCCATGTCCTTAGGATGATCCAGGCATCCCCCCTCTTACAATGTTTACCTGAAAAACTTTACAATTATCAATTATTTCTCTGTTCTTTGAGATATAAATGTTCTACCACACAAAAGTGGCTCCTCAAAGGCCTGGGAGCCATCTCTTTGAAATGCAAACATCCCAGGAGGTAAGCCCTACTCTCTTGTCTCTGAGTCCCCATGGGAGGGAAACAGTGGGCACCTTGCTCTAATTCTCACCACTTACTCCTGTCATAAAGATACAAAAAGCTTGTTTCTCCTCCAGATAAATGCCAATTAGCAAACTCAGATGGTCTGGTCAATTCTTCTCTCACTCCTTCCTCTTTCATGCTTACGCTGGTTTCTCTCCCATATTGCAATAGTTATCACAGAACAAAATCTGTCTTTACCACTTTTAACTAATGTCTGGCTTTATCTCTGACACTGCATTAATTCAAATGTGCTAATGATGATTCTGTATAACTTTTTATTTCTTAAGAGTCATAGCAAGAAGGGACTCGGAGCCCATTTTTTTCCACTCTCTCTCTGTTACAACAAAGACATTGAAGCTTAAAAAGATTATTGACGCATGAGTCAGTAACTGTGGAGCTGAGATTAGAAGTCCGTGTTTCTGACCCTCCCCTCATGCTCTTTCCCTTACCAAGTCCATGGTTTTGGTGCAGAATTTTACTCTCCACAAAATCACTTTTATGCTATAAGGAGGGATATGGTCTTGATAAATTCTTTAAAATAGCTTCTGAGACTTTTTTAAAAAAAGTTTTATTTTTTAAGTTAAGTGCACAGTTTTACAGAGGGTATATGAAACAGGACCTATACTTATGCTAAACAACAAAAATAATTTGAAATTTCTTAAATTAGGTAATGAAATTCAAGAATTGTATCAATATAATGTTCACTGAATTAGAGATTCCTCCCCCACACCCACTGGGCCAACACTTAGGGCCAAGATAAAGATTTAGCTCAAAATTATAGCGAATGTTAGAGTGTATTAGAACTCTTTTGATGCATAACTAATTTCAGAGCTAAAACGCAATTGTTCTGTTTTCTCATGTATTTTTTCTTTTATGGTTTTTATATCCCTTCAGAATAAGACTTAGTTTTGACATATTTAGCATAAGCAGTGGGACAGATCTAAAATTCTTTGATTCTCTTAAATCCATTGTAAATATGAGTAAGCAAACTAAATTAAGTTACCAAAAAAGACCTTTAGGGAAAAAAGAAAAGAAATAAGAAAATGAGTTTTTAAAATAGAGATGTCTGCACTTTCATTCTTACTCTAAATATGTGAAAATAGCAAATAATAGTCTACTAGGCAATGTATGCCATTCACTGCATCTAACTGTGCTTTAAACAACTCTGTCTTGGCCATACAGTGCATTTCTGCAGGCATGGGAGTGATTAGGAAGAAAATGGTACAATTGCAGTGAAAGGCAAAAAACAGCTGTTCTAATGCTTTAGAATTGAGATCAATGATAACACAGTTCAATTACAGCATTAGTTCCTGATGTCAGAGAGGGGTTAAAAATGGATCATAATGACTCTTTAGTAGACAAATTTGGAGCAATTAGAGTTCTGAAAATGTCTCTTTATGTAACCAAAAAAAAAAAAAAAAATTGCTCTTAAATGATCTGGGCTGCAGAACCTGTTTCTTTTGCACGACAGAAGCTAATCTATTGCTTCTCAATGTGGCTTTAATCAAATGAACTTCTAAACCCCAAATCTCAAGTAAGGACAGACTAGATTTTAAGTTAGTCCAAACTGCAAGCATTTTAAAGGTTAGTAAGTAAATATGTAATGGAAAGAAAAACAAAAACAAAGGTAAACTTCATTAAATAACCTAGTACAGTTCCTTGCACACAGTAGGCATTACATGAATGCTTGTTGAATTAAATTTTTTATTTCTTTCTTAGACATGCCTGAAGTATACATATTAGTTAAATGTCAGACATGCCAAACAATTATTGTAGGTCAACTGTATTATCCCCAAATATTACCATTTATCTTTTGTTTGATACAAACATAAGTGGAATAAGTTTAACTGAACTAAACCGGCACAATTTTTATTATAGATTTGGTGGGCTAAAACTGTTATTTTCTAAACCCAAATCTGCAACTTGTTGCTGAGTTCCTAGCCTGGTAGCAGTGCTGAAGCCAAAACAGTTATCACCTTTTTGCTATGTCTACTGCTAGAATTATTGAACTGACATCTTTATTGCTTCATTTCAATCCATAGATAAATTTTAGGGAGAAAATTTAAACTAACTTGATTATTTTTTGAGTTGCACAAATGAACATAAAGAAGCTTTGAATTACAGTCATTTCATACAAATTAGCAAAGCTTTCATCTTACTACTGTGAAGCACATCTAGATCTTGAATATGCAAAAAGAAAAACAATGTTGTATTTCCTCGTTCTTCCCTTTGCATTAACCTGGTCATTTAGTTCTCTGTGTTTCTTACTCTCTTGCTCCTTTTGGATCTTTGTTTCTGTGTAGTCTCATTCTACCAGTTTTTCATAGAATTTAAATGAATGTCAATATGGAGAAAGCATAAAAGAAGAACACATATTTCTTGTAGCATTATTGTTTGTTGATGCTATATGCCATGTAAAATTCTCTGTGTTTTCTCTAACGGATGTAAGAGTTTTCTCTTGCTCTTAAAAGTTTGAAATCCCAGGGTGCGGTGGCTCATGCCTATAATCCCAGCACTTTGGGAGACCGAGGCAGGCGGATCACGAGGTCAGGAGTTCGAGATCAGCCTGACCAACATGGTGAAACCCCATCTCTACCAAAAATACAAAAATTAGATGGGTGCACGCCTGTAATCCCAGCTACTCAGGAGGCTGAAGCAGGAGAACTGCTTGAACCCAGGAGGTGGAGGTTGCAGTGAGCTGAGATTGCACCACTGCACTCCAGCCTGGGTGACACAGTGAGACTCCATCTCAAAAAAAAAAAAAAAAGTTTTGAAACTGTGTATATCATTGTATTGCAATGGCAGAGGTAAATTAGCAGAACTTATATTTAATGATGAATTTAATGTTTCTGACATGTTCATAATCTCATTGTAGACACATAACAATACTTAGAGGTAGATATTATTACTCTTTGTTTACAGACGAGGAAACTGAGGCTCAGAAAATTTAACCAAGTTGCTCATTTTTGCACAGTTGATATTTTACAGTTGGCTAGACAACTTAAAGAGGTAAAGTAGGGGTAGCTTTCATAAATTTTAAACACTACTGATGTGCTAAGAACAAAATACAGATTCCTAATGTTTTGACATTTACATAATATTTCAAGAGAAAAAATATTTAATTTTAAGAAAATAGTTTTTCTATGAATTTTATTTTTGAAGGGTTTTAGAAAGGTTATGCATTGTCAATCTCCCTGTATTTATAACAAACACATGTGTCTAGCCTATTTTTAAAGACTTTATATTGTTACTACTTGAGAGACTCCTGAGATTGAGTTTATACACAGCCAGAGGATCTCAGTTCTTTCTTAGGTCCTGGTTCACCCATAGTATATAATGTAATGACGTGAATTTCAGAGCCAAGATACATTGCAACCAAATATTATGAAACTTAATGGACTAACTCAGATTTGTCTTTTATCTTCAGAATGATATTTTTCAAAAGTGTAAATTTCCTTTTTCAAGACTTGGAACCAACCCAAATGCCCATCAATGCCTGACTGGATAAAGAAAATGTGGCACATATACTCCATGGAATACTATGCAGCCATAAAAAAACAATGAGTTCATGTCCTTTCCAGGGACACGGATGAAGCGGGAAACTATCATTCTCAGCAAACTAACACAAGGACAGAAAACCAAACACCGCATGTTCTCACTCATAAGTGGGAGTTGAACAATGAGAACACATGGATATGGGGAGGGGAACATCACACACCAGGGCCCGTCGGGGGCTTGTGGGCAAGGGAGTGATAGCATTAGGAGAAATACCTAATGTGGGTGATGGGATGATAGGTGCAGCCAACCACCATGGCACGTGTATAGCTATGTAACAAACCTGCATGTTCTGCATGTGTATCTCAGAACTTAAAGTATAATTAAAATAAAAGAAAGAAAAACATGACAAAGATGCCTCCACCTGCATTCTTATGATTCAATATTATAGAGGTCAGGAAAGACAAAAGTTAAGATGTGATCATTTACCAAGGGGGGACTTAATTTTTTTACCTGTGGGTTTAAGGCTACTTTCTAACATAAGTAAAACTGTTCCTTTTAGTTAATTTTAGTTTCTGTATCTACATTCATACATGAAAATTTCCCTTGTTAGACTCACAATACTTTGAATGTTTGACTGCTTTTCGGTTGTCAAGAGTTAAGCAGAAAGTCATTTAGATTTATGGTGATTATTATAACTACGATTTGGGAACAGGCACACAATGTAGGATATATGATGTTAGTTCAGTTAAGCAATCACTTAGAGGGAAGCTGGTATGTTCCAGGTACTCTGCTAGGACATAGAGCTATAAAAATGGAAAAGACGCATTTCCTGCTCTCAAAGATCTCTCAAGGTAGTGGAGAGTTAGACATACTAAAATCATAAGAGTCAGATGAGCGGAGAGGGAATTTAAGAGGAACATTGATACCTAATATGGTGGCATATGGTCCATCAGCCTTTCCAGCCTTGCTCTCCAGGTGTTCCTCCAGAGCTGCGGACTCTTCTTCATAAACTCTGAACACTTTAAAAAGGACACGGACATCTGCAAGAGTTACGTGAAAAAGCTTCAGTGACATTTTGGTTGCTCAGCTCCCCAAGGCTAGAATGCTGATTCTTTTTGTCTGGGAAATCTTTCCTCTTCAGCTATCCTTGTAGCTTCACACAGAAAGAGGAGGACCTGTCAGATCAGTTAGATCGACAGGGTGGTATTTTGCTGTCAAATTAACTTCATACCTTTGTGCTACAAGGCATTTCCTTGACTGGCCCAGGAGAGTCCATGAGCAGAGATGACTGGATCTCCTAAAGCGTTCATTCTCACATCTGGCTCCATCTTCTTTGAGAGTCCATACTGTGAGCCAGTGTATGAGAAGAGAAGGAGCGATTGGATCGAAGTAGCTGGATTCCATGCATTATTGCACATGGGTCTGCCCGCCAGCCTGGCAGCAATTCCACCCAAATCACCTTGCTATGATAGGTTATGACCTCTATAGCATCTACAGATATAGGTATGAAATCCATATAGGATCTCAGAGCAAGCTTTGAAGAGTAAGGGATAAAATAAGTAAGACCATCAACAAAAAAACACTAACAGAGGATTTCAGAGCCACATTCTAAGATTAATGGAGGAAATAAATGAAGCAATGGATGGAAAATATTTGCTCTATTGTCTAGCTTTTTATGCCCATAATTTTCCAGGTCTTTCTCTTTATCCCGCCAACACATTTAACAGATATAACATTTATCTAAGTATGAAACAGCTGTCTGTGAGGATATAACACCCTCACCTCCCACATTATGCCACCAAAGATGCAGCTCATATTCCTAAGGGAAGCTGAATTCGAAGAGATAGAGTGTGTGTGCCACCCCCATGATTTTCTATGGGACACAGGGACGTGCAGAATCCTAGAAATGTGTCAGCTAAATAGTCTGGTTGAACACGCTGACTGAGAGTCTGGGTAGCACAAGTGGTTAGTTAGCTCAGTAACTCAGCACAGCTGAAAGTAAGTATGTGAGCTGATGATGCAAATAATATTTGCTTCAATTATAGCAGCTGTCTCAGTACTAGTCAATTTTAGTAGTTCCAGGTAATAATGCCTTTTTAATATACCAATTGTATGCCTTGAGTTTCCTTCTCCTTTTCCCTTCTCTTGGATCCTAGTCCAGTTAGAATCCTCTCCTTTGGCAGCATGGGCTCCAGAGGTTAAATAACAATTGAACTCTATCTCATCCTTCTCAGAATGTCTTGCTATTCTGAGAAAGTATAGATGGTTCTTCAAAGTTGATCAAATATAATCCCAGTGGAAAGCTACTAGAATTGTGAGTTCAGCCTTTATGATAAGTGGCTACTCTATCTTTATAGCAATAGTGTATATAAAAAAATCCCTGTTGCATTTCCCATATGTATGATTCAATAGGAATTGAGTAGACTCTGTGGGGGAGAGTTGTCTTGAAATCTTTTGAATTAGATATGATCCAAAAATCAATGTAGTAACATGGGTTTATTCCACTGGAACATCTTTGTGCACTACAAGTTCTTTGAGGCAGAGACCCTGCCTTATAAATCTTTGAACCGCCCACAGAGTCTGGTACCCTACTTTTAACAGGAAAGATTCTCAATAAATAATTGCTGGTAAAACATATGTGCTTTTGAAGCAATGTTTTCTTACTTTGAAGAATGAGTTATCTCAGTAATTTTAGAAGAGTGAAATACAATACTTATTTTATTATAATCTCTTGCACCAACTGCTTCAAATTAGTTTCATCAGCATCTTTTAAAAAAAAATGTTTGTAAAAAACCATTAATACATCCAGCCTCAAACTTCCCTTCAGAGTTAATGCAATCTGTTTGGGGAAGATAAGAATGAGGATATTTTGCAATTTGTAAAGTGAAAACTCACTCAATCTGGATTTGGTCCTTGTCAACCATATACACACTGGTTCTTCCTACATCCTAGAATAGAATTATTAAGGATAGAACTGCTGTGTCGTCTAATGTGAAGAAGTGCGCCACGTGCATTCCTCCTCACCCCCAGAAGTCATTATTTCTGAAATGATTGAATTATAATACTTTTCTTCTCCCTCCTGCTATCTAATGCAGTTTTACCTCCTTTGAATGTCTTCATGTTACTGAAAATTCTGTTTGTGTGTGTGAGTTGAATTTTTTTTTTTTTTTTTGAGATGGAGTTTCACTCTCGTTGCCCCGTTTGGAGTGCAAAGACATGATCTCAGCTCACTGCAACCTCCGCCTCCTGGGTTCAAGTGATTCCCCTGTCTCAGCCTCCTGAGTAGCTGGGATTACAGGCATGTGCCACCAGGCCCAGCTAATTTTGTATTTTTAGTAAAGACAGGGTTTCTCCATGTTGGTCAGGCTGGTGTTGAACTCCCGAGCTCAGGTGATCCACCTGCCTCAGCCTCCCAAAGTGTTGGGATTACAGGCGTGAGCCACCGCACCCGGCCAGATCTTTTAAAACTATTCAAAATACACTTCTGTGATGCTGTGTTAGCAGTGCTATCACACTCTGACATTTCGCTTTTCCCTTTCTCTATATTTTTCCCTTTACTATAATCCCAATTTCTTAGCTAGAAGAAAGTTCACAAGTTTAGGATTAAAGCCAGTGCTTTAACCTAGACCATTCACCTGGAGAAGATGAAGGAACAATTGAAGTAACTTCTGCTCTCTCTCTTCTATAGGAGACTCCCCACTCAACACACACACATGCATACACACATACGTGTAATATGGCCTGCCCCGTCTTCTTCAACCTAACAGGAATTTGGGATTCCCCATCTGATGGGCGCTCACACAATGATCTCTTTCATACACAGGGTGGTAATTTCACTCTAAACACTTCAATTATTTATAAATGGATCTCAGAGACAGCAACTAGCAGCTGGGCTATAGAAGCGGCTCTGACTGAGGCGTGGCCAATAGAACCACATGTCACTTTAAACAGTGTTATTAATATTTATGTGACTTGATCAGCTAGTTTAGATGCAGGTCTTCCCCGGGCTGTGTGGAAGAAGCTTTCCTATTTTCGCTCGCCTGTAATTATAGGCTGATTCTTTTCTTTGTCAAACTTGAGGGGTAATCGAAGGTCAGGTTCCTGGGATGAAAAGTGTGCCAAACACATCCAAGCTATAATGCGTTCACCACTCTTCCGTCAGCTCTTTGGGGTCAATTAAAACTTAGGTCGGGAAGTAGAAAATCTTGAAGCCCAAACTGTCAATCTTGGACAAAGATTCTGGTTTTAACTTTTAACAGGGCGAAATTGATTATGTAAACAGCACTAAATAATCTGGCATAAGGCAAACTACCAAAACAGATTAAGATATTCAGGTAAATTAATTTACAGCTTTAAAAGAGAAACACATACACTGATACACACCTACAGATATAGATAGATATGCACGTGGTAGATCGCCAGTGTACCTAAAGGGCACTGCTGCACACTTCAGGTCTCTCTTGCTTCCTGAAAAATGTCTTCTTTGCTCTCAAGAACAATACATTTGTATAACAATCTAAAGCAAGATCCTTCCTGCTCCATCATCTATTCATGAAAAAGCATATGGCATTAGTTTCTGAGAGCGCCGTAATTTCTCAAGTCAAATGTTGAAAAGGTCCAAGTCTAGTCCTGGTGAAACAATGGTGATTCCTTTGGAAAAGATGATGCGCATTTGGTTCAGAATCTGTCTTCTGCCTTTCCTATCTGGTGATGTTCCTGGCAATGGTGGTTCATCAGCTCAACGCTGGCAACCTTGAGCCTGTGGGGTGACAGCCATTAGAGGGCAGCACAGCTACATTTTCTTAGTCGTGAACCTGAGGAAACAGATGATGCATGCATTCCTTGCACGATTCTTCATGATTGAAATAATGGTCTCAGCCACAAGGCATTTTTTTCTCCCTCCGCATTTGGCCTGATTGACAGTAGAAGCTCATAGTAACAAATGAAGCTGTATCAGTAAAATGTCAGTGGAGGAACAGAATTTAACTTTTGTGTAAAGGTGTATTTCCTTATATTAAAATGACTCCATTTAGTACCTTCTTCTTCCTTAACCAAACATTTGACCTTTCTGATACAGTTTTCTCATTATTATATGTCCCTTTGTGAGAGAGAGAGAGAGAGAGTGTGTGTGTGTGTGTAGTTTAGAAATTTTAAGCAAACAAATTATTTCCCACCTAACAAAGTCCAAATTCCCAAATCTTCCATGACCCAGCACTATAGCAAAAAGAACACTTGTGAAAAGACAGGTTTAAACACTTAAGAACTAATGACCTGAAATAATGACAAATCACCTTGCATGTTATCTCATTATGTTAGCAATGGACGTCTTAGCTATAGCTGCCAGGGAGATGAGCTCTGGGTAAATAATCCGTAATTACAGTAGAGTAGATGAAGATTGATTGATAAAGGGAAGTTTTTATCCTTTGGGATCAAAGAACTTTTCCTTTGACTTTGCTGATGAATTAATTGTTACAGGATAAAAAAAAATACGGACAGTATTAATGCTGCACAATTAAAATACTCTCTACCTGAGAACTTGACTCAGTAGATCAAACACTGTCTCAGGAGTAGGAATGAACTCAGCAGCTGACCGGGTGGAGCACAGAGCACAGTCAGTGCCCCAGAACCCAGAGCGACCCAGGAGTGTTCATTCCACAGGCCAGCGGGCCAGAAACTGGAGTAATGAGATAATCAGCTTAGTCTTTAAACAACCAAAGCCAACATTTTCCCCAATTCTTGCTCTTTTCCCTTCCTTTACTCTAACCTCCCAAGGATCTGCTTTCTGCTGAGGCAAGGCTTGACAGAAATAATTCAAGATGCTGAATTTGAAAACAGAAACAAATTTTACATGTAGAAAGATAAAAAGAATCAAGTTAAGCTGGACAGTGGTTGCAGATAATTAGCATGTATGCAGGTTCCTCACACTGAACATAGACAGGTATTTGCTTTCCTTTTATGTGGAGTGGGAATAAGGGGTAATAAGTGGCGAGTTTTGATTGGGTGCCGGAGGCTTGAATATGTACCACCAAGGGAAATATAAAAGGTCAAGGAAATATTCAGTGCACATTCTAGAGACTGAATAAAAGCTTGTATTACTGGATTAACTTTTCAATCAACCAATCTAACTGTTAGTCAGGACCAATGTTCTCATTTTCTTCCTACTTACTTTGACATTATTTTTGACTCAAGTACTAAGAGCTTTGGCAGAATTGTGCTTTAGGGAGCTTGACAGACAGTGAGAAACAGAAACACAGACACATGCACACACGCACAAGTTGACTCACTGTAATTTTCACTGCCACTTTCAATCAGCACCACTATTTTTAATCATTAAGTTGCATAGTCTATGATCTTAAAGCAGATTATACCTTTGCATTACTCTGTATTAACAGCACCATGATTTATGCTAATAGGTCTGATTAACTGGGTAGGGTAGCCTGTGTCTGAACACAAGGTCAGGTGCATTCGAGTGATGCCAGACATCTGAGCACAATTCTCAGGAGTGGGGAGTTTGGCTATGATGCGTGACAGTGATGAGTGACTTAGCAGGAAGAGAGGGAGGGTTTGGTGAGCAACTTGGGCATCAGAGCACTGTCCCAAGACTCTTTTTACCAAGCAAGCCACAGATTGGTACCTACGTGGGAATAATGCTAGACACCTTACCCATTGCATCATTTATGACACTTACTCTTTACTTTTCTTTCCCGTTAGGCTAAAATCTTTTTGTGGCCAGAGGCAATATATTAGTTTTCTAGGGCTGTCATAACAAATACCACAAACTGGGTGGTGTTTGTGTGGCTTAAACACAAACATTTGTTGTCAGTTGTAGTATCGATATTGGAGGCTAGAAGTCTGAGATCCATATGGCAGCAGGGTTGGTTCCTTCTGAGGAGTGGGAAGAATAATCGGTCCCAGGTCTCTCCTCTAGCGTCTTGTGGTTTGCTGGCAATATTTGGTGGTTCTGGCTTTCAGAAGGATCACTCCAGTCTTAGCTTTGATCTTCACCTGGAGTTCTCCTTGTGTGTTAACATTGTCTTCTCTGTATGCATCTACCCCCAAATTTCCACTTTTCATAAAAACACCAGTCATATTGGATTAGTGGTGCACCACTTCAATCTGGTCTCATCCTGATATAAGTAATGACATCTGCAATGACCTATTTCCAAGTAAGTTCACATTCTGAGGTACTGGGGCTTATGACTTCAAGTGAGTTTTTTGTGGGGAAGATACAATGCAACCCGTAACAGGCAGAATCATGTTCAATATTGTATATTTAATTTATTTAAATATAGCCTTGCAGTTGGCCCTTTATCTGCTCAGAGTTAAACATAATATTATTTTAAAAGGTATAATGGAAATACTTTTATGATGGTTTATGCATTTTTAAAATTTCTAATTGGAATAGTGTAATTTTCTAAATAGTGTAGCTCTAAACAGTGTAGGTCTTAGAATTAACATAACAATCAATTGAGACAATCAGGGAATATTACTAGCCTTCCCTGTCTTTGACATAAGAGCACTTCAGTAAATCCAAACCTCCACGGCATCCCCACCAAGCAGATTATAAGGCTTAATAATCCTCAGTATCACCAAGTTCTCTTTGTCTTTAAATCCCCCAGGCTTCAGATTAAGTTGCTTCCTTTTGTATCTGCCTTCATGGAAACAAAGAGCAGTTGGCCAATGCGTTTAGTAGAAGAACCTTTATCTACCTGACAAACATTATTAGGTTTCCTCTTTACATTTTATCCACTAAATGATCATCTAACATTCACACAGGTTCTATTTGCACTCTTCATTGTCTTTGTGGCTTTTGCAAAACTTATCTAGGATCTTCTGACATTCTTAGTTATCTCAGTACTAGAGACCATTTCCAAGCAGGATGTAAGAAAATAAATTGATTGGAGCTCAAGGAGCAAGATGAATACAGAACTTTAAACAGTGGGGTAATTACTTATATTTGGGACACACATGCCATATACATTTGCCCAAGTAGAAAACATAATATTGATTACAAAGTGTGCATCTGGGATGGGTGTGCCAAAGCCATCCACAGAGGTACTCTCTGGCTTCCTGCTTGCTGTTTTGCCTTTCATTCTTTTTTTCCTTTTCTTTTTTTTTTCTTAGATGGAGTCTCACTCTGTTGCCAGGCTGGAGTGTGATGGCGTGATCTCGGCTCACTGCAACCTCTGCCTCCTGGGTTCAAGCTATTCTCCTGCCTCAGTCTCCTGAGTAGCTGGGACTACAGGCACACGTGACCACACTCGGCTAATTTTTGTAATCTTAGTAGAGACGGGGTTTCACCATATTGGCCAGGATGGTCTCAAGCTCTTGACCTCCTGATCTGCTCACCTCAGCCTCCCAAAGTGCTGGGATTACAGGTGTGAGCAACCACGCCCACCCTTTGTCTTTCATTCTTATTTCCCCTCTGTCCAGTCATCATGGTCTCATTACTTGCTCACTTAATCAATTGTGTAACTGGATAGTCAGAAAACGAATGCCTCCTTCCAGTAGCTCATTCCCCACATTCAACCCTTGGAATGAGAAGGGCAGAGTTTCTAAAAGGCTATTTGGGTGGTGTATTAGTCAGGGTTCTCTAGACGAACAGAACTAATGGGATAGATGTATATATGAAGGGGGAGTTTATTAGGAGAACTGACTCACACGATCACAAGGTGAAGTCCCATAATAGGCCGTCTGCAAGCTGCGGAGCCAGGAAGCCAGTCCGAGTCCCAAAACCTCGAAAGTAGAGAAGCTCATAGTGCAGCCTTCAGTCTGTGGCCGAAAGCTGGAAAATCCCTGGCAAATCACCGGTGTAAGTCCAAAAGTCCAAAAGCTGAAACATTTGTAGTCTGATGTTCGAGGGTAGGAAGCATCCAGCACAGAAGAAAGATGGAGGCCAGAAGACTTATCCAGTCTAGTCTTTCCTCCTTCTTCTGCCTGTTTCTACCTGGCCGTGCTGACAGCTGATTAGATGGTGCACACCCAGATTGAGGGTGGGTCTGCCTTTCCCAGTCAACTGACTCAAATGTTAATCTCTTTTATCAACAGGCTCACAGACACACCCAGGAACAATAGTCTGCATCCTTCAATCCAATCAAGTTGACACTCAATATTAACCATCACAGGTGGGATCCTAAGAAATTGAACTGATAGAAGGGCATTAGGAGCCAATGTGTTTCAGGAGATTTGGGATATCCAGACACTAGGAAGAAAAAATGGGTTTATGGGTCTCAGGAGTAGCTGAGACCAGCCTCCAGTTACCCAGCTTCCGTGTGAAGGTCCCTGAGAAGCCGAGTGTTGGGGGGTGTAATAGGAATGGAGGTGGTGGTAGTGGGAGCAAAACACTAAAATTTGTATCCTAGAGAGGTGAGGGGAATTTGCATGAAAGTAATACAGCCACCCATCTTCAAGCACCATAGATAAGAAAAGATGGCCTTTCTGCAGATATTCTGGACCATGTGTGCAACACAGGAAATGCAAACATTTGTTAGATGGGGAAAGACCAGTCTCAAAAATAGCTAAGATAGAACTTACTGCCATCCTAGTGGGATGGTTTCTTTATTTTTTATATTTTCTTTTCTTTCTTATTTTTTTTTTTTCAGAGCCTCTATTGCCTAGGCAGGCGTGCACTGGCATTATTATAGCTCACTGCAGCCTCAACTTCCCAGGCTCAAGGTAATCTCCCACCTCAGCCTCTTGAGTAGCTGGGACTACAAGTGTGCACCACCGTGCCCAGCTAATTAAAAAAATTTTTTTTTTTTCTAGAGATGAGGTCTTACTATGTCGACGAGACTGGTCTTGAACTCCTGGGCTCACATTTGAGAGGCCTCTTACCTTGGCCTCCCAAAGTGCTGAATTACAGGCATGAGCCACCATGTCTGGCTCCCCTACTGAGATGGTTTCTAAACATATAGCATTTGATTTAAGGAGAGAGGAGAAAGTAACTTTTCTTTTGCTTCTTTTTTTTTTTTTTAACATCTAGCATTGCAGGATAAAATTCATGTCTATTAGTCAGCATTTTCTTTTCCATTACCATGGTTACCAATGATGATGATGATGATAATAGCTGGTATTCATCAAACTATTGCTGTGCAACAGACACTAAGCTAAAGCTAAATGCTTTACATGGATCAATTTCACTTTCACAGTAGTTACTATTATTAATCCCTTTTTACAGGTAGAAAATTGAGGCTGGAGAGTTTATGTAATTTCTTCACGTTTACAAAGCAATTAAACACAAGAGTTGCATGAACTTGGACTCCCCATCCACCTCACCCTGTTCTGATGAAACTCTATATGCTATGCTGCCTTTATATTGATCAAAGTGTTGACAAATGAATGAGTATGCATCCAGAAGTAGGGCTGGACAATAATTTATCTCTTTTTTTTTTTCACCCTAACCCTTAATTTGTGATTCTTGATTAATGGATACTTAATGAATCGAAAGAGAATTGGAAACAATTTTGCAAGGAAAAGAGAAAATAGCTTTAAGATATATGAGAAGAGGGACACCTAAAGAGATTGTGCTGATAAAACAAGATATCTGTATGTACATGCTGATAAATTATAGATTGCATTATAACTCTTGTTATTCCTTGTATCCCTCCCTCTTTTCTAAGACATCATGTAATGTTCTCCTATTGCATTTCGGATTTCTACATATTATACCAGGAAATCTTAACACTGTGGTGGAATGAGCTGGTGAGGACTGCTCTCTGCAAAGGAATAAAGTCAAAATTAAAATCTCTCTTTTTTATGTTTTTTCTCTCCCTCTCTCTCTTTCTCTCTCTTTTTTTCTCTCTCTCTCTCTTTCTCTCTCTCTCTCTCTCTCTCAAACTTGACACAAAAATAAAAATCACCAGGTGCCAGAAACAAAATGGAAACTCGGAAACGATGCCATTCTGATCTAGTAGAGGAGTAGTTAGTGAATATTTTCTGTAAAGGACCAGATAGCAAATACCTTAGGTTTTTGAGGTCATATGGTCTATGTTATAACTATTATAGCCCAGAAGAAGTAACAGACAATATGTATATGAATGAATGTAGTTGTGTAGCAATAAAACTTTATTTACAGAAATAGGCAGCAGGCCACAGAGTGCTGACCACTGTAATAAAATATCACAATCAACATAAGCCCAGAGTATGGTCTGGGGATTGGGATGTCAATGCCCACTGATATGGTTTGGCTCTGTGTCCCCCCCCAAATCTCATCTCGAATTGTAATTCCCCACATGCTGAGGGAGGGACCTGGTGGGAGATGACTGGATCATGGAGGCGGTTTGTCCCATGCTGTTCTCTTGATAGTGAGGGCGTTCTCATGAGATCTGATAGTTTAAAAGTGGCAGTTTCCCTGCTCTCTCTCTCTCTCCTGCCACCTTCTGAAGAAGGTACTTGCTTCTCTTTCACCTTCTGCCATGATTAAGTTTCCTGAGGCTTCCCCAGCCATGTGGAACTGTGGGTCAATTAAATATCTTTCCTTATAAATTACCCAGTCTCAGGCAGTTCTTTATAGCAGTATAAAAATGGACTAAATTACACCCACATGGGGATGGGATACTGAGCTTTGGGCCAAGATGAAGTCTGGAACAAGAACTGAGACAGTTGCCTAAATCTGAGTCATCTAAAGTCCTAAACCATTAAGTAAAAGAAAAACACACTTTTTCTTTTTTTCTCTTTCTTTCTTTCTTTCTTTCTTTCTTTCTTTCTTTCTTTCTTTCTTTCTTTCTTTCTTTCTTTCTTTCTTTCTTTCTTTCTTTGAGACAGGGTCTTTCTCTGTCACCCAGGCTGGAGTGCAGTGGTGCATTCTTTGCTCACTGCAGCCTCCACCTCCAGACTCAAGCCATCCTTCCACCTTAGCCTCCCAAGTAGCTGAAAGTACAGGTACACACCACCACACCCAGCTAATTTTTGTATTTTTTATGGAGGTGGGGTTTCATCATCTTGGCCAGGCTGGTCTCAAACTCCTGAGCTCAAGTGATGTGTCCACCTTGGCCTCCCATAGTGCTGGGATTATAATCATGAGCTGTTGTGCCTGGCCCTTTCTTTCTTTCTTGTTTTAAATTGCATTGATTTGTTTGAAAAATCAGTTAATTGCACAGGAAACTAAAATAATTCACCAACTAGCCTAGGGAAATAGAAAAGAGGCTCTGGGTGACTGACACTCAAGGGCCTTGGTTGCAAACAATATTAATAACCTATACACTTCAAGCAGAAAAAAATATCAAGGAGGCCCAGAAAACTGGAATCTGGAGCTCCCAGCCAGGTATAATGACCAACCCACTATAGGATGTCACTATGATCCTCAAGACTGGATACCAGAAGCTCCACCTCTGTCTCTTCTCCTGGGGCCTCTGCTATCATGTTTGCCAGAATATTTATCCTCCTCTCACAGTGACTTCCCGTCTCTCCTTCCCAGAGTCAAAATATCTCATTATTGGAATCCTCACTACTGATAGTCCAGAGATATGAATTTTGTTTTTCTACCTCGTAAAGGAGGAACTTTAAATGTGAGGAATTAATGCAATGTACAGAGGTTTTTCAAAGATGTTGGTTAGCCACAAATAATTAGAATCTATGAGGATGATGATTTTTGGTGTGTGTCTGTGAGAAATTTTAAAATTCTAGCCTCTGCCACATTTGGGGGAGCACTCTGTTTTTCTTCTTAAGGAAAAAAATGTATTTAAACTTTTAGCCCATGGGTAAATGTTGAAAAACTCCCCAAGTGTCTAAATACGTCTTTTAGGTATTAATATATTTGAATATAAAAACTCCCCAATTGTCTAAATGTGTCTTTTAGGTATTAATATATTAATATATATGAATATTTGAATTCAAACAAGATCCACATCTTGCATTTGGTTCTTTTTTAAGTCTCTCTCATTCTATAACCATCATCCCTTTTCACTTTTTTCTTCATTTCTTTGATTTGTTCTAGAAAGCACTTCACATAGGAATACTGTATTTTGGATTCCAGTGAGCATTTTCTTCCAATGTTCTTTAACTTATTTATCTTCTATATTCCCTGTAAGTTGGTAGTACGATCTAGAGAATCATTTTATTCACATTCAGTTTTTGTTTAGATAAGAGCCCTCCATTCCTGCTGTGTTACAAAACAAGGCACAGAAGATCTGGCTCTTCCCCTTTCAGTAATGCCAAGATGAATTACTGGGTTCAGGTTGTCTTGGCTCATTCATCCATTATCAATTTACCAATCATCATTTCACATGATAGTTTTAATATTTATGACAATCATTGTCTGTATCCATTATTTATTTCATTATGGGTTTCAAAATAGTGATTTTCTAAGTCTACAATTCTTTGTGCATTCTAAAGAACATTCTATTACCAACTATGTGGAATATAATTTATACAGAAAGGTAGGTCTTTGATGGATTTTATCATTTTCATAGTGAGTGGGTGCTCTAGTGAACTCCTGTGATAACTGTTTTAGTCTACTTGGGCAGCTATAATGAAATACTTTAGACTGGTAGTTTATAAACAACAGAAACATATCACAGTGCTGAAGGCTAAGAAATCCAAGGTTAAGATGCTGGAAGATTCAGTGTCTGTTGGGTGCTTACTCTCTGCTTCATAAATAATGGCTTGCTGCAACTTCACAAGGTGGAAAGAACTAAAGAGGATAGGAGCTCCCTTGAGCCTCTTTCATGAGGGCACTAATCTAATTCATAAGCATGGAACCCTGATGACATCATCACTTCCCAAAGGCTCCAACTGCTAATACTATCAAATTGAAATCTGGTGAGACATACACATTCAGATCATAGTGATGACCAGTGTGTGTGTTTTTAAAAAAAATTTAGTATCATTATAATTTAACAAATGTTTAATATTACTCTAAATGCATAGATTTCTAAAAAAGTATTTAATTTGCTCCAATGTGTCTATTCTGTCTTTGCTCAAATTGTGCCAGCTTTTGACTGGTGAATACTCCTCTATGTTGGCCCCTATAATCTCGTTACTCTTTGATAGCTTCCTTTGGTAGCCTACTAAGATATCTCCAGCTCATTTTGTACATTTTCTTTGGAAGACCTAGAATAAGGAATTTTTCCAAGAAGCTCTGGTTCTTTGTAGTGGAAAATGAAATTTAGGGTCTTGGGTGATGGCTAAGTTCATTACTACTGGGATATCATTCCTTCTTGGTCTTTTCAATGAACAGAGCAACGAAACACAATTTTTTGAAGGAAAAGTAATGCATTTATATTGATATTTCTAATTTAAAAAATGTCTTTTTTGGCCAGGTGCAGTGGCTCACGCTTGTAATCTCAGCACTTTGGGAGGCCAAGGCAGGTGGATCACGAGGTCAGGAAATCGAGACTATGCTGGCCAACATGGGGAAACCCCGTCCCTACTAAAATACAAAAAATTAGCCGGGTGTGATGTCACATGTCTGTAGTCCCAACTACTCTGGAGGCTAGGCTGAGACAGGGGAATCACTTGAACCTGGGAGGTGGAGGTTGCAGTGAGCCAAGATAGCACTCCTGCCCTCCAGCCTTTGTGACAGAGAGAAAAAAAAAAAAGTCTTTTTAAAGCTGAAAATTTCATGTATATTGTATTATAAAAGATACTGAGTTTTCCCAGATAATTACAGTTGACCCAGGAAACAAACAAAAGGGAGGAGACAAGGGTATAGGAAATTAAGATTTTAGAATAGGAACCCCAGGGATTTGGAGCTTATTCTTCTGAGTTAGAGACTTTACTAGCATCTCTGCAGTTGGCCTTACCAGGCCAACTGTAGCCTCCCAGGGGACACAGTGGTCCTTATGCCAGTGCCTCTAGTTACTTCATCCAAAGCTAACATAAAATGTTATTAAAAATTAACAACTAAACACTTTTGCCTATTTCATTTTCTTTCCCTAGTAAGCATCTTGGCTTTGTTGCCTTAAGGCTCAACAATATTTTTTTGATCTTTAAAGTCCAGTAATTGTATTAGATAATATTTTAGTGTGTCCTCTGTTTTTTACAGATACCCATTGTGCCCTTTCAGTAGTTACTTTTTTTAAAAAATATTTTTTGGTAAATTTTTCTTAATTTGAATATTTGTTCTGTACCATTCTTGGATTTCCTCTTTAGAAGCCCCTTTATACATGTTTTGGCTCTTCTTTGTCAACCATGTTTGCCACTCTCTCAACTACTTCTTAACCTTTTTCTTAATTCCAAATTTTTATCATTTTTACTTTCTACTTGCTTTAAAGTATTGTGTGTTTTCTCTGTTTCTTCTTGTGTGAATTCTAGTTCAGGCTTCATTCTGAAATACTTTTTTTTTATTTCTAATTCATTGTTCTCACCTTATATCTAAGTTTTCTAATCCTAACTTGTTATGTTCTTTAATTTTTAAAATTACATTTTAAAATTTCTTTTTGCTTATTTGAAATAGTTATAGTTTTCATCTGTTTAATGGTCATATATTCCTGGAATACTTTTAATATCTCTAGGGACATTCTACTCATTATTTATTTTATTTTTTGCATTTGACACAGTTCTGTTCATTGCTTATTTTTGTGTACTATTGGATTTACTGACCTTTTAGGAGGCCAGTTGGGTCAGGTTACCTTTGCCAGCTTCACAGATCTAAAACTTCTACTTGTTTTATCTTTGACAGATGTTTATAAATTCAAAGCTCAGTAAATATGACTCTGTTTTCTGAGATATTCTACCTCCTTCCTCCTCCCCTACTTTAAGTTTCCCTTAACTTTTACTTTTATTTATTCTTACTTGCTTACTTTGGAGACAATTCCCACCAGTTTCTCATAGGGTTTTTTTTACCCCCAAAAGGGGCCTTGTTTATTTAGTTGTATGAGCCCATTTTCCCAAAGTGCCTGCACATTCAGAGCCACACCTAATAATTGCCTGTGAATGTTCAAAACCCTCCCAAGTTTATTTTGGCCTCTCACACTTCACAATAAATACCTATTGACAGTTTAGGTATTCTCTACTGACAGTCTATTGACAGTTTAGGGGTTCTCTATCAACAGTGTTAAGAGTTCAGGTGTTTTCTCATTTTCAGGTCCAGCAGATTGCTTTCCTCTGTTATCTGCTACATGGATGCTGATAGCATGTTTTGTTCACGTATTCTTCTATTTTGTGGACTGTGGGAATGCTTTGTCACTTAATCTTCTTTTAAATGTTGCCTGTGCATTTTTGGTTTTGTATTCCTAGTTGCTCTGTTCATTTTTCTGAGGGTATTTGGGAAGCATATTTACTTGTTCCTTATTTTTTACTTATATTACTGTTGCTTCTCTCTTATGCTGAAATCTTGGTTCATAATATCAAAAGATGAAGTTATAACAATTTAAATAAATTAATTTGCTTTATTTGCAGTTCTAGAGTCAGGCAACACTTCATTTCGTTACATAGAATAAGTGTTCCAATGAGCTAAGCAGAGGAGATTGGTTTTATAGACAGGAGAGGGCTGAAGAAAGTAGACACAAAGAGCAAAAGGTAGATTGGTCATTTTAAAGTTATTTTGTTTGTAAGGTAGACACAGGGAAATATAATAATAGAAAAATAACTGATTAGTTAACATCAGCTTACTTCAAGATAATTTTATTTTTCTTGGTGTGGATTAGCACAGAGGAAAAATTGTTATTATGTCCACTGACACTGGCCTGTTTGAGAAATTTGTCTATTATTTCTCTCTTCTGATTTCCCAGAAGGTCAGATAACAACTTACTTTTGGTTTGGCGAAGTGGAACTTTAGTATAAGTGACTTCATTTTGGTTTTATTCTGATCTCAATCCAAAACAATGGGCTCTGATCATTTTTATTTAACAATAACAACATTGTGAAATAAACAACTGTGTTAAATAAACATTGTTATGCCATATTTATTTATTTAAATCTACCTTTTGGTCTTTGTGTCTGCTTTCTTCAGCCCCTTTTTGCCTATAAAACCAATCCCTTCTGCTCAGCTCATTGGAACGCTTATTCTATTTGATGAAATGAAGTGTTGCCTGGCTCTAGAACTGTCATTACTGTTAAATAACAACTTTAATATATTACTTTATCTTGCCATATATTTATAACAGCTCCAAAGTAGGATATAACTACTGTATTTAAAGTTTAAGATTTCCTTATATTTATTATTTGTCTTAGAATTAGGATGCTCAGCTTGTTTTGGTTTACCTGGAACTTTCCTGGTTATAGCACTAAAGGTCATGTGTCTTAGGAAACCCCTCAGTCTTATGTAAAAACCTGGATGATTTGTCAGTCTGCATGTGCCACTAGAGATATAGGGTCAAAATACTCTGTTTAATATTCACTCGAATTCATTTGGTTTTAAATATGGCATGCCAATAGTTAGGTAACTTGTTTTATGGTTTTTACTTGTAGAGAATGCACACATTTTCAATTAAAGTAAAATACGGAAAAAAATGTTAAAAACACTTCTATGATGAAGGGTCATTCACATTTTGTTCATAGCCTTTGCACATTTTTTCTATTGGTTCGTTGGTGCTTTTCTTCTCAATGTTTAGAAGCTCTTTGTATAGTAGGAATATTAACGCTTTGTGGAGTAAGTTGAAAATAACTTATTTTGCAGTTTTTTAATTGACTAGTGAAAATTTTAATTTTTAGTTTTCATATAATTTACTTTTGAATTTTGAGTCACAGTTCAATAAGCTTTCCTTACTCTCAGTTTTTAGGTAGGAATTTGTTCATTTTTTCACTAGTTCTTAGGTAACTTCCTTTTTTGAATTTGGATCTCTAATTTTAAATTTTTATTAACATTTTAAATTGTTTTGTTAAAAACCCTTTAATTTTTTACACTCTTGATTATTTTTGAGAGTGGGATAAAATACTTCTACCTCCATTGTTGATTTATCAATATTTTATAGTAGGTCCACTGATTTCCTCTTCACTTCTTACGTGGTTAAACTGCTAGGTGCATAAACATCAAGAGTGTCAAAACTTTCTGGTGAAAAAAATGTCTTTTATGATTACATAATGATTCTCTTTATTACCTTAAAGTTTATTTTCAGTATAGCTAAAACAGACTTCTATTCTACTTAGTATATTTTTTCTTACTTTATACTCATGTCTTTAAATTTCAAATATATCTGTTATGTGGCACATATAGCTGGATTTAAATGTTTTTAAATTAAACCTGAGAGACTCATTCAAATATCTAACACATATATTAAGATTTATTTATACCTTATTATTATGCCTTTTCCATTTTACCAAGTTTCTTATTTTTGCCTTTCCACCATTTGTCTTCTCTTATGAATTCTATTTTCTTTGTTCCTCTTAATAATGAATCTATCTAATTTCATAGTCACCTGAATGGGGATGTTAAAATAATAGCATTCCTATGCATTTGTAAGTAAACATTTGCTATTTAATGTTTTTTGAGAGCTATTTGAGCCTTCTTTGTAGCACTGTCTGATGCACTAGTAGCTTAAGTAGAGGGAGTAAGGAAGAGATATAACATTCTCCTTTTGGCTGCACCTCTGATAGGCTGGGGTAGAAGAAAAGGGAATGAGAAAGTAGAGTGAGCCTCTGCCCATCTGGATGAAGTTCTGGTCCTTTCATGGACTGGATGGCTTTAAATACCATTTCAATTTATATCTCATGCACTCAGAGATTGGATGTGTCTCTAGTGTTCTATCCATTCAATCCCACAAGGCCAGATTTGAGAATTGTTATCACTTCTGTAACTTCTAGAAAGTGGGTACTTATGCGGTATTAATGGTCTCCTTCTCCACCCTGCAGACTACTCTTCAGCTCTCTTTTTCTCTACTCAGTATTGGGAGAATCAGCAGGTCTACTAGCCAAGTTGAAGTCCACAAGTGAATGAAATTCAAATTTCCCCATTCTTACAAATCATTCTGCTATAAAGACACATGCATGCATCTGTTCATTGCAACAGTATTCACAATAGCAAAGATGTGGAATCAACCTAAATGTCCATTAATGATAGGCTGGATAAAGAAAATGTGGTACATAAACACCGTGGAATACTATGCAGCCATAAAAAACCATGGAATCATGTCTCTTGCAGTAACATGGAAGGAGCTAGAGGCCATTATCCTTAGCAAACTAACACAGGAACATAAAATCAAATACCGCATGTTCTCACTTATAATTGGGAGCTAAATGACAAGAACACATAAACACATAGAGGGGAACAACAGAGGGGCCTATCGGAGGGTGGAGGGTGGGAGGGAGAGAATCAGGAAAAATTACTAATGGATATTAGGCATAATATCCAGGTGATGAAATGATCTGTACCACAAACCCCCATGACGTAACTTTACCTATATGACAAACCTGCACCTGTACCCCTGAACTTAATAGTTTAAAAATTTTCCCCATTCCTGCCTGATTAACTATTAATTTTTATGAGAAACTTCTCAAAACTTTACCTTGGTCCCATGCCTTAGACGCATGTTTCAAAACGAAAGGGAGAAAAGAACTTTCATGTGCATTGTACTTTCTACAAGGCTGATGAAAAATCCTCTTCCTCTTTCCAGTACTATTAAAATACGGAGTAGGGGTATAAGTGGGTGTGTGGCCACTTGTTTGAGGATAAGCTGTATCCTAATACCAGTGGTTCCATTATAATGTGTGTAGAGTGGTGCGAAGCACCTTTTTGGAGGTTTTTTCCCCTTAGTTGCAGTAATGAGGTCCCAGGGAAAGTTTTACTCAGGATCCTATTGTAATTGCTTAGATTTACCTACATTTGCCATTTTCTTTCATTGTTAGTTACTCTCTCTAATCGACTCCCTTTATCTTTCTGAGTTAATTTCTCTTTTCTTGAGGGATGTTCCCTAAGTGTTTCTTTGAGCTAAGCCTGTAAGTGGTAAACTCTTAATTGTGAATGTGTCTATTTTGTTTGCATTCTTTAGTTTTATTTAGCTGGGTATAAAATTCTAGATTTTCTGTTATTTCTCTTCATCAATTTGAAGATATTTATTTTCTTCTGGATTCTGTTATTGTTAATGATAAATCTGATGCCCAAATGTATCTTCTTCAATAAACAGTGATGTTTCCCTGTTTGTATTTATTTTTTTCAGTTGCTTTTTAATATTTTCACTATGTCTTTGATGTTCCATAGTTTTGTAACTCTATATATGGATTTATTTATCTTTTTGGGACTCTCTTTGAGTCTTCTTTCTGAAATCTCTTTCAGATATCTTTAGATTAAATGTTTTTCCCCAGAATTTGTATTTGGGACTTTTTAGTTCCAGCAACTGGGAAAACTGTGCTGTTAAAGTCCATCTCCTCCTATAAACCCATGAGAATATTGAAGCCAGGTACAGTGGTACACATCCATATTCCAGCTACTTGGGAGGCTGAGGTGGGAAGATCACTTGAGGCCAGGAGTTCAAGACCTGCCTGGGCAGCACAGTAAGTATCTATCTCAAAAAAAAATGGATAAAATATAATTCTTTCATAACTGAGCTTGAAAGAAAGGAAAACCTTATGATAACTCAAACTAAGAAGAATCCCAAAACCAGAGCTATAAGCTTGTGAACTGTCCTGGGAGTGGGCAGGTATGTAAGGGTCACAACTGTAGGCTCCAGTACTTAGGAAGAAAGAGGATCTGGCCTTGGACCCATGCAGAGAAACAATGAGATGGCACAAATGGAAGAAGAGTAAAAGACGGAGAAGATAAAATGAGAAAGTCCAAAAAGAAATTGAATAAGATGAGCAAAAGGCATATTAAAAAGAGAGTGGTCCCTGGGACTGGGAGCTGTTCCTCTGGCTCTGGACATAGGCACACACCTGCTTGGAGGATGGCCTGAGATGTGTCTGCTTGAGGGTGGCCCACAGGCCTATTTCTCATGTGTAGAGGATGGGGTGGGGGAGGAACAGGACTGTTTCACAGGCCAGGACTCAAGCGCAGGGCTGCCGTGCAGTGCTCAATGGATCTAGGGGCATGCCCGCCAAAGGTGGCTATTTCTCAGGCCCAGGACGGGGCTGCACTGAGGCTGGGAACGACAGAGGAAAGGTAAGGATAGGGAGAGATTTGTTAAAGTATACAAAATTACAGCTAGATAGCAGGAACAAGTTCCAACATTCTATAACATTGTAGGATGACCATAGTTAATAATAGCATGTAGTTTTAAATAGCTAGAAGGAGCATATTAAACATACCCAACACAAATAAATGAGAAATGCTTCAGAAGATAAATATGCTAATTACACTGATCTGATCACTATACATTCTACATATGGAAACATCACTATGTAACCAATAAATATGTACAATGGACAAGATTAATCTATTAAAAAAAAGAATAGCTAAGAATTTTCCAGATCTGAGAACTGAGTGAAGTATAGAGATTCCAGAATGGAAAAGTGAACTTAAACCATGAAGATGATGCTAGCTGCTGGCCATAACATACTTTTATGAAATATTAGGAGAAAAATAACTTTACTCTCAGTTATACATTTACTGAACTTTTTATTGTCACTTGACACAACTCAAGAAGAAACCAGTGAATTATTTCAATTATTCAAGAAGAAACCAGTGAATATAAACAAATGTATACTAATAATGTTATTAAAGAGAAGATGTTAGTGTGCTGTCTGGCATATACTTTTTTACCATAATTTTACCACCTACATACTTCAGAATACTCATAGAATTATTGATCTGGTTATATCTACAATACCTATTTTAATACCTCGCTATAAACATTGAGTAACTGGGGAAGACATCTGCAGCCAGGGGTGTGGTTGTTCATTGACCCATGGTTACTCTGAGCATTATGACATCAGCTGGCAACTATGCTATTGTATTTGGATAAAAAGTACAAAACTTATACACACACACTATATATGTGTATACAGATATATTATTTTTCCAATTCAGGAAGCATAGCACAAACTACCACTCAGTAGGCTAGAGGTGGGAGAACATTACTCTTGTAGCTCACAATTCATCATTAAAATGGAAGGGTTTTTATAAATGCAAAGCATTCTATGAAACCTTATTAAACCAACCGGTTGTGAAAACAAATAAACAAATGAATACACGAGCAAACCAAGAGACCACAAAATAACAGTACAAGAGCAAAGCAAGACATGGGAAGTCCCCATGACTAATTCTCAAAAAGAGAAAGAACAGGAGCATTTGAAAAATAGGCACCCCAAGCTCATTTCTTCCCCTTCATGGATAAGGAACTTGAAGTCCAGAGAAATGACGAGATCACTCAAGTCCCAGAAACGGGACAACAGCGGTGCATGACAGTAGAGAGCAGTCTTGTGAGACTCAAAATATTTTGTTCTACAAATGACATTACAAGATGATCCAGCATGTCTTGTTCAGGCCATGGAGACAGTGGATTAAATGACAGCTGCCTCCCTGTTATTGTTACAGTTAGTTCTCCACATCCACAGGTGCTACATCCCAATTTCAACCAAGTGTGAATCGAAAATATTTAGGAACAATGAAACAATAAAAATAATAAAACAACAATGAAAACTAATACAAGTTTAAAAAACAATATGGTATAACAACTATTTGCATAGCATTTACATTGTATTAGGTATTATAGATAATCTAGAGATGATTTAAAGTGGGGGGGGGGTGCTGTTATATGCAAATACCATGCCATTTGCAATAAGGGACTTGAACATCCATGAAATTTGGTATTTGTTAGGGGTCATGGAACCAATCCCCCATGGGTCGGAGGAATTGGAGGGACGACTGTTTATGTTTCATGTTCCTATTCCACAGCAGAAGGAGTGAGGGGCATCAAGGCTTGGGGAGTCTGACAGATGGATACAACCAGCAGTTGTGGAGGAAAGAGTAATGTTTCCTCAAGCAGAAGCTTTCTGATTTGGGCCTTGAGTGTCACACGTCTCAGCAAGGGGAAGTTAATTCCACCCTTCACTCTTCCCCCTTCGGTCTCATCCTCATCTCTCCCTGCACCTGCTCTCCTTGTGTGCTCCATCCTGGCCATCTTCTCTATTTACCACCCTGGCTCTAGCAGGGTTGTGGCATTGAGCTCTCCATGTCCATGATGATTAGCTGCCCAGGAAAATGAAGAAAATGAAAACAGAAACTGCTTGAGAACTTTGCTGAACTCAATAAGCTCTTTCACCTTTTCCGGACCTCCCCAGTGCTCACAGAACAGCTCTTCTGACCTTTGAGACAGCGTTTTTGTCATCACTCAAGAGAGACGCCCAGCCTCCTGCTGACACCTTAGGGATGACACCTGGCTTCCTGTCTGCCGCCTCCAGAGGCTGGTACATTTGTCAAAAAACGTGATGGTCAGTGCCTTCATTACACAGATTTGGTTTCACTGTGAGGCACAGTTAGCACCTCCATCTGCCATTTCTGCTGGTTACCTGCTTACTGCCCCTTGGGTTTATTTCCTTCAATAAAAGAGACATTATTATGGCTGCCTCCAAAAGTCCTGTTTTTGGGGCCATCTGTTTTATCTCTATAAATTAGATTCTGCAAAGATGAAGAAAAATCATATTGAAAAACTGCCCCTACCAAAAACTTGCATTCTGTTTAAATCAGGGTCCTCCAGGTCCATAGAATGAAGGAGATAATTTTAAAGTTTTCTCCTCTGGGTGCTCCCCATTTCTCTCAGCATTTTTGGCTACTTGATACTTTGCAGCCAGTTTCTTATTAAAGATAACATATGCTGGCTAGGCGCCGTGGCTCACGCCTATAATCCAAGCGCTTTGGGAGGCCGAGGCAGGTGGATCAGCTGAGGTCAGAAGTTTGAGACCAGCCTGGCCAACATGGTGAAACCCTGTCTATACTAAAAATACAAAAGTTAGCCGGGTGTGGTGGTGGGCGCCTGTAATCCCAGTTACTCGGGAGGCTGAGGCAGGAGAGTCACTTGAATCAGGGAGGTGGAGGTTGAAATGAGTGGAGATCGCGCCACTGCACTCCAGCCTGGGCGATAAGAGTGAGACTCTGTCTCAAAAATAAATAACATAAAGTAACATAACATAACATAACATAAGCTGAGCTTTTAACCTACATTCTTCATAGGTTTTTGCTTATGTTTGCTGGAGGATACTATGAAACTGATTTAAAGAGAAAGAAAACATAAGATTTATGATATTTAATAATATTTATAAAACTATGTCTATGTAAAATTATATGATGCATAAATAAAACAGTGTTAATTCCTTACATTGAGCACATTCATGCCAACTTTCTTCACACGCTGCTTTACAGAAGAGAGAGAGAAACAGGAGGCAACCAAAACAATCAGGCATCACAAACTGCATGCAGGCTTCTCATCCTTATTCAGAGCACAATATCAACATTTATTTTTGCACTGTGGCAGGTTTCAACTGGCTGCTGAGAATGAGAAAATAGCTCTATAACCCAGGATTTTTACTCACCACAGAACTCAGTTCGTAACTCTGCAGGAAACTCTACATACCTTAGAGGATACATGCCTCTTAAAATTATTGGGAAAGAGTTTGGGAGAGGTAGGGCTAAGGGAATTTGAGGATAACCAAGAAATCGTCTCTAGGTGATTTCTGGTTAGAACAGCTTATCTGTGATAGGGCTTTATTTATTAGCAACCAGTATTTCCTTGGGAAATATCCACATGAGTCCTTTCATTCTGGGAGAGACTGCTGCTTTTCCAAGTAAAACAATTCTCCCTTACTCTCTGGGTCAAAGAGAGATGGAGGCTTCTCTAGTCTGGATGCTTCCTACCAAGGGTAACCTGAGGCTTAGGTAAATGAGAGAGAGGAGCTGACAGCTCCCAACACTGTCGTAAATGCAAAAGAACACTTTGAGCAGAATTAAATTGTTTTCTAAAATAAATAGCTTTTCTTGCTAAGAACGCTATGATTATAATAAAACCTTCATATATCTGTGGACACTCCTAATATTTGCAGGCTTATGTCATGGTGGGGGGAAAGATGGATTTTCAGAACCATCACATAGCCATCATAATCTGAAGTGGGACACTAGAAGTTGACTGTAAGAGCCACACAAATTGTCGTCCTTGCCGTTCTACTCTTTGTAGCCAACTGAAAACAGGCACAGTGCTTGGAATGACTGAACTGAGTAAAGATGGGTAAAATTGCATGTTTTCCATGTTTAGGTTTCAACATATTCCTATGTCTAAACTGGTATCAGCAAGGGAAGTTTTCTTGCTGAAAGAGATTGTTCTTTAAGGCTTAAATTTTTTGTGACTTCATGGTATTCACACTGAATTTGTTTCAAAAAGGACTGTCATTATGACTTGCAGGGGCTTGTTCATTACAGATCCAGTTGTGAGGTTCAGGAAAAGGTATTTGCAAATTGCTACCCGTAATGCAAAACTAAACCCCCAAGAAGCTGGTTTCTTTCACAATTTGTATTTTATGATATAGGATTATGTTGATTTCATGAAAAATTTAAAAAGAAAATTCCTTCCTGCTGAGTAACACTGCTCAATAAAAACCCAGGAAAGATGAGGCTTCCTAATGAGACACTCAGATGAGGGCTCCTAGCACAGTGGAAAAAGGTTGAAGAGAAAAATAATAAAGAAAATAAGTTTCTAAACAGTACTTGATGGGAATCCTTTCAGGATTAAAGAATGTGACTTTTCTTTCTCTTTTCTGTTGGAGCTCATTGAAACACTAGTTAGACTTGTGGTAAATAAAATAACATTGCTCGTTCAGGTCAAAAGACAAGTGCTCCTCCTCCACAAGGTAAGAAGTTTCTCTTTCAATTAAAGCACTCAGAGAGCGCATAACATTTTGTCAGAGATGTTGTGAAGAGGTTGAATAGAGGCCCTTTAAGGTTCCTGAAAACTCTGAAATTCTACAGAACTATAAAATGTATTAGTATTTTCTTACTGTCAAGAAAGAAAAGGAGGGAAATAATATTTTGGGGCATCTACTAAGTGGCAGTTGCCAATATAAAGCACATGGTTATTCCACAGCTGGTGTTGGTGACTTTAATATAGTTTAAAAAGAGTAACAGCAAATTTCTTAAATTTACATGTTTAAAAACTTTTTTGGCTGGGCACAATGGCTCGATCACGAGGTCAGGAGTTCAAGACCACCCTGGTCAACATGGTGAAACCCCGTCTCTACTAAATATACAAAAGTTAAGCAGGCATAGTGGTATGTGCCTGTAGTCCCAGCTACTTGGGAGGCTGAGGCAGGAGAATTGCTTGAACCCAGGAGGCAGAGGTTGCAGTGAGCCAAGATCATGCCACTGCACTCCAGACTGGGCAACAGAGCGAGACTCTGTCTCAAAAAAAAAAAAAAAAAGAGCAAAAAACCAAAACATATTTTCACCTGCACTATGTTTTTTGATTCTTCTATCAGCCAATGAGGTGGGAGGGCAGATGTCTCCATTCGCATTTTGTAGGTGGGGATATGCAGCAGAGAGCTGTGTGACTGGCTTCTCGCACACAGCTAGTCACTGAGGGTTTGTCTAGGGCAAACAGTGACCAATCATCACAATCCACAGGTTGCCGACATCTGTAACAACTGCAAAAATAAGAAGCTGGGTGAATCAATTCCCAGCATCTTTCTCATCTGTTAAATGAAGAGAAGTAATGACCATCCAATCTACTTTAAAGGTGTTTTGAACATAAACAAACAATAGCCAAAAGAGAGGCAATGATTTTGATGCAGGATTTAAAAATAACATGATGGGTGTGGGGGTGTAAGGTACAAGGGGTGTAACTCTACAACTCTACAATAGTTTCTCATTGTAGATTTCAGTATGCCAATGCAGTCTCATTCACAATTTTAAAATTTCTATTTGTTGAATTTGTTCATTTGGTCTCTGCTGATTAAATTAGGATACCCTCTGAGTAGAGAAAGATAGAAAGGATCATTTTTAAAAGGTCATAGTTCTACAACAATTTACTAGTAATGTGGTAGGTTTTTGTTTTTTTCTCTATACTCAAATTTTAAAAAACACTTTACTTATATTATTTCTAATTTAGTAGTTTTCTGTTTTAAATATAAATTGCATAGTTTTTAAAAACCTAATTTTTAATGGCCATATATAATTTCATCAAAGAAATTAGCCATTTACTGATTAATAGGTCTTTAGATTAAAAAATCATAATTAAAATTTATTCGACCCCTTCTATGTGCTAGATACACTTTAAATTACAAGTGGATATTATTTTCCTTTTTTTTTTTTTTTTTTTTTTAATGAGAAAACAGCCTTAGGTGGGGCAAAACCAGAATTTGCGTTTTTCTAGTTGTTGGCAACCAGAATATGATACCTCAATATCTGGCGTCTTGGCATACTGAGCACTCTAAGCCAAATGAAACAGAGAAAACTGCAGAAGCAGAAGGTCTCTGACCTTCTCCTCCCTCCTCTTTCTTAGAGATCCTTATGTCATAGTTGTCTTGCCCTTTACCTGTTGGAAAGCAATGATGAGGGAGGCACAGAGAGGAATCTGAACAAACAAGTCCCCCAGTTTATTACCATTAAGTTATGCCCTTTTTTGCCCAAACGTATATTTTATGTGATCCTCTATTTTTCATCAGACCTAAGCATAAAAATATACAGTTGTCTCTGGGTCTTTGGGTCTTCATTTCTAAAGGCTCTGTGTTGTGTAGAATTTATAAAATATATTAAATACATTTGTTATGCTGTCTTTTGTTAGAGGCATATCAGCCAAGAATCTTGGGATGGGTGATAAGAAGATATTAAATCACCCCCTCCCCACCACATAGCCCATGTCTATTGCTGTAACACAACTTTTAAAATAAAGCATTTGTCTTGTCTAAAACTAGTTGCACACACTATGGTAGTTTGAGAGTCAAATAAATTGAGCATAAGATTTTTTGTTTCTGTGAGTGCATTCTATATATTTTCACACAAAATTAGATCTAAGAACTAAGATTCCAAAAAAATAAGAACTTGCTTTGGTAACCCAAATGAAACAGGTTTAAACTCTAGGAATACATAGGGCAGGATCTAGCCTCAAGCAATTGATTGACATTTGGAGTTCAGTAGAGTTGGGTTCTCCAAGGAGTATGGGATCCTATGAAAAGCTAGGACCTTCACTAACTTTACTTCCTCCTTGAACTCGAGGCTATAGGTTTCATGGTGATTTTATTCATAATGTATTAGTGCTTCTAGGACTAAAAGAGAAATGAAGGACAAAAGTTCTAACGTGGAAAATGAACCAACGAATGTATTCTCCAAAGGCTAATAAATGTACCTTTTTAAAAACATAGAAAAATTAATTAATTTAAATGATCACATCTGTGATTCAAAATACATCTGGCCTTACAGAAAACAGCTGGGTACAGAAGCCAAGCTAGTGAAGGCTGAATGCATTGTAACAGAGAGATAATTGGTCTCAGAAGTAAAGATTTCCAAACGCGCAGCTATTCAACATTATTTCAAGGAGTGTCTCTGGAGGAAAGTTGATCTTGACATGCCATTCTTCTTTCCGTGGTGTCTTCTGACTGTGCATGAAGACAATGACAGTTAGCAGGGGAGCTGGAGAGGAAAGCTCCTGGAGCATTTGCAGGCGAGTCCTCTTGTGGCAGACAGACTCAAGTCGATCAGGATGTGGACTCTGTTTCCGTTCACTGTCTTCAAAGCAAGCCCTGACTCTGAGTACAGCAGTAACACCATTTGAAGAGGCATCAAATGGTCTGGGGAAAGGTTGAACATTCAGCTAGTTCTTCATGCCAACAGTTTTTAATTCATAGGCTTGGGATCCCTGGAAAATGGAGTGACAACTGTCAATGGTAGATTTTTGATGTTCCCAAGAGTGAGTTTTGTACACTGAAAAGAGTATTCAGAGGCAACTTTGATTTTAACTAATAATATTTATTCACTTAGGTAAAGCCATTCACTTAAAACATGTTTTAAGTGAAACATGTAATCTTAAAACATGTATATCTTAATATTTTATGTATAACACTGGTAAATTTTTGTAGGGCCCTTGATTAATGTTTGGTAGTATTTACAAACTGAAATCATTAACCTCCTGTAAATATTTTAAGCTGCATGTATAAATTTAATATTACTGACGTCCTTTTTAAATAGTCTGATTTAACAAACTTTCTCAAATCCTTGAATAATTATTATAAGTTTAAGAAATTTGCCTTCTGAATAAGGTGAATCTTTAAGATCCTTTAAATCATTTGTTCACAAAGTGTAGCTCCTGGACCAACAGCATTAATATCACCTGGAATTTGTTAGAAATGCAAATTATCATGCTCCATCCCAGATCTACTGAATAAGAAACTGGAGATTGGGCCTTAGCAAGCTGTGTTTTAGCATGCTTCCTAGGTGATTCTGATGTATGCTAAGGACTGGGGACCAATGAATTAATTGTTTCAATACTATCTGCAGCCCAAGCTGAAGTGCAGTTGAGCAATCATGGCTAACTGCAGCCTCAACCTCCCAGGCTCTGGGATCCTTCCACCTTGACCTCCCGAGTTGCTGGGATTATGGGCATGAGCCACCATTTCTGGCCCACTTACAAGATTTCAAGTTAATTGCACAAGTCTAAATCAATCCCTTAATTACAAATTTTCTATCATAATCATGAGAATTGTGTGTTGTAACATCCCAATACGTCAAATCTCTTATGCATTTTCAATACCTAATCTCATATGTATGTCTCTGAATCTAACATAAATATGTAAATACTAAGAGGTATAATGTACTTAATTTTTTTCTTCAAAATTTTGCCCTCTAAGAAAACAGTTGTGGTGTTACCTATTAAAGGAATTAAATTCTAAATTAGCTCCTTAGCTCCAGGAGGCTGCTAATCGACCTGAGATTTTGTTCGGTGTAAGGTCTGGAACTGGTGACATGAAGGTTTATTTTATAGTCATTGATCCATAGAACCCAACATTTAACAAGAGGTGTGTGGTCCCTGTGGCCACCTTTCTTTACTTTCTTTAATGTGAGGTGCCTCATTCCTTGATTTTCTTTTCTTTCTTTTTTTTTTTTTTTTTTTTTTAGAACCCAGTGTTCAGGCTGGGGTGCAGTGGTGCAATCATAGCTCACTGCAGCCTCCAGCTCCTGGGCTCAAGTAATCCTCCCGCCTCGGCATCTCAAAATGCTGGGATTATAGGAAGCAGCCAATGCACCTGGCTCATTTCTTGATTTTTTAAGGGAAATTAGAGTCCACAGGCTTCACTCAACTAAACCACCTCCCTAGCTTTTGTTAATTAATTTATTACTTTCTTCTATTCTGAATTCATTTCTTGCTCTTCTTGTTAGGGTGACAACTGATCTCCTTATTTAAATGACTTCTAGTAGAATCCATACAAAGCTGCATGAGTCTACAAATGACAAGGACAATGGGACCTGTGAAACCTTATGCACCCTTCATGTGGTCAGTGAATTGTAAGTATTTGGTCTTGTGCTCATAACTACAATTACTTTTTAGCCGAGTGGAGATGCAGCTGGACTTATAAAATGTGGCACTTTCAAGTGTTACTGGTTTTATAGTAGTTTTTTGTCATTATGTATTATTTTCATCTCTGGGTGTTAAAAATACAGCTGTATGTAAGTATTCACGAAATTGTTTTCTGTTAACAGTTCTCTCTTGGAAACCACACTATAAGCAAATAAAAGGATAGGTACTCTATGTGAAGCGCATTTAGCCATTTATCTTACTAATTATGATCCAAAAGCAACATATTTGTAGTCACAATGAAGCAAGCGGTGCAGAGAGACTGCAAATATATGCATTTCTGTATGATATGCAGGCCTAAAGATGATACTGATAACCTAGCATCATCAAGAGGATATATTTAGAATGGATTTTCAAGTGAAGTATTGTAGATATACTTCTGGCTAGCTTGAGCACTTTCCTTTTTCTATTTATATGAACAAACTACTTATCAACATCTCCATGACTCACCACCATGGGACATCTCTTGCCAGATTATTCCATGGTTTTCCTGCATCTACCCTCACCATCTGCATCCCCACATATACCCCTCCATCCATTTAGACAGTCTCCATAATGAGCCCATGAAACCCTAAATCAGGTTATGCCACTCTTTGGCTCTAGATCCTCCAGTGCCTTTCCATCTCATTCTGAGGAAGAGACATTCTTTACAATGGCCTCTGGGGCCCCTGTGGTGTGGCCTCCATTCTCTTTTCCAACCTCATTGCTGCTTCTCTCCTTCAGCCACACTAACCTCTTTTATAAACACACCAAACATATCTTGCTTTAAGGCCTTTGAATTTGTAATTTCCTCTGCCTGGTATGTTCCATCTTTGGTGTTCACATGAATTCTTAACTCATCTTCTTTAAGTCTTTGCTCAGATATTACCTCTTCGATAAGGCCTTCCCCATTTACCTAACTGAAATGGCAATGTTCACCTTTGCACTGCCTTCGCCTCCCACCCTTTCCCAATCCCCGCTCTTCCTTTTTTTCATGATACTTACCATCTTTAACTTACACTATTATCTTCCTCTCCCTTGTAGAATGTATACTCTATGAGGTCAGGGATTTTTACTTGTTGTTTTTTTCCTGCTCTACTCTATTCCCTATGCCTGAAATCGTGCCTGCACGTGGTTAGCACTTAAATAAATAGTAGTTGGGCCAGGTGTAGTGGCTCACGCCTGTAATCCCAACACTCAGGGAGGCTGTGGCAGTCAAATCACTTGAACCCAGGAGTTTGAGACCAGCCTGGGTAACATGGTGAAACACCGTCTCTACAAAAAAAAAAAAAAAAAAAAAAAAAAAAAATACAAAAATTGGCTGGGTGCGGTGGCTCACACGTGTAATCCCAACACTTTAGGAGGCCAAGGCAAGGGGATCACCAGGTCAGGAACTCAAGACCAGCCTGGCCAACATGGTAAAACCCCATCTCTACTAAAAATACAAAAATTAGCTGGACATGGTGGCAGGTGCCTGTAATCCCAGCTACTCGGGAGGTTGAGGCAGGAGAATCCTTTGAACCCAGGAGGCGGAGGTTGCAGTGAGCCGAGATCATACCATTGCACTCTAGCCTGGGTGACAGGGTGAGACTTTGTCTCCAAAAAAAAAAAAAAAAAAATTAGTGAGCATGGTGATGCACACCCATAGTCTGAGCTATTCAGGCTGAGATGGGAGGATCGCGTGAGCCTGGGAGTTTGAGGCTGCAGTGAGCCATAATTGCACCACTGCACTGCAGCCTGGGCAACAGAGAAAGACCCTGTCTCAAGTAAATAAATACATGTATTAAAAAATTAATGGTGGAGTAAAATAAATATATAAAACGTGAAATGAAGAAGAAATCTGTTTATTATTTATCTCCACCACCTTTCATTGACAGTCCCATAATATAATACTACACATTGTGGACATGGTCCTTGCTAGAGGATGAATGTGCTGTGAAAAGTTATCATAGAGAGTACTGTGAGTGGCTGTCATAACAAAGACTCCCGCTTTCCAGACCTAAAGTGAGTCAACAACAGGGTGTGGTGTCAGAGTTTCATGTGACGGGGTGGATATAGCATCCTCCTATATCTCCCGTCTGTAACCAGGGCTGAGAAATTTTGAAAAGTTCCTCCTCCTTTAGCCTTGTCTTCTCTCTGCCCTCCCACCCCTAACACCACCCTGGGTCCATCCTCAAGGCTGTAACATCAGAAGTAGGGAGGACAGGGCCTATCTCTCTGTTGCTTGTTTCCTCCTAGGAACATGAAAATCTAGTATTATGGGCTCAACTCCTTTATCTTATTTTAAGGGCAAGTTCAATAAATCAGAACATTCTTCTGATTTGGATTTATAAGCCTGTGTAGGTCAAATGTATTTATTACATGCACCAGATACTGTCTGTTGTTTTCTCAGCTCTGCACTGGCCCTTCTCCCTGCCACTGGATGTAGAAGTCAGAAGACTACATCTCCCAGACCTTCTTTGCCAGCCAGTTTCCTGGCATAAACTGCTTCCTGGCTTCTAATAAAAGGCCTTAGCAGGATATTGCAAAGATTACAGGGGAAAACTACACTTAAATGCTTCAGGCGGTAGCCTCTGGCATTCACAGCAATGGCAGCCACCTGAGGTGCTACCAGTGGGTGTGGGTTCTAATGTCGTTGTGGGAATGCAGCTCCCATTTTTCTGCTTAGGAGTGGCGTGGTTCCATCAAAATAGCAACTTATGTGAGCCCACAAGATCCAGTCCAGGAGTGGTAGTGGCTTCCTGATCTTAGGGTAACAACCCTTCTCTCTCTTGCTTTTTCAACACTCTTTCCTTCACCTCAGCAATTCCAACTCTTCTACAGCCAATGTCGTTTCTTAATATCCCCCTGCTTTAAATACATAGCATGATCTCTCTCTTCCTGACTGATGCTGATTCATTCTCTGAATCCTAAACATATGATTTTGCCTCTCTTTTTCAAACGGATAAATCTTAACAATATGGTTATTATTCTCTAAAATCAGGAAATCACTCTAAAATCAGGAAATCACAAAGAAAACCTTAAGAAATATCTCATTTAAGAAGCAATGAGTCGTGGAAATAAACAAAGATCAACCAAATGAGAATAAGCAAAGGCTACTTATTCAGAGCTTGCTGTAACAAGGAAGTTAACCTCCGTAGCTTGTGTTTTGGCAAGAACTCAAAGGTAGTTTAGAAGTGAAAAAGCTTTAGAGTGGAAAAAAGGGAAGGCTTCAGGTGTGCTCTGACTGGAGGCTATTGGCATGGGGAACCTGTAGGTGGGCTAACTAGAAGTGGGGCATACCATGTGGTTGATTAGGGGTCCATATTTGGCTTTCATTGGTTGGTCCTAAGTTGGTAGAAGGGTCAAAGCTCAGAGAAGCTCTCAGTGATTAATCAAGTCTTGGCCATTTTGGCCAATTGGTACACAGGTTATTGTTTGACTTCTTGCACTGTTATAGAGATAGCAGTCTGACTTTCTATGAGTCTAACATTTGTGGCTGACTGGCTTCCTAGGTTGGTTGTTATAGATTAAGGGTTAATTTCCTGGGCAGATTGCTCCTGGTTATGGGTCAGAGTTCTATTTTTCTACATGGTCTGGCCATTGTTCATTTGTATATTCAGTCTCTCGGGGTTAATACTCTTGTGGCTGACCTTGAGGAAGAGTGTTGGGACTAGGTCAAGGCTATAAGCTTGGGTGAAAGGGAAGAACTACATGTCTTGGGTCTTTTAAGCTCTTCAAGTCAGATCATGACCCACATAGCATGGTAAGAGTTGATATCAAAAGACAGATTTGATATTTCAGAATTGCCTGGTCCATCAGCCTTTTTTCTTGAGATCTGAACTCCTAAGTACAATTCAGAAAAATGTGGGAAGTGAACTTCAAGTGCTAAATAAGTTGACAATTCATTTATTTTTCAGATAACCTCTCCACCCCGAATTATATTTTGAGGCGTTTGCACAGATTTTCCAGTATGCTTTGAGCAATGCTGCACACATTTTCTCTCTTTGTTGATTTTGGCTTAAAAAAAAAGCCTTGCAAGAAAGTCCCAAAGGAAAGTGAACAACTGCTTCAGCATGCAACTACATTGTATGGCTCTGTGGGTGTTCCTGTCTGTCTGGAATGGAACCCCAGCAATGCTTTTTGCATGGCATAATTATAAATGAAAATACATCTGTGTTGAGCATAAGCATTTCAGTCCATGCAATTGATCCTGCATTATGTCTACTTCAGCTGAGAAGTCCTGGTTTGTTAAAAATACAATATATTTTCTGCTAAAAATTTCATTGCTTGTACAACGGACTTTCTATTTTGTAAAACTGGCTCTTGGATTTCTCATAAATGCACTTAGTACCATTGACACAAAATGGGAAAAAGAGAACGTGACAGATATTGCATAAAGCCACTGGCTGTGGCACAAGACCAGAAGGAAATATAAACACAAAGTCTGTTGTTTCTGGATTAATTCTGCAAAGCTAGCAAGTAGCCCTTGTTTTCTTTTCTTTTCTTTTCTTTGTTTCTTTTTTTCCCTCTGTTTGTATGCTTAAATGATCTGGGTCATCCTCCACTTTGGGGAAAAAAAAACCCTCTGAATCCAGGAACCTTCTCCTTTATTGACAAATTTTATTGATCCTTTAGAGTTTCTTTTGCTGGGCTGACTGCTGTTCTCAGCTAGTGTCTCTTGTGATGATGACATAGCACTGGCTCAAGTGTTTAAGTAGTCCTCACATTTTCCCCTCTTCTAGAAACAAAGAAAGGTTCCTGTCATTCGATATCTCTGAAGCAGAAGCATGAGCTTCAAAGGAGACCCAGGAGAGTTGCAGGAACACAATTGCCCAGCTGCTTTCCGAATGATGCAGATCATGTAAACTTATTCCAGAATCATCGGCATCCCCAGCGAAAGGCTCCATGAAATTTGCATTTGGAGGGGGCAGGCCTTAAAGGAGTTAATTTTTGTTTGTTTGTTTGTTTAGTCTATGTTTGCTGAGAGTATGTGTTTTACACTGATTCCACAACCGTGCCTTTGAGATGTCAAATAACCATAGGGACATTGAGATGCTCAACCACATTCAGCGCCTCTAAATACAGGACATTAGGAATTATTCAGCCTGTGTAGTGATTAACTTCCAATGGGAAGATTCTGAAGTGTGCCTTTTTAGTGGGTGCTAAGCTCTATTTTTGCTAAATGCAAAGTTAATAATTTTAGGGGCTTCTTTAGATAAGAACCATTTTACTGTGAGTTCCACTTCTTTATCCAAACTAGTTGTCCACATGAATCACATGATATAATGCATTTTTTTCCTACAAGAAAACATTATTCATTACCCAGAAAAGCCCCTCTAGTTTACATGGGTAGAGAAAGAACTTTTCTTTTGACCGTTTAAGCCAGCCATAAGCAGGATGCAACAGCAGGGTTTTTAAAAATTTTAATTTGATTAAACCTTGTGATCTTCAGGCAAGCATGAAAGAGCAGTATTTTAGATTTTGGCTTTCACTGTGACCTCTATAGTGATCCCTGCCCCTTTGCCTTCTGGCTCTCTCTCCATCTCTACCTCAAATAAAAAGGGATACTACAGTGTTGAAACCCAGAGGGCTCGACCTTCTTCAGAGGATGTAGCAGAATACTCAGGCTGCCAAATTCCTGATGATCAGAGAGGTCTTGCTGAAGACCAATTTAAACTGGAAAGCACATAAGCTTCATTGGGCTATTTCAAAGTTCATGCAGCTTTAGTGCTAATCCTCTTAACATATTAGGCCAAGTGGACTCACATACCACAATGGCATTGCCATAACGGCCTCTCCAACCTCTATTTACATTTCTCTGCATGGCAGAGTGCAAGTCAATTCATTCTCCTCTCTAGCTGCCTTCCTCATCATCATGACCTGCTCCAAGGTGATTCCAATTGTTTGTAGCCAAACTGCTTAGGCTAACAGATTAAAAGATTTTACATAACACTGCTTGCTGTAAACCATGAAACACTTGAAGTATGCCGGCTTAGTAATTCCCTTTTTTTTTTTTCCTTCTCCTTCTCCAAAGGATAACATCTTGGCTATGGACAAGGTAAGCATTTCTAGTATGAATGCTTAATGAAGATGAAGTCAGCATGCAGTATGCTGTTTATTTTGCTTTCTAATAAACCCATGCTCAGCAATCGTCTTACTACTGCTGTGACTTCTTGCAATAATTTTTCAGCTTCTTCTATACTCAGAGGAAATTTCTTTTGACATTACTCTCCTTATGATAAATTAATTACACAAAGCATGAAGAATTTAAGGTTGGGAAGAGATGATGAGCTAAAAATAACCCCTAAGAACTTTTTTTTTAACCTCCAAACACCACATGCATGTTCATATATGATAGAAAGAATAAGGGAGAGCAAGCTCTGAGGTTATCTGAATAGATTTCAGATTCCAAATGGGTCTCAGATATCATTGGTACTGCCAGAAAAACATAAAAATCTGTCATTGGTATTATAAACTAAAAATACTTCTGTGAGTAAAGAGTTAGGAACCAAAAAAATTTTTTTTGTTAAATGTTGAAAGTCTAGAAATACTAGAAATACCTTTGAGTAAGAGGCATCCTAGGGAGTGAGTATAGGGTAGAGGAAGAAGTTTATGTTTCAGGCCTGGTTCAGTTGCAAGCTGGCTGTGTGACCTTGGTCAAGTCATTTTGCCCCTCTGGCTGAAATGTACTTTCTTATAAAATTTCCAGGTATAACTAGTATGACCCAAACGTGCCTTTTAGTTTAAAAACTGGATACTAACAGCATGACTAGATGAGCCCTCAGTGAGGACTTCTTATATTCCAGTCACTATGTTAGGTGCAGTCCATGTATGTTTTAGGATCCTCAACATTACCCAGAAAGATAGGTGTTATTACTTCCATTTTAAGTTGTGAAACTGAAGCTGGAGAATTATCTGCCCAAAGTCACACAGTTTGTAAATGTCAGAGCTGGGATTCACATTCAGGTTTATCTAGCTTCAAAGCCCTTGCTCTATTAACTATGCTATAGCTGCATCCTCACACTGGCAGACAACTCTAGTGGGTTTTGATAAATACAGAGAAGTAGTCACAACCATCTATTTTCCCCTCCTCTTTCCCTCAGGTATCATAAAGAATACTTGCTTTGTATGTCAAGGCAGATTGATGCTGGAGAAATAGAGAAATAAAGTCTACATTTGTTCAGATTCAGAAGATAGCTTCTGGTAGAAAGGAAGGAGCCCAGGAATGGAAGGTGAAGTGTTGGAGTATGTGTCACTGTGTTGAAAAAACCTGCTGATTTTTAAACCAGGGGGAAAATAGAAACAAAATAAAAATAAATGGAAAAGCAATGATTTTAAAAGAAATTTAATATCTTGTCCAAAGAATGAAAGACTCCATATGTCATTGGAAAATCTTCCAGCCTCAAATAGGCACCCCTCAAAGATCTGATGTCTTGGAAATGTGGTGTTTTTGTTAAAAAAATAAAAGTGACAGTTACAGTGTTTCAAATGTATTTCCCTGTGTTTTCAGTCATGGGTCCTGATGCTGCTGGTACTTATAATAATTTTACTAGGTGGACAGATGGAATAATTGGTACATTTCTATCTATAGATAGAAACACTGGTATAAATAGATTGCAGGCTTGGAAGACCAGCTGACTACCCCAGATGATGCAATGGAAAGACCTTTGGCCTTGGAATTAGATAAGTTGCTGTCACAGATCTACAGTGTGTGATGGTGGGAAGACGGGAAGGTATTTAGCTTCTCTGAGTCTTGGTTTTTATGTCTGTAAAATGAGACTAGGAATACGTACCTCAAAGTTGAAGATTAAGTATGATAATGTATACAAAAGAACTTAATGCAGTTGGTGACACCTGGTAGGAACTGAAAAATATAATCTGTCTTTATCATCCCTTTGTATTTTACTCAAATCCCTCATTTCACAGTTGAATTCAATTTGTCCTATGAGGTCAGTGCAAGCAGAAGAGCTATTTGTCATCTTCGTCATAATGATTTTACAAATGTCTATGGAAGTACAATGTATACTTGAGCCTCAGACACATTCTCCTAACTCCAAAACGTTTTATAGATTCTGATATAATCTTACTTTCACATTTTTCGTTTTCTATGACTCCTAACATATCACTGGATTTAATATATGTGTGTATATTAAGAATATAATAACTATGGATTCTCAAAGATTAACATGAAAGAAAAAATCTTAAAGGCAGATAGAGAGAAGGGGTAGGTCACTTACAAAGGAAGCCCATCAGGCTAACAGTGAACATTTCAGCAGAATCCTTACAAGCCAAAAGAGATTGAGGAGATTTTCAGCATTCTTAAAGAATTCCAACCAAGAATTTCATATCCTGCCAAACTAAGCTTCATAAGTGATGATGAGATAAAATTGTTTTCAGACAAGCAAACACTAAGGGAATTAGTTATTGCTAGGCCTGCCTTACAAGGCAGTCCATAAGAGAGTGCTCAACATGGAAATGAAAGAAAGATACCTGTCACCCAAAACCACACAAGTACATAACCCACTGACACTGTAAAGGAACTATACAATTAAGTCTACATAACAACTAACCTACAACAAGATGACAGGATCAAATCTTCTCATGTGGATATTAACATTGAATGTAAATTGGCCAAAGTCCCACTTAAAAGTCATAAAGTGGGAAGTTGAATAAAGAAGCAAGATCCAACTGTCTGCTGTCTTTAAGAGACCCATCTTACATGTAATGACACTAATAGGCTCAAAGTAAAGGGATAGAGAAAGATCTATCATGCAAATGGAAAACAAAAAAGAGCAAGAGTTGCTATTTTTATATTACATAAAACAGACTTTACACCAAAAAATGACAAAGACGGGCATTACTTAACGATAAAGGGTTAAACTCAAAAAGAAGACTTTTCTAAATATATACACCCCCAACACTGGAGCACTCAGATTCACAAAACAAGTTTACAAAGACCTACAAAGAGACTTAGATAACTACACAACAATAGTGGGAGACTTTAACACCTCAGTGACAGTGTTAGATCATTGTGGAAGAAAACTGAAAAAGATATTCTGGACTTAACACTTGACCACTTGGAACTAATAGACATCTATAGAGTATTCCAACAAACAACAGAATATACATTCTTCTCATTTGCATATGGCACATGCTCTAATATCAACCACATGGTTGGCCATAAAGCAACTCTCAACACATTTAAAATATCAAAATCATACCATCCACACTCTTGAACCACAGTGCAGTAAAAATAGAAATCAATTCAAAGATAAACTCTCAAAAATCATACAATTACATGAAAATTAAACAACCTGTTCCTGAATGACTTCTGGGTAAAGAATGAAATTAATTTAATAAAATTTTAAAATTTCTTTCTTTTTTTTTTTTGAGACAGAGTCTCACTCTGTCACCCAGGCTAGAGTGCAGTGGTATGATCTCAGCTCACTGCAACCTCCTCCTCCTGGGATCAAGTGATTCTTGTGCATTAACCTCCCAAGTAGCTGGGGCTACAGGTATGTACCATCACTTCAGGCTAATTTTTAATTTTTGGTAGAGACAGGGTTTCAGCATATTGGCCAGGATGGTCTTGAACACCTGACTCTAGTAATCTGCCTGCCTCAGTCTCCCAAAGTGCTGGGATTACAGGCGTGAGCCACTGCGCCCGGCCAAAGTTTAATTTTATTAGTGAAATTAAAAAATTCTTTGAAACTAATGAAAACAGAGACAAAACATACCAAAATCCTTGGCAGAAAGCTAAAGCAGTGTTAAGAGAAGAGTTTACAGTGCTAACTATCTACATCAAGAAGTTAGAAATATCTCAAATTAACAACCTAACATCACACTGAAAAGAATTAGAAAATCAAGAGCAAACCAACCCCAAAACTAGCAGAAGAAAATAAATACCAAAATCAGAGCAGAACTGAATGAACTTGAGATGCAGAAATTCTATAAAAGGTCAATGAAACAAAAAAATTGGTGTTTTAAGAGAATAAACAAGGTTTATAGACTACTAGCTAGATTAACAAAGAAAAAACAGGGATGATCCAAATAAGCACAATCAGAAATGAGAAAGATTATATTATAACTGACCCCCCCAAAATAAAAAATATCATCAGAGCTTAAAGACCTCCGTGCACACAAACTAGAAAACCTAGAAGAAATGGATAAATTCCTGGAAACACACAATCTGTCAGGATTGAACCAAGAAGAAATTGAAACTCTGAACAGACCAATAGCAAGCTCTGAAATTCAATCAGTAACAAAAACCTACCAACAAAAATCCTAAACCGGATGGATCCACAGCCAAATTCTACCAAAGGTATAAAGAAGAGGTAGTACCAGTTCTACCAAAATTATTCTTTAAAAAATCTAGAAGGAGGGATTCCTCCCTAATTCATTCTATGAAGCCAGCATCATTCTGATCCCCAAAACTGGCAGAGATGCAACAAAAAATGTTTAGGTGAAATACTAGCTGATCAAATCCAGCAGCATATCAAAAAGTTAATTCACCGTGATCAAGTAGGCTTTATTTCTACAATGCAAGGTTGTTTCAACATACATACACAAATCAAAAATGTGATTCACCACATAAACAGAATTAAACACTAAAACCATGTGATCATCTCAATAGATGCAGAAAAGGCTTTTTCAACATGGCTTCCTGTTAAAAACCCTTAACAAATTAGGTATCAAAGGAACATACCTCAAAATAACAAGAGACACTTATGACAAACTCAAAGGCACATAATACTGAATGGGCAAAATCTGGAAGCGTTCTCCAAGGACCTTAAACAATCCAACAAGCAAAAAAACCAAATAACCCCATTTTAAAAATTGGCAAAGAACATGGACAGTTTTCAAAAGAAGACATACATGTGTGGTCAAGAAATACATGAAAAAATGCTCAACGTTACTAATCATCAGAGAAATGCAAATCAAAACCACAATGAGATATCATCTCACACCAACCAGTCAGGATGGCTATGATTAAAAAGGCAAAAAATAATAAATGCTGATCAGGTTACAGAGAAAATGGAATACTTACACATCACTGGCAGGAATGTAAGTTAATTCAGCCATTGTGAAAAACAGTGTGGTAATTTCTCTGTTGCTTTGGGGTGGAGAGTTCTATACATGTCTATTAGGTCCGCTTGCTGCAGAGATGAGTTCAATTTCTGGATATCCTTGTTAACTTTCTGTCTCGTTGATCTGTCTAATGTTGACAGTGGAGTGTTGAAGTCTCCCATTATTATTGTATGGGAGTCTAAGTCTCTTTGTAAGTCTCTAAGGACTTGCTTTATGAATCTGGGTGCTCCTGTATTGGGTGCATATATATTTAGGATAGTTAGCTCTTCCTGTTGAATTGATCCCTTTACCATTATGTAATGGCCTTCTTTGTCTCTTTTGATCTTTGATGGTTTAAAGTCTGTTTTATCAGAGACTAGGATTGCAACCCCTGCTTTTTTTTGTTCTCCATTTGCTTGGTAAATCTTCCTCCATCCCTTTATTTTGAGCCTATGTATGTCTCTGCATGTGAGATGGGTCTCCTGAATACAGCAAACTGATGGGTCTTGACTCTTTATCCAGTTTTCCAGTCTGTGTCTTTTAATTGGAGCATTTAGTCCATTTACATTTAAGGTTAAGATTGTTACGTGTGAACTTGATCCTGCCATTATGATATTAACTGGTTATTTTGCTCGTTAGTTGATGCAGTTTCTTCCTATCCTCGATGGTCTTTACATTTTGGCATGTTTTTGCAATGGCTGGTACCGGTTGTTCCTTTCCATGTTTAGTGCTTCCTTCAGGGTCTCTTGTAAGGCAGGCCTAGTGGTGACAAAATCTCTAAGCATTTGCTTACCTGTAAAGTATTTTATTTCTCCTTCACTTATGAAACTTAGTTTGGCTGGATATGAAATTCTGGGTTTAAAATTCTTTTCTTTAAGAAGGTTGAATATTGGCCCCCACTCTCTTCTGGCTTGTAGAGTTTCTGCCGAGAGATCTGCTGTTAGTCTGATGGGCTTCCCTTTGTGGGTAACCCGACCTTTCTCTCTGGCTGCCCTTAAGATTTTTTCCTTCATTTCAACTTTGGTGAATCTGGCAATTATGTGTCTTGGAGTTGCTCTTCTCGAGGAGTATCTTTGTGGCGTTCTCTGTATTTCCTGGATCTGAATGTTGGCCTGCCCTACTAGGTTGGAGAAGTTCTCCTGGATGATATCCTGAAGAGTGTTTTCCAACTTGTTTCCATTTTCCCCCTCACTTTCAGGCACCCCAATCAGACGTAGATTTGGTCTTTTTACATAATCCCATACTTCTTGCAGGCTTTGTTCATTTCTTTTTCTTCTTTTTTCTTTTGGTTTCTCTTCTCGGTTCATTTCATTCATTTGATCCTCCATCGCTGACATTCTTTCTTCCAGTTGATCGAGTCAGTTACTGAAGCTTGTGCATTTGTCACGTATTTCTCGTGTCATGGTCTTCATCTCTTTCATTTCGTTTATGACCTTCTCTGCATTAATTACTCTAGCTATCAATTCTTCCACTTTTTTTTTCAAGATTTTTAGTTTCTTTGCGCTGGGTACGTAATTCCTCCTTTAGCTCTGAGAAGTTTGATGGACTGAAGCCTTCTTCTCTCATCTCGTCAAAGTCATTCTCCGTCCAGCTTTGATGCGTTGCTGGCGATGAGCTGCACTCCTTTGCCGGGGGAGATGAGCTCTTATTTTTTGAATTTCCAGCTTTTCTGACCTGCTTTTTCCCCATCTTTGTGGTTTTATCTGCCTCTGGTCTTTGATGATGGTGATGTACTGATGGGGTTTTGGTGTAGGTGTCCTTCCTGTTTGATAGTTTTCCTTCTAACAGTCAGGACCCTCAGCTGTAGGTCTGTTGGAGATTGCTTGAGGTCCACTCCAGACCCTGTTTGCCTGGGTATCAGCAGCAGAGGCTGCAGAAGATAGAATATTGCTGAACCGTGAGTGTACCTGTCTGATTCTTGCTTTGGAGGCTTCCTCTCAGGGGTGTACTCCACCCTGTGAGGTGTGGGGTGTCAGACTGCCCCTAGTCGGGGATGTCTCCCAGTTAGGCTACTCAGGGGTCAGGGACCCACTTGAGCAGGCAGTCTGTCCCTTCTCAGGTCTCAACCTCCGTGTTGGGAGATCCACTGCTCTCTTCAAAGCTGTCAGACAGAGTCGTTTGCGTCTGCAAAGGTTTCTGCTGCTTTTGTTGTTGTTTACTGTGCCCTGTCCCCAGAGGTGGAGTCTACAGAGACAAGCAGGTTTCCTTGAGCTGCTGTGAACTCCACCCAGTTCGAGCTTCCCAGCAGCTTTGTTTACCTACTTAAGCCTCAGCAATGGCGGGCGCTCCTCCCCCAGCCTCGCTGCTGCCTTGCCGGTAGATCACAGACTGCTGTGCTAGCAATGAGGGACCAGGTGTGGGATATAACCTCCTGGTGTGCCCCTTTGCTTTAAGCGCAGTATTGGGGTGGGAGTTACCCGATTTTCCAGGTGTTGTGTGTCTCAGTTCCCCTGGCTAGGAAAAGGGATTCCCTTCCCCCTTGTGCTTCCCAGGTGAGGCGATGCCTCTCCCTGCTTCAGCTCTCGCTGGTCGGGCTGCAGCAGCTGACCAGCACCGATTGTCTGGCACTACCTAGTGAGATGAACCCAATACCTCAGTTGAAAATGCAGAAATCACCGGACTTCTGTGTGGCTTGCGCTGGGAGTTGGAGACTGGAGCTGTTCCTATTCGGCAATCTTGCTCCGCCCCCCGGTAATTTCTCAAAGAACTTAAAACAGAACTACCATTTGAACCAGCAATGCCATTATGGGGTATGTACCCAAATGGACACATGTACTCGTAAGTTCATCACAGCACTATTCACAATAGTAAAGACATGAAATCAATCTAGATGCCCATCAATGGTGAGCCGAATAAAGAAAGTGTGGTACACATTTACTACTTGAATACTACACAGCCATAAAAAGAATACAATTATGTTCTCTGCAGCAACATGGATGCAGCCTGAGGCCATTATCCTAAGAAGATTAACACAAGAATAGAAAATCAAATACCACATATTTTCACTTCTGAGTCAGAGCTAAACATTGAGTACACACAGACAGAAAGATGAGGAAATAGACACTGGGGACTACTGGGGTGGAGGAGGTTGGGAGGAAGGGGTGAAAGCTGAAAAACTAACTATTGGGTAGTATGCCCACCACCTGGATGATGCGTTCATTTATACGCTAAACCCTAGTGACGTGCAATTTACTCATGTAACAAACCTGCACATGTACCCTCTTGAATCTAAATTAAAAGCTGAAAAAGATGGATATAATAATTACAAAAATAGAGCAATTAAACACATTTACAGTTAGTTTGCTGGATTCAAATCCCATGTTCAACATCAACAGCTTCTATGATCTGGGGGGACATATTAATACTTAACCTTCTATGACTATTTTTTTGTCTCACTTGTAAAATTAGATTAACGATAGACTTAACTCATTATTGTGAGATAATACTTTTAAAGATCTCGGAAATAGCACCTGATAAACAGTAAGCACTCAGTAAGTGCTAGTTGTCACCATTGTTGTTATTTCATCATATTTAAAAATAACAACTTATTATCCAGGATTTTCATAAGTATCTGAACTTTGTGTCCATTTAACATATGTTCTTTCAATTCACCTCCACAACTTTATTTGCATTTATATGTATTTAAGGACCATATGTACAGTTATTTAGTGTGTGGTTTAAAATATATTGCGTACATTTTATTGTATTATACATTCTGTTCTGCTTAGCTTTTTAGTCATCATTATATTTCTGAGATTTATTTTTCATATATAAGTGGAAATTCATTTTTTTCTGAGTCTTTATTCCTTCACAGGCATGTAACTCCTTTTTATGATTTCCCTTTGATGCCATTTAGGTTGATGTAACCTTTTTGCTTTTCCCACCAACGCTATGATGAACATCCTTAAATGTATTTCTTCATGTACCTATGTGAAGGTTTCTCAGAGATGTATACTTCAAAATAGAATGACCTAGTTGGAAGATGTAAGTGGTCTCAATTTCATTCAACACTGCCAACTTGAGCATCTCTGCCAGTGCTCTTTTGCTATTCCAGGTTAAACTTAGAAGAAATTTCTTGTCATACAATTTCCCTGTTTTCCCATATGGGATGCCTGCCTCTTGCCGGATTGTAGGAATTCCTTATGTTTCTTATACATTAATCCCTTGTTCGTTGTACATGTTGAGAAGCAATGTTGTATTGCCATGATTAGAACAATGTTGAGCCAGACTACCATGGTTCAAGCTGGCTCCCCCATTCACTAGCTTTGTGACCTTAGCAAGTTCCTTGCCCCCCTCTGAGGTGTGATTTCCCCATAAGTAAGACAGGGTACTAACAGTGGCCTCCCTCACAGAGAACTGCAGGACTGAATGAGTCAGTGCATGTAAACCACTTAGCATGGAGACTGGCACAGAGGGAGGCTTTAGTTGTTGTTTTAGAAACATTTTTGTGTGTGTTTGTTTCTGCTCTAATTGTTTTACCCTACCCTTTGTTCTTTGGGTCAGGGACCATGTCTCAGTAATTTTTTGTTTCTAAGTGCTTAATAAATTGCCTGGCCTAGATAGAGGGTGTTTGTTAAATGTTTATAGATTGAATGGAGAGATGCTTCTGGTGTCATGTTGCCTCCCCCATTACTGAAGTCCCCTTTCATTCCCTGAAGATCGAGTTATGAGCCCCATGGAAAAACGGCTTACTTCCCTCTGCTCTATCTGTGATTAAATCAAGGAAGGGGCTCCCTTTGGGGATTTATGATAGCTTGGTTTCTGAGACATGGTTTCTTATACATTTTAAATTTATCCTCAACAGAACTAACTACTTTCCACATTTTACAACTGTCTGCAAACTTAAAACATTTATTCCAAGTTCCATAATGCAGGTCAATTATTGAAGCTTAGACGTCCCTGTGGTATATGAATGGAAAGATACCACTGATAAAAATTCTCTGAGTAAGGCTCAAGGAACTCTGCCTAGAGCGCAGAATGAATTGTAGATGGATTTAAGATCAGATGTCCCATTCCCCGACTTACAGGTCAGTGTTCCTTTTTTTGTACCTTAAAATTTTAGAAATATTCAGATTATCTTAAGAACTGAATTTGAGTTTCAAGAGCCTCTGCACATATATTAAAAATATGTTTCCAACCATGGCAGTTTCCCCTAACTTGACATGGAGCTCCAATTTGGAGAAGAATCAATAACAAGTACAGCAGAGAACAAAGGGTGAATGACTTAAAAGTATGCACTTATGCAATTTAGAAGGGCGGAGAAAATGGAAGGAAAAATGAAAATGAACAGGCAAAAGAGAAATGACATTGAATGATAATACTGTTTTTACAACACATAAACATCTAGTAGGACCTTGTTCATAATTCATGTACTAAATACTACAAATAAAACTGTGAGATTAAATGGAAAGGAAAGTAATATAAGAGTTGTGTAATGTTTTATCTACATATTGCCAAAGTAATCAAAAAGATGTATAGTGACGTATTTGCTATAGCTGTTAATGAGTAAATAAAAATTTATGATCACTTTATTAGTTCTTATCTAGGATTCTCATTAGTAAATTTTTATTTATTTTTTCTAATCTGTGAAGTATAAGACTTTCCATGGAGCTGAGCCATAGGGAACAGGAATATGATATAAAGGTTTCCTACATCTTGATTTAATATAACAGTAACTTTTACTTTTTGTGACTTTAATTTCAACCAATTTGTCTTACTGAATTTTGTCTAGTAATTTTTTAGCAAATGAGTGAAAATTAGATCTTAGCAACTAAAGAATTTCCTGCCTTGTTTCTCCTCTTCTAATTTCTTTCTGGCTCTTCTAGGTAAATCAAATTAATGTAGCCTGGGTATGACATTTGGATTGAACAGCAAAATCATGATTTTCATTGACTATTTCCAGTTGAGTTTCCTTCCTCCCTTGTTCTAGGCAAAATTGTGCAGTCCCAGAGCTCCTCTCATCCCTTAAATTTACAGGCCTTCTGAGGTTTATTAGTAACAAATAAGGACTAAACTGGGAAGGCATGAATTCTCCCTAGCCTTCTCCTACCTGCATTCACTCATTCATTCATTCTGCAAACAGTAATTAAGTACCAAGTGTAGGACACTTGCTTAGTGCTGGAGATGTAAAGATAAATAAAAAGTGGTCTTTTTATTCTATAAGGAACAGACAGTGGGTGGGAGACAATAAAAGTATTGCTATGTTGTGAGTTAAGAGCCTTGGTAGTTGTCGAAAAAGATCTGAGGAACCTCTCACTGATCTGGAGAGGGGAGAAGAGATAGAAGTCTTTGTGGGGGGAAGGAAGGAACTGAGTTTCCAAAAACGGATAGAGATTTGTGATTGGAGAGGTGGGCTAAAAGCATTCTAGACCTAGGGAGCTACAAAAACAATGGCTTACAAGGATATAACCTAAGTTTGGGAAAATTAAAACTCACTCAGTATTTACAGGTGGAGGAGAGTGGAGACGAATGAGTCCAGGAGAGTTAGGAGAGGACCAGCATGGAAAGGGAATTGTTTGTCATACCCACTTGCCTGGAGTTAATCCTGGAAACAACAGGGAAGCATCCAGTCTTTCTGTGCAAGGGAGTAACACAGAAGCAAACCGGATGGAGAACGGATTTCATAGTGGCATGCCTACAGAGAAGAATTAAGATGGGCACCTGTCAGGGGATTCAATGGGTAGGAGTAAGAAATAGTATGCAATGGAGCAGAGGCCTTGGAAAAGGACAACCGACAAGAATGATAGTGAGAAGGTAGGGCTCCCCAATTTTAAGGACAGAAAGGAACTAAGGGCAAAGATGGGGTTAAGGATGAAGGACAAGTCAGTCATATTTCTTGGTTGGGACTTGAGTATTTAGATGGTGTCATTCTCAGCAAAAGAAAATTTAGGAGAAAGAAGCTATTTGGGAGAAGAGGAGAGATGAATTGCATTAGAGATGTTTTAAGTTTCAGGTGCAGGTGCTATCTGTAGTTATCCAGGTACATTAGTAGGTTGGTGGCATAGACCCAACTACATCTGGACAGTCTGATTTTATCGTGTGGTGTGATTACAGCTTATACTAATAATACTAGAAGAAGAAGTAATAATACTATAGCTCATACCTTGTTCAATGAGTGGGAAGCAAAATTGAGCTCTTCTAAAGAGTCCTCTGCCCCTTCCGATTCCAGGAATCCCTATGTTCTTAATTAGATACTAGTGCCCAGGTTCAAGTATGGGTGGAAGGGAGGGAAATCTCTTTTTCAGTGCACCTGGATCGTCAAGATAAACTGTCACTCAGGTGGTGCCCTTTGCCAAATCCTGGAAACCACAGCAAATAAGCCTGCCATGGGAATTTATTGCTTAGGGTGGGCCTGCCTATTCCCGAAACATTAGCTGGAAGCTCGTGACACACCTGTCTGAGAAGTCTGAGAGTGGGAATGAGACATATCATTTACTGCCACTGCCTTAGGCAAGGAGTCCTTTGTAGTGTTGTGATTATTCAGGAAAGTGCCATGATAGAAATTGGCCTAGTTTTCCTTTGCAATTTATAACTCTTTAATACATCTTCCTCTCACTTCAGGCAAAGAACTCTCTCTGATGAACAGGACATTGTCTACGTTTAAAAGGGCTTTTTCCAGTGGAGATGTTCTGTATTTGCGGTGAAGAAATAGGTCCTAGAGTGAAAATGTGTTGTGCCCATAGGTTGAGATCTGGGTCTGAAGTGCTGAGGCCAAGGTGCCTGCTCCTAAGTCCTCTATTCTGGATGTTACCACCAGCGCTAGATCAACTCCCGGTCCCAGGGCTATCAGTTCTTTGGAGGAGGATAACCTCATACTCCAATAGATGCTCTGACAAAAGTAGCTCATGACAAAGGTCAGAGCCAAAGTTCAATCTGCTCCTATAGTCCCCTCTTCAAGGGTGCGCTCTGACCCTACTTCTTCTCTGCCCAGAACTCTGTGTTGCCGTAAGTTCTGGGAGCCAGGACATCACCCACAATATCTCCCCCACTGATTCACGGCTGTGGCTAGGCTACTGGGTGCTGACTTACATAGATTTGGGGCTCAAGAGGAGGATGGAGATAGAACATAGAAATCTTGATTCAGGACATCTAGGGTAAGATTACAGAGTAAGAAGCTATTGCAGAGTGGACTGATGTTTACAGAACAATAGAGATTGGAAGAGCAGGTAAGAGGAGAACAAAGAAGATGGAAAAGATTGGTCAGAGGAGAAAATGTTGTGCCAAGAGCCAATAGGGAGAGAGTTTAAAGAAAGGAGTGGCCTAGATTGAATGTCAAATGCCCAGGAATTTAAGTGAGACAAAGACTAAAAAGTGTTTTCTTTTATACTTACTCTCTACAAGCAAAATGGAGCCTTGCAATTGTTTTCACTATAGATCCCTATTTGCGTGGGCCAAAATAAAAGTACATGTGTGAAATAAATATCTATATCTATATCTATATCTATATCTATATCTATATCTATATGTCTGCTCCTGGTTCCCGACACAGAGCTCTTGAAACCCTTGTAGACAGGGACACTAGGATAATCCTTTTTTTTTTTTTTTTTTGGAGACAGAGTCTTATTCTGTCGCCCAGGCAGATTGCAGTGGCACAATCTCAGCTCACTGCAGCCTCCGCCTCCTGGGTTCACTGATTCTCCTGCCTCAGCCTCCCAAGTAGCTGGTATTACAGGCACACACCACCATGCCCAGCTAATTTTTTGTGTATTTTTAGTAGAGACGGGAATTTCACTATGTTGGCCAGGCTGGTCTTGAACTCCTGACCTCGTGATCCGCCCGCCTCGGCCTCCCAAAGTGCTGGGATTACAGGAGTGAACCACTGCGCCTGGCACTAGGAGAACCTTTTGTTCTAATATTTTATATTTGACCCTTGTTCCAGACACAGAACTCTTAAGACCTATATAATTTCCTGAGTAATGGGATCCTCCCACACAGTGTTCCTAAATTCCTTGGGATTTCCTGGGTGATGGGAGCCTTTTACTCTAATGAGGTGACTCTTGGTGGGCTCCTGGATAGCGTCAGGGTGGGGGCTGTTTGCCAGGTGAACCAACCATGTGATTAGAGGGATAGAAATTTCACCCCTACCCACCAACCTCTGGGGAGGGGAGAGGGACTAAAGGTTGAGTTGATTATCATTGGCCAATAATGTAATCAATCATGCTTATGTAATAAAGCCACTATACAAACCCAAAAGGACAGGATTCACAGAGGTTTCAGGTTGTTCAGCATGTGGGAGTGCCTGGAGGATGTCTGTACCCAGAGAGGGCATGGAAGCTCTGCACCCTTTCTCACATGCCTTGCCCTGTGCACCTCTTGCGTCTGGCTAGTCATCTGTGACACATTCATTAATATAATCAACCCAAAAGCATAAGTAAGTATTTTCCTGAGTTCTGTGAGCTCTCCAGGAAAATTAATGGAACCCAAGGAAGGAAGCTTGGGAATCCCAACTCATACCTCTCTCCTCATATGGATAGGTGACAATCTACGGCTTGCAATTGGTGGCTGAAGTGGAGGGCAGTCTTATGGGACTGAGCCCTTAACCCACACGGTCTGACTTTACCTCCAGGGAAATAGTGTCAAAATTGAATTGGATTATAAGACATGCAGTTGGTGTCTGCTGGAGAATTACTTTTTATGTGAAAGAAAATAAAACCCACATATCTGGCTTCAGAAGTGTTCTGTGTTGAATGTTGTGAGTGAGAGTAAAAATAATTCTATTTATTTCCCCCTATCTCTTATAGTATGTCAGGGGAAAGCATGAAGGAGTCTATCGTAAACATTCTGTAGGAGAACCCGGGCCGGGCAGGACAGGGGCTCTGAGACACAGAGTAAAATAGGACCAGGGTAGAGTATAAAGTAATGTGGCAGGAATGTGAGAATTATAGAAGATGAAAATTATTGTTAGGACTTTGGGGGAGGTGAGAAGGAGTGATTGGGGAGCGGGAATGCTTTTTCTTCTTTCTTCCTGCCTGCCTCTGCCCCAGTTAATGCTGACCTCACTAATACTGGTCAGGGGATGAGGTGGGAAGTGCCTGGGGATGAGGTTAAGGTGCAGTCAGAGAAAAAACTTGACTGAAAAGGAAAAAACAAAGGAGTGGGGGTAATCCCAAAAACTGTGGAGGAGACTGACAGTGACTGCTTGGAAAGGATTAAATATAAACAGCAAGTCATAACATAAATAATTCCATCAATACTTCAACACTTTAACAGTTTTGATGTTTTTTAAAAATTAAATTGACTAAATTTTCTTAGACACATCAATGACACACATTTAACCAACCACAATTATTCTAAAAAGAAAAATGAAAAAATGAGCCAATCTATATATTTTTTTTGTTTTCAATTATTTAAGGATTTATATTTATGTTGCCAAAACAGGCAGTTAATTTAGTTAATGTAGTCAACCGGCCGGTCATTTCAAGAGGAAAATAGGGCTTTCACCCAAGTGGTGTTTCAGAATGCACGTCCCAAGTCCCAGCTGTTTGGCTGGAGTTTTTACTTTTTTATTTGTAATATTGGCATGAATACATATGGCTCTTTAGGCCAGGGATGGAAATGGAAAAAAAAAAAAAAAAAAGCCTGTTAAAATGTGAACAGTAGTTGAGGATTATAGCAAAAAAAGATCATCCTACAATATCTTCTGCTGATACAGTGACTATTTCTAAAGAGTTTAATACTTCATTGCATGATTTCCCGTAAAATCATAGAGATAGACGAGATGCAGGTATGGGCAATATTTATACTCTAGATAAGTAGAAACTAGAGTCTCAATTTGTTACATATTTAGAGCAATTCCAGGCAACACATCTCAGGCAGGACCATAAATATGGCTTGTGTTTTTCAAAATCCCACTCTGTCCTTCATCCATTATATTGCATGATCTCCACATCTTAAGGAAGCAAATTTCCTCTAGTTGCAAGCCCCCTGTGGGTGCTAAGTGCTTATTTGTTGAAGCTGGTGGTAATGATCAACATAGCTGTCATCATCTGGAATGAACAAATGGTCAGTAGCCAAAGGGAACCCAAAGGCAGATGAGTGTTTGTGGAATTTTATTGTGAGTAATAATGGTGTGAATGGAAAAGTAAAGTGAGCATCTAAAGAAGAAGGGAAATGTTGAAGGCAGGCCCGTCTTCGTTTTAGTTTAGTTAAGCTTAGATTTTTATGACACTGAAATAAATGGGAGACTGTTTTAAAATAAGCTTTTCACAAAAAGGAAACATAAAGACAAGGAAGTGATGACAATTTTGACATAAAGCAACTGATAAAGACCCAAGTGGGAATACCCATTAAAACTGAGCATCTAGTAACAACTGGCAGATGTGAGAGCTCCTTACCCTGAAGGTATAAGGGAATGAATTAATGAATTTGCCAGCAATGCTTTTTCTAACAGTCACGTAAGAAAACTTGAGGCAACACCAGAGGAATAAAGTGCTCATGATAAGCAATTCACTTTGCGTCTAACTGATGGCAGTGTAAACCCCCATAAACCCAAGTTTTTTATAAGGTTGGCCTTAAGATGTCAATGATACGTTTTGCTTCTCCCATCTACAAAATGATACAGAGCAGGGAAACTTTGGTTATGGACTTTCTGTCTATTACACATCATCTTACTTTTCTATCACACTTGGCGTTCTTTCTTTTCTAGCCCGTTTTAGAAATAAAACCACTCAGAGTTGGAATTGACTTTCTACTTGAAGGGTAGCAGGAACTGGTCCTAATATAGCACACCGTTAGCCAGACCTTTCTATTAAATTTTGTTTCCCTATAAAAGGTTTAATTGGTTGTACGACTTTGGGCAAGCGACAAAGGTTCAGTGTCTAAATTTCCTAGTTTAGGAGTTAGGTTCTTTCCAGGCTTAAAATTACATGATTTTTTATCTGTTTCATCTAGGCAGTAACTCGTATACAAATTACTTTAGCATGAAATGTTACAAATTCTATAAGAAATCAAGTTAGATTACCATAGGGACATTCTTGAGAGCAGGGGATCTTTAAGGATACTTGCTGTGGGGTCTCAGCAAAGCAAGCAGAGGCAGGAGAAATAAAGTGAGGTGGATACACTTCCAGGGCTGCTTAATTCAGTGCTCTCTGCGTTGGAGTAGGCGGAGTAGAGTCAACTGCCTCCTCCTCAGCTGGGAGTGAGCCCAAGAGGCAGATTCTTATCCTGGGTCAATATTCTGAAAATGTGTTCTACAGAACACTATTGCAGAGATTTTTAATATGAATTACATTAAAGAGGGCTCTGTAGTAATATAAATTTGGGGACATGCTGGGTTATAGAAAATCAAACAGAATTCGTCCCAGGAAGGGCTTTCAGGGTCCTTGATGGACTAATACACATTGTGAAACTCCATAAGGGGGATTTTACAGTGTTCAGTAGTTCCCAAGCTTATCTGAACACGAAACAGTTATTTTATTTATTTTTTTAAATAGAAATTCTCAATGGTTCAATTTTCTGATAAACATAGTTTTGGAAACATTCTTGGTAGAAATCCATGGCAAATTCAAATTCACTCCAGTGGATCAGTGTGGGGGTTCAAGGGATTCCTTTGATGTAAAATCTTGGCATGCATATTAATTAAACCTGTTTTTAACAAGCCCCAATTTACAGATAACTGTGGGGGCAAAACCAGCTTCCAGAACTCTTATGTTGAGCTTCAACCTGTTTTTATTTTTTTAGGTTTTGTTTATTTGCTTGATCTTACCTACTAATTAAGGTTTAGTTGAATTTTGACTGAAAAAAATATTTTTAAAATGTGTACCTATTTATATTCTTTCCTCTGAGGTGTCAATAATACATACTTTTTTTTTTTTTTTTTTTTTTTTTTTTTTTTTTTGAGACGGAGTCTGGCTCTGTCGCCCAGGCTGGAGTGCAGTGGCCTGATCTCAGCTCACTGCAAGCTCCGCCTCCCGGGTTTACGCCATTCTCCTGCCTCAGCCTCCGGAGTAGCTGGGACTACAGGCGCCCGCCACCTCGCCCGGCTAGTTTTTTGTATTTTTAGTAGAGACGGGGTTTCACCTTGTTCGCCAGGATGGTCTCGATCTCCTGACCTCGTGATCCGCCCGTCTCGGCCTCCCAAAGTGCTGGGATTACAGGCTTGAGCCACCGCGCCCGGCCAATACATACTTTTTTTATTCACACAGGATTTCAGAAAATATTTCATCATTAGCCTTTATGAAATTGATGAACTTTACAACTCACCTTTACTTAATGGCAGCAAAATTCACCATTGATTTTTCTGGTTAATTTAATCACATTGAAGATCCACCACACCCCATGTAATTCATAATGTATCAAGTTTCAAATTTCCAGTCATTCCAAACGAGGATAAAAATTTGAAAACAGACCAAAATGTATAATTGTGTATACATTTTTTTAAATTGTTAGGATTTTTAAAATTCTTGAATGAGACAAAACTCCTTTTGAAGATTAACAAATAACATAAAAATAGAAAGATCTCCATGTTTTCCTTGTTCTTCCACTCTAACATAAAAGGGATTTTATACTGCTATGCATTTAGGAAGAAAAGTTTAAATAAAAGAAAGCAGAATCCCAACTGGAGGATTAATCTATTACTATATAGACTGTCTCCCTCAGCCACAAGGCAGTAAAGAGTCATTTATGTGTCCAAGAGGAGTTTAATGTTGTTTTTTTTTTCCACTTGCAAATATCCAATGGGGAAAAAAAAAATCTGTAGATAGAAAAATGGCAAAGTGATTTGTCTCAAGTTACCGTATATATTGTACATTCGATAAATACCTCTGATTATTTTTCAAATGTATTCAGTCTGATGAGTCCCCAGTAAAGTCTTGCTCAGCGTATTTCCAGTCATTTTGAAAGCCTCATGTAGGCCCTACGAAATCCCGGCTTACCAAGATTCATTTAATTGGATTTTATGAGAATATCGTTAGGTGAGACCTATTTGGCACCCAGGCATTTCTCTACTCTGCCAAGATATAACATTCTTAACAAACACAGAAAGAAAAAAACAAACAAAATAAAGTTCAAGAGCAGATTAGATTTATTGGCATTGCAGCCCATTCCACAGTACTAATACTTTATTGATCCTACCAGATGTAGAATCACCTATGCAAAATGATTTTCCCTAATAAAATCAAATAATTGTTGGGGAGTGGGGAGTGAGGCATAGTTGGCTTAACATTGGAGACCAGAGTATGAGAACAATGAATTACAATCAGAAAGTGAAGACAATTTCTTTACTATCTTTGAAAATATTTAAACTATTCATTCTGTCTCCTTGTACTTTTTGACCTTTGGAAACCTTGAATTCTCAGAAATGCTCAGGACCCAAAGAGATTTTGTAATTTTATGTGTTATATGTATCCACATATATAGTCTTCGAAATTAAAACTGAGTCATTTTTGAAGTGCAGAAATGCACAAGTACACGTGAGATGCATTAGCTGCCAGAGTGTTGATGTCATCATACAGCTTCTGGAAAAATCACTGTAAGTAACAGCCAGAGCAACCAGGCAAGAGAAGGAAATAAAAGGCATCCAAATAGGAGGAGAGGAAGTCAAACTATCCCTGTTTGCTGATGATAACAGGGCTCCAGTGAGTAGAGGAACATCAGGGTTCTTGGTCCTCATGCCGGTTTAGGTAAAATGACACGAACACATAGAGTGGTTTTAAAGAGCAGAGAATTTAATAGGAAAGAAGGGGCAAGAAGGAAGGGAGAAGGAAAAAGCTGCCCTGTACAGAGACAGAGGGAGGGAGGCTCCAAAGCCCAGAGAGGGAACCCCAAGTATGGTGGACACCAGCTAGATATATATGCAGAGGCTGAAGGAGGTGATGTCTAGTCTGATTTGCATAGGGCTCAGGGGATTGGTTTGACCAGGCATGTCATTCACATAGCTCTGGAAAATTTGGCCCTCCCACCCTAGCCTTTAAATATGCAAATGCAGGGTACCATGATGTTCTATACACGTGGGAATACGTGGGGACGGCCATGTTGCCAGGCACATGTGGGGAAAGGGGAAGAAGGCCATGGGAATCGCCATGTTTGGGTGGACCCAGTTTCTAATGGCCTGTATTTGCATATCAAAGGTTGCCGGCCCGGCTCTAAGAGCTGGGGCTTTCGTGCTAGACAAAAAACATTTCTGGATCCGCTTTAAAAGAAATAACTTTCTAAGGATCTCTTTTCCTCTCTACCTGACTAAAATAATTTCTTAATAACCCTACCACAATATGATTCAATATATAGAAAACCCCATAGTCTCTGCCCAAAAGCTCCTTGATCTGACGAACAACTTCAGCAAAGTTTCAGAATACAAATTCAATGTGTACAAATCAGTAGCATTCCTATACACCAACAACATAAAAATTGAGAGCCAAATCAAGAACGCAATCCTATTCACAATAGTAATTAAATATGTAGTAATACAGCTAACCGGGATGGCGGGGAGGGGAATTCTCTGTAATAAGAATTACAAACTGCTGAAAGAATCTAGAGATGACACAAACAAATGAAAAACCATTCCATGTTTATGGGTAGGAAAAATCAATGTTTTGTTTTGTTTTGTTTTTTTTTTTTGAGACAGAGTCTGGCTCTGTTGCCCAGGCTGGAGTGCAGTGGTTGGATCTCAGCTCACTGCAAGCTCCGCCTCCCAGGTTTACGCCATTCTCCTGCCTCAGCCTCCTGAGTAGCTGCGACTACAGGCGCCCACCACCTCGCCTGGCTAGTTTTTTGTATTTTTTTTTTTTTTAGTAGAGATGGGGTTTCAACATGTTAGCCAGGATGGTCTTGATCTCCTGACCTCGTGATCCGCCCATCTTGGCCTCCCAAAGTGCTGGGATTACAGGCTTGAGCCACCGCGCCCAGCCAAAATCAATGTTTTTAAAGTGGCCATACTGCCCAAAGCAGCTTATAGTCAATGCTATTCCTATCAAACTACAATGGCATTCTTCACAGAATTAGAAAAAACTATTTTAAAATTTATATGAGACCAAAAATGAGCCCAAATAGCCAAGACAATTCTAAGCAAAAGAAACAAAGCTAGAGTAATCACATTGCTTGACTTCAAACTCTACTACAAGGATACGGTAACCAAAACACCATGGTACTGGTACAAAAACAGACATATAGACCAATGTAACAGAACAGAGAGCCCAGAAAAAATGCTGCACACCTCCAGCCATCTGATCTTCAACAAAGTTGAGAAAAACAAGCAATGGTGAAAGGACGCCCTATTCAATAAATGGTGCTGAGATAACTGGCTACTTATATGCAGAAGACTGAAACTGAATCCCTTCCTTATACTATATACAAAAATCAACTCAAGATGGATTAAAGACTTAAATGCAAAACCTGAAACTATAAAAACCTAGATAACCTAGGAAATGCCATTTTGGACATGAGACCCGGCAAAGATTTTATGATGAAGATGCCAAAAGCAATTACGACAAAAGCAAAAATTGACCTTTCAAAGCTAAGTAAACTAAACAGCTTCTGCACACCAAAAGAACTATCAACAGAGTAAAAAGACAACCTGCAGAATTAGAAAAAATATTTGCAAACTATGCATCTGACAGAGGTCTAATATCCAGAATCTAAGCCAAAAGATTGGAAACCCCTGTGTCCAATCTTTTGGCATCCCCGGGCCACACTGGAAGAAGACGACTAGTCTTGGATCACACATAAAATACACTAATACTAACAATAGCTGATGAACTAAAAGAAGAAAAAAGTCACAGAAAAAGCTCATAATGTTTTAAAAAAGTTTACAAATTTGTATTGGGTCACATTTAAAGCCGTCCTGGACCACATGTGCCCTGTAGGCCATGTGTTGAACAAGCTTGATTTATAAGGAACTTAAACAAATAACAACAACAACAACAAAAACAGACATTAAAACATGGTCAAAGGACATGAACAGACAGTTTTCAGAAGAAGACATACATGCAGCCAACAAACTACATGAAAAAAAACTCAATAATGCTAATATCATTAGAGAAATACAAATCAAAAGTCAAAGCCAATGAGATACCATCTCACACCTGTCCGAATGGCTAGGCAAAAAATAACAGATGCTGGTCAGGTTATGGAAAAGAAGGAATACTCATACACTGCTGGAGGGAAATGTAAATTAGTTCAGCCATTGTGGAAAGTAGTTTGAACATTTCTCAAAGAACTTAAAACAGAATTACCATTTGACTCAGCAATCCCATTATAGGGTATATACCCATAGGAATATAAATTGTTCTACCATAAAGACACATGCGTGTGTATGTTCATTGCAGCACTATTCACAATAGTAAATGCCCATCAATGGTAGACTGGATAAAGAAAATGTCGTACATATACACCATGGAATACTACACAGTCTTAAAAAAGAATGAGATCATGTGCTTTGCAGCAACATAGGTGGAGCTTGAGGCCATTATCCTAAGCAAACTAATATAATAACAGAAAACCAAATAGCACATGTTCTCACTTACAAGTGCGAGCTAAACATTGAGTACACATGGACACAAAGAAGCAAACCACAGCCATGGGGACCTACTTCAGGGTGCAGGGTGAAAAATCTGCCTATCGAGTACTATGCTTTTTACCTGCATGATGAAGTCATCTGTATACTAACCCCCCTGGCATACAATTTACATATATAACAATCCTATACATGATCTTCTGAAACTAAAATAAAAGTTAAAAAAAAAAAAACTCACTGTACACTGGTGAGAGAAAAGGAATAAAACAAGGAAACAAAATGTTTTAGTATTATTAAAATACTTTTGCTTTATGGGCCCCCGCAAGAGGGACTCAGGGACCCCGAAGGGACTGTGGGTCATACTTTAGAAGTGTTATATTAATTAATTAATTTAATAAATGTTAACCAGTAACGACTTTGTACAGGGAACAGAGAGAGAGACTGGAGATATGTGGTTAACAGAACAAAGTCCTTGACCCTTTGATGGTTTTATTGCTCAAACAGAATGCAATTCATAAGTTTCAAAATAAGCTTCTTGAAGGAGAGATCATGTTTTTCTTATGATTTGGCCTCAAAATTCTGTGGATGTACATAGTAAATGCTCAGTAAATGCTTATACAATAAAAGCAATGTTCCGAGACTTACCTGAAATACTAAAATTTCTGTCCTTTATCACTGAACCTATGATTATGTACTATATCTGAAAATGTGCCACATTACATCATTTTCAACATGGGTAAATCATGAGTCCCTAACTCTTATTCTGCTATTCCCCAAATAATGTATCATAAGAAGAAAACTAGATTAGGAAAGCCCAAATCAAATGACATGATCAAAGAGACACAGAGATTAATTGATTGTTATTCAACTGTGTAGTATTATTCTCTGTGAATTTTTGAGTTCTAAAGATTCATGGTACAAAGAAATAGATATCCTCTTAGAGTCAACTAAACCTAGGTTTAAATGCAGCCACACCTGAGTACAAGGTGTGGTGCCTTTGGAAAATGTTTTACATCTCTGAGCCTGTTTCTTCCTCCTTTTAGAAGAAAACAGAATGAGGTTATTTTGAAAGCCAAATTATATAATGGGTATACAATTTAGAGCCTGGAAAAGATGATATAAATATTATAATTGTTAGTTTTAATTCTCACAATAATTGTTATTGACACTGACAGGGAGAGAATACAATAGAAAATAATTCCAAGGATATACAGAAGAAAATGAGTTGGGTCCTCAATTCTTTGATGAATTTAACAGGAAGGGTTGAGATTGCAGAAGTAGAATCAGGAGAAATTCTGGGACAGGCACGGTGGCTCATGCCTGTAATCTCAGCATTTTAGGAGACTGAGGTGGGTGGATCATATGAGGTCAGGAGTTCGAGACCAGCGTGGTCAACATGGTGAAATCCCATCTCTACTAAAAATCCAAAAAAATTAGTCAGGCATGGTGGCGCATCCCTGTAATCCCAGCTACTTAGGAGGCTGAAGCATGAGAATTGCTTGAACCTGGGAGGCGGAGGTTACAGTGAGCTGAGATCGTGCCAGTGCACTTCAGCCTGGGTGACAGAGCAAGACTATATCTAAAAAAAAAAAAAAAAAAAAAAAAAAAAAATTCTGATGACAATGACAAGAGGAGGCAGCAGATGCCATAGACAGACATAAAATATGTGACTTTGAGAAAGGTTCTTTTTTATATTTTTTTTTTGCATGCAGGTAGAGATAAAATGATTTTTAAAAAACACTCTAGAGGCCTAAGAGCTCCCAAGACCATTTCATGCCCATTTATGGGTTAAATGTTCATTTAAATGGATCATTGTCTATCATAGATGAGAAGCCTCCTTTAAGCTTCATGGTTTCTTGGTAATTCTGATAGCTATTTCAGAAAAAATTTTAGGTGATTATACACAGACATATACATAACTGTTTCTGGAACTACAAAAATGTGAAGCACAGAATGACAAGAATCCTATTGGTTTTAAGTGAAAGGAAAAAATCCTAAGTATTATATTTTCGTTAGAAATAGTCTCATAATATTTTACCAAGAAAATTATATCCTTTTCCTTCTAGGGTATTATGTTAGCAAATGTCCAAGACACATTAGTTTTTAAACTAATTTTTGTCTTTTAAACTAATTTTTAAGCTTTATTGGGATATACTTCACATAAAGACATACTAATTTGATGAAACAGAAAATAATAAGGTTATAATACACGACTTCAATTTTAGAAAGAGCCATTTCTGGCTGGGCATGGTGGCTCAAGCCTGTAATCCCATCACTTTGGGAGGCCAAGGTGGGCAAATCACTTGAGGTTGGGAGTTCGAGACCAGCCTGCCCAACATGGAGAAACCCTGTCTCTACTAAAAATACAAAATTAGCTGGGCGTGGTGGCACATGCCTGAAATCCCAGATACTCAGAAGGCTGAGGCAGAAGAACTGCTTGAACCCTGGAGGTGGAGGCTGCGGTGAGCCGAGATCGTGCCATTGCACTTCAGCCTGATCAGCAAGAGTGAAACTCTGTCTCAAAAAACCAAAACCAAAAATAAAAACAGCCATTTCCATAGATCCTTAAGTGATAATTAATTTTAGGAATACTTTCTGTTAACTTTCTCTTTCATTTTCAAGAAAGCTTAATCTCTGAAAAAGTCCTCTAATTATTATTGCAAACAATCAGCTTAAAATTAACTATGGCATGGATGAAGATAAAGTGCTACAATAAGGAGAAAAGAACTGCTGAGAAAGAAATAATTTAAGATCCCTGTAAAATATAAGCCAAACTACCTAGATCACCTATTACATTTATAGCTACTGTAGAACATGACTTATTCAGTATAACTTTCATCGTGGCTGAAGATTTCAGGGACGTATGTGATTACAATTGTTCATGCTCAAGAGCTGAACACTTGGATACGAATCAAGATTCGGAGTTGCTCGTGAATTGATTTTGCCTCCTTAAGCTCAGTTCTTCTATTGATACTCAATAAAAATCTTTCACTAATTCAACAGATTACTCTGCAGGCACTACACTTTGAATTAATGTGTAGTATTGAAACAGAAAACCCCAATTTGTCATGCTGAGAGGAATTTAGTACTTAATGAAAAAGTAGAATAATATTGCACCAACGTGTCTAAAAGCAAGATAAATAATGAAGTATTAGGTGAATGAACCATGTCTATGTACATCTACAAAAATTTGTGTCTGATTTTTAGTTAAAATTTTTCTTATTTGTTTTGACGATGACACCACATTGACTCATTATTGTTGTGTCAGTGACAGGGGAAGGCATTAGGCTTGCATATTTAAGCAAGGCAGAAAAATGATTTATTGGACTTCTGTCATTAATCTGTACTAGGTTACTGAATCCATTTATGATTTTAGACATAGTTATTGTATTTCTGACAAGTAAAAAATTACTCATGACTTGGCTAGAATGCTGTGATAAACATGAACATTTAACCCATAAATTTGAAAATTTAGGTGAATTGGAAACAATCATTGAAAATCACACTCTAACAAAGCAAAAACATAAAGAAATAAAAAAAAAATTTGAGCAGTTCTATTATCTATTAAAGACACTGATTTCATTATTAAAAACTTCCCCATAATGAAAATCTCCTGGCACAAAGGACATAAGCAGTTAATCTTTTCAAATATTTAAAGAATAAATAGCGACAAACTTACATAAATCCTCCGTAGGATGAACTCCTCAACTCATATTGTGAGTTTGGCACAGCACTGATACCAACAAAAATTACATGGCAATTTTTCTTATAAACATAGACACAAAAATCCCAAGGAAAAGATTAGTAAATCAATTGAATTTGGTATGTATAAAAATGATAACAACAACAAAGATGGGTTAGCCCTAGTAACAAAAGTTTGGCTTAATATTTGACAATCAATTACTGTAATGCTCTGTTAACTAAATAAAGAAGTAAAATCGGATGATTAATTTGATTCAGAAAAGGCATTTAATAAAATGTTATATTCGTTTATGATTAAAACTCTTGGAAAGTAACCAGTAAATAAATAGAACTTTTCTAATCTGATAAAGTATACCCATGAAAATTCTAAAGAATACCCATGAAAATTCTCAATGGCATTTGATATTTCATTGTCAAATGTAATAATGAAATACTGAAAGCTTTCCTCTTGAACTCAAAAACAGAACAAGATTGCCAATATAAACATTTCAATTCAACATTGTTTGGAAGATTTGTCATTGCATAAAACAGAATAAAATAAAAAATAAACAAATAAATAAATAAATAAAATAAAAAATAAGTAGTATGAGAATTGGAAAGGAAGACTTAAAACTCATAATTGTTATGTATAAAATCCAAAATATTCTACCAATAAACTATTAGGATTAATAAGTCAATTTAGCAAGGTCATTAGATGCAAGGTCAATAGTATTTCTGTACAAAACAAGAAACAACTAAAGATAAAATAGAAAAACATATTATTTAAAATAGCATAAAAGTATTAAATAACTAGGAATAAATCAATAGAATATATTTTTATAAATGCCTGTAGACAGAAACCTATGAAACATTACCTAGGGAAATCAGGAACAAAATAAATATATTGTAAGACTCAATGTATTAAATATATTAATTTTCTTTGAATTTATTATTAAATCAAATGCAACCCCAGTTAGATTACAAACAGCATGCATTTTTTGAAATGGACAATCTAATTTTTTAAAAATATAAAAACTAAAAAAGTCCAAATGAGTAAGAACAGTCTTTAAGAAGAATAAATTTGGTAGACTTACGCTACTAAATCTGAAGACCTACTATAAAGTTATTACAATTAAAACATGCTGAAATTCATTTAAAGATAAACAAGTAGATTAGTAAAACAGAACATAGTCCAAAAACCGACTCACATATATGGTGAACTGGTTTATTGGAAAGGAGTCACTGCAGTGTAGTTGAGAAAAGATGGTCTATTAAATAAATGGTTCTGGACCATAACAATATATATTTTGTAGAAAATATTGAGTCCTATCTTATACCATGTGGAAAAGTCAGTTCCATGAAAGTTGAAAAAGTTTCAATCTCATTCATTAAAGACATGAAAATTAAAACCATGAAGGCAGTATTAAGTACAGGAGAGAAACTGGCCCTCTCATATATTACTGGAGTGGGGGGAGTCTAAATTTACACCACCACTTTGGAAAACTGTTTGGTAGTATTGGCTACAAATACCTTATTATCTTTATTACTTTGTTCTGTAGTGAACTTTTAAAATAGTCATCAAGTAGGTTGGCATTTGTTAGGTTCTTTTCTGGATGATTTATGGTTTTATTGTTCCCTAAATGGGGTCCTTTTCTTTTTGTTTCATCCTTTGAACTGAATTTTCTAATCACTGCGCTATAAAAAGCTTGCTTTTCTATGTTGATCTTGTTTCTTGACATGTGTATTTAAGTAGGAATTCTTAGCATCTAAATTAGCATAGCTTTTATCTTTCTTTTATATAGTTTCCCACATTACTTTTTCTTGTGTTATTGCTTTGGCAAGCATCTTTATTTCACTAAAATTACTGAGTATTAGTAATGGTTGCCAAAATATCTTGTATCTGACATTTTTAAGAAGATACATTAAAATGTATCTCATTTAATCATTTTAACATTGAAAATGATAAAAATGATGTTTTGGTAGGTTTCTGGTAGCTACTATTTATCAGGAAAAAAGTTTTCTTCCACTCTTAAATTTTAAGAGCTTATGTTAAGCTTTTTATATATTCCTTTGTTTATTTTAAAATATATTCCTTTGTTCTATTTAAAAATAGTATGTGTGTGCATGTGTGTTTGCATCAGTGTCCATATACTATGTATTTTTTATCCTTCTCATTAGCTTATTTTAGGACACAGACAATACTAGGTTTGAAAATCCACTGAGAAGCCCACCCTCTTTTTCTGTTCTCTAAATCAGAACATGGCTTTTCCTTAGTTGTTTTGAAAAACACACAAAATCATTTGGTTTCATTCTTTCTTAGAAGTATACTTTGTCAGCCTTTGACTATCTATTTAAAATGTTTTCTTAAGTTTACAAAATTTTTGAGTCAGTTTTGGTATTGTACCAAATCTGAGTAGGGAGAGTCTAAGTTTATATCACAAGATATTTTGGCAACCATTACTAATATGTTATATATATATATATATATATATATATATATATATATATGTATGTATAATTATACTTTAAGTTCTAGGGTACATGTAGAAAACATGTAGGTTTGTTACACATGTATACATGTGCCATGTTGGTGTGCTGCACCCATTAACTCGTCATTTACATTAGGTATATCTCCTAATGCTATCCCTTCCCCCATCCCTTACCCCACAACAGGCCCTGGTGTGTGATGTTCCCCACCCTGTGTCCAAGTGATCTCATTGTTTGATTCCCACCTATGAGTGAGAACATACAGTGTTTGGTTTTCTGTGCTTGCAATAGTTTGCTCAGAATGATGGTTTCCAGCTGCATCCATGTCCCTACAAAGGACATGAACTCATCCTTTTTTAGGGCTGCATAGTATTCCATGGTGTATATGTGCCACATTTGTTTAATCCAATCTATCATTGATGGACATATGGGTTGGTTCCAAGTCTTTGCTATTGTGAATAGTGCCGCAATAAACATACGTGTGCATGTGTCTTTATGGCAGCGTGATTTACAGTCCTTTGGGTATATACCCAGTAATGGGATGGCTGGGTCAAATGGGATTTCTAGTTCTAGATCCTTAAGGAATCGCCACACTGTCTTCCACAATGGTTGAACTAGGTTACAGTCCCACAAACGGTGTAAAAGTGTTCCTATTTCTCCACATCCTTTCCAACACCTGTTGTTTCCTGACTTTTTAATGATTGCCATTCTAACTGGTGTGAGATGGCACTTTGTGGTTTTGATTTGCATTTCTCTGATGGCCAGTGATAATGAGCCTTTTTTCATGTGTCTGTTGGCTGCATAAACGTCTTCTTTTGAGAATTGTCTGTTCATATCCTTTGCCCACTTTTTGATGGAGTTGTTTGATTTTTTTTCTTGTAAATTTGTTTAAGTTCTTTCTAGATTCTGGATATTAGCCCTTTGTCAGATGGGTAGATTGTAAAAATTTTCTCCCATTCTGTAGGTTGCGTCTTCACTCTGATGGTAGTTTCTTTTGCTGTGCAGAAGCTCTTTAGTTTAATTAGACCCCATTTGTCAATTTTGGCTTTTGTTGCCAGTGTTTTTGGTGTTTTAGTCATGAAGCCCTTGCCCATGCCTATGTCCTGAATGGTATTGCCTAGGTTTTCTTCTAGGGTTTTTATGGTTTTAGGTCTAAAATTTAAGTCTCTAATCCATCTTGAATTAATTTTTGTGTAAGGTGTAAGGAAGGGATCCAGTTTCAGCTTTCTACATATGGCTAGCCAGTTTTCCCAGCACCATTTATTAAATGGGGAATCCTTTCCCCATTTCTTGTTTTTGTCAGGTTTGTCAAAGATCAGGTGGTTGTAGATGTGTGGTACTATATCTGAGGGCTCTGTTCTGTTCCATTGGCCTATATCTCTGTTTTGGTACCAGTACCATGCTGTTTTGGTTACTGTAGCCTTGTGGTATAGTTTGAAGTCAGGTAGCGTGATGCCACCAGCTTTGTTCTTTTGGCTTAGGATTGTCTTGGCAATGCAGGCTCTTTTTTGGTTCCGTATGAACTTTAAAGCAGTTTTTTCCAATTCTGTGAAGAAACTCATTGGTGACTTAATGGGAATGGCATTGAATCTATAAATTACCTTGGGCAGTGTGGCCATTTTCAAGATATTGATTATTCCTATCCATGAGCACAGAATGTTCTTCCATTTGTTTATGTTCTCTTTTATTTCATGAGCAGTGGTTCGTAGTTCTCCTTGAAGAGGTCCTTCACATCCCTTGTAAGTTGGATTCCTAGGTATTTTATTCTCTTTGAAGCAATTGTGAATGGGAGTCCACTCATGATTCGGCTCTGTGTTTGTCTGTTATTGCTCTATAGAAATGATTGTGATTTTTGCCATTGATTTTGTATCCTGAGACTTTGCTGTAGTTGCTTATCAGCTTAAGGAGATTTTGGGCTGAGACAATGGGGTTTTCTATCTATACAATCATGTTACCTGCAAAAAGGGACAATTTGCCATCCTCTTTTCCTAATTGAATACTCTTTATTTCTTTCTCCTGCCTGACTGCCCTTATCAGAACTTCCAACACTATGTTGAATAGGAGTGGTGAGAGAGGGCATCCCTGTCTGTGCCAGTTTTCAAAGGGAATGCTTATTTTTGGCCATTCAGTGAGATATTGGCTGTGGGTTTGTCATAAATAGCTCTCGTTATTTTGAGACATGTCCCATCAATACCTAGTTTATTGAGAGTTTTTAGTATGAAGGGCTGTTGAATTTTGTCAAAGAACTTTTCTGCATCTTTTGAGATAATCATGTGGTTTTGTCTTTGGTTCTGTTTATACAATGGATTATGTTTATTGATTTGTGTATGTTGAACCAGCCTTGCATCCCAGGAGTAAAGCCCAGTTGATTGTGGTGGATAAGCTTTTTGACGTGCTGATGGATTCAGTTTGCCAGTATTTTATTGAGAATTTTTGCATCGATGTTCATCAGGGATATTGGTCTAAAATTCTCTTTTATTGTTGTGTCTCTGCCAGGCTTTGGTATCACGATGATGCTGGCTTCATAAAATGAGTTAGGGAGGATTCCCTCTTTTTCTATTGATTGGAATAGTTTCCGAAGGAATGGTACCAGCTCCTCTTTGTACCTCTGGTGGAATTAGGCTGTGAGTTCATCTGGTCCTGGACATTTTTTGATTGGTAGGTTATTAATTATTACCTCAATTTCAGAGCCTGTTATTGGTCTATTCAAGGATTCATCTTCTTCGTAGTTTAGTCTTAAGAGGATGTATGTGTCCAGGAATTCACCCATTTCTTCTAGATTTTCTAGTTTATTTGCATAGAGGTGTTTATAGTATTCTCTGATGGTAGTTTGTATTTTTGTAGGATCGGTGGTGATATTCCCTTTATCATTTTTTATTGCATCTATTTGATTCTTCTCTCTTTTCTTCTTTATTAGTCTTGCTAGAGGTCTCTCAATTTTGTTGATCTTTTTGATAAACCAGCTCTTGGATTCATTGATTTTTTGAAGGTTTTTTTTTTTTGTCTCTATCTCATTCAGTTCTGCTCTGATCTTAGTTATTTCTTGCCTTCTGCTAGCTTTTGAATGTGTTTGCTCTTGCTTCTCTAGTTCTTTTAATTGTGATGTTAGGACGTCAATTTTAGATCTTTCCAGCTTTCTCTTGTGGGTATTTAGTGCTGTAAATTTCCCTCTACACACTGCTTTAAATGTGTCCCAGAGATTCTGGTATGTTGTATCTTTGTTCTCATTGGTTTCAAAGAACATCTTTATTTCTGCCTTCATTTCATTATGTACCCAGTAGTCATTCAGGAGCAGGTTGTTCAGTTTCCATGTAGTTGAGTGATTTTGAGTGAGTTTGTTAATCCTGAGTTCTAGTTTGATTGCACTGTGGTCTGAGAGACAGCTTGTTATAATTTATTTTCTTTTACATTTCCTGAGGAGTGCTTTACCTCCAACTATGTGGTCAATTTTGAAATAAGTGCAATGTGGTGCTGAGAAGAATGGATATTCTGTTGATTTGGGGTGGAGAGTTCTGTAGATGTCTATTAGGTCTGCTTGGTGCAGAGTTGAGTTCAATTCCTGGATAACCTTGTTAACTTTCTGTCTCGTTGTTCTGTCTAATGTTGACAGTGGGGTCTTAAAGTCACCCATTATTATTGAGTGGGAGTCAGAGTCTCTTTGTAGGTCTCTAAGGATTTGCTTTATGAATCTGAGTGCTCCTGTATTGGGTGCATATATATTTAGGATAGTTAGCTCTTCTTGTTGAATTGATCCCTTTACCATTATGTAATGGCCTTCTTTGTCTCTTTTGATCTTTGTTGCTTTAAAGTCTGTTTTATCAGAGACTAGGATTGCAACTCCTGTTTGTTTGTTTGTTTGTTTTCCATTTGCTTGGTAGATCTTCCTCCATCCCTTTATTTTGAGCCTATGTGTGTCTCTGCACATGAGTTGGGTGTCCTGAATACAGCACACTGATGGGTCTTGACTCTTTATCCAATTTGCCATTCTGTATCTTTTAATTGGAGCATTTAGCCCATTTACTTTTAAGGTTAATATTGTTATGTGTGAATTTGATCCTGTCATTATGATGTTAGCTGGTTATTTTGCTCATTAGTTGATGCAGTTTCTTCCTAGCATTGATGGTCTTTACACTTTGGCATGTTTTTGCAGTGGCTGGTACTGGTTGTTCCTTTCTACGTTTAGTGCCTCCCTCAGGAGCTCTTGCAAGGCAGGCCTGGTGGTGACAAAATCTCCCAGCATTTGCTTATCTGTAAAGGATTTTATTTCTCCTTCACTTATGAAGCTTAGCTTGGCTGGATATGAAATTCTGGGTTGAAAATTATTTTCTTTAAGAATGTTGAATATTGACCCCCAGTCTCTTCTGGCTTGTAGAGTTTCTGCTGAGAGATCGCTGTTAGTCTGATGGGCCTCCCTTTGTGAATAACTCCACCTTTCTCTCTGGTTATCTTTTACATTTTTTTCCTCCATTTCAGCTTTGGTGAATCTGACAATTATGCATCTTGGAGTTGCTCTTCTCGAGGAGTATCTTTGTGGCATTCTCTGTATTTCCTGAATTTGAATGTTGGCCTGCCTTGCTAGGTTGGGGCATTTCTCCTGGATGATATCCTGAAGAGTGTTTTCCAACTTGGTTTCATTCTCCCCATCACTTTCAGGTACACCAATCAGACATAGATTTGGTCTTTTCACATAATCCCGTGTTTCTTGGAGGCTTCGTTCGTTTCTTTTTACTCTAAACTTCTCTTCTAGCTTCATTTCATTCATTTGATCTTCATCACTGATATCCATCCTTCCACTTGATCGAATTGGCTACTGAAGCTTGTGCATGCATCACGTAGTTCTCATACCATGGTTTTCAGCTCCATCAGGTCATTTAAGGTCTTCTCTACACTGTTTATTCTAGTTAGCCATTATCTAATCTTTTTTCAAGGTTTTTAGCTTCTTTACAATGGGTTCGAACATCCTGCTTTAGCTTGGACATGTTTGTTAGTACCGATTGTCTAAAGTCTTCTTCTCTCAACTCGTCAAAGACATTCCCCATCCAGCTTTGTTCCATTGCTGCTGAGGAGCTGCTTTCCTTTGGAGGAGAAGAGGTGCTCTGATTGTTAGAATGTTCAGCTTTTCTGCTCTGGTTTCTCTGCATCTTTGTGGTTTTATCTCCCTTTGGTCTTTGATGTTGATAATGTACAGATGGGGTTTTGGTGTGGATGTCCTTTCTGTTTGTCAGTTTTCCCTGTAACAGTCAGGACCCTCAGCTGCAGGTCTCTTGGAGTTTGGTGGAGGACCACTCCAGGCCCTGTTTGCCTGGGTCTCACCAGTGGAGACTGCAGAACAGCAAATATTGCAGAACGGCAAATGTTGCTGCCTAATCCTTCCTCTGGAAGCTTCTTCTCAGAGGGGCACCCAGCTGTATGAAGTGTCAGTCGGCCCCTACTGGGAGGTGTCTCCCAGTTAGGGTACTCGGGGATCAGAGAGCCACTTGAGGAGGCAGTCTATATGTTCTCAGATCTCAAACTCTGTCATGGGAGAATCACTACTCTCTTCAAAACTGTCAGACAGGGACGTTTAAGTCTGCAGAAGTTTCTGCTGCCTTTTGTTCAGCTATGTCCTGCCCCCAGAGGTGAATTCTACAGAGGCAGGTAGGCCTCCTTGAGCTGTGGTGGGCTTCACCCAGTTCGAGCTTCCTGGCCACTTTGTTTACATACTCAAGCCTCAGAAATGGCAGACACCCCTCCCCCAGCCTCGCTGCCACCTTGCAGTTTGATCTCAGACTGCTGTGCCAGCAGTCTGCGAGGCTCCGTAAGTATGAGACCCTCTGAGCCAGGAGTGGGATATCATTTCCTGGTGTGCTGTTTGCTAAGACCGTTGGAAAAGTGCAGTATTAGGGTGGGAGTGTCCCAATTTTCCAGGTACCATTTGTCATGGCTTCCCTTGGCTAGGAAAGGGAATTCCCCGATCCCTTGCACATCCCGGGTGAGGCAATGCCCTGTCCTACTTCGTGGGCTCCCCCCACTGTCCAACAAGCCCCAGTGAGATGAACCCGGTACCCCAGTTGGAAATGCAGAAATCACCCATCTTCTGTATCACTCATACTAGGAGCTGTTCCTATTTGGCCATCCTGGAACCTCCCCTATATATTTTTAATACTGTAAGTCCCTTCTTTATGTGTAGTTACAGGATATTATCTGTAATGCTATTGATATATTTTTATATTTTTGATATATTTCTCTTATTGATGAGACTTAATGAAGTTTTTCTTTTTAACAATTTTGTAGTCTTTTCAAAGACCCAGAATTTGGTTTTAATGACCCGGTCTATGATGTTTTTTCTATTACACTACACTTTCCCAAGTTTAACTACATTTAGTTTTTAATTCTGCCAGATTCCATGTACTTTCTAAAATGATTCATTGTCCTTGCCTATGTGGTTCCAACTGGAATAGTTTCAATGCACTGGTAACTAGATAAGATCTTTTATTATTCTGCTTAAGTGATCTTAAAATATATTCTGTTTAAAATGATGCAAAATCCCAAATGTAACTATGGCTGGAGATCCTTTTGTTCAGCCTCCAAAAGCATTATGTCTCTTGCTAGACCCAACCCCATAAAATCAAGTAGAAACTTTTACTAATGGAGGATCTCTATTATTTGTTTCTTCTATCTCCTTTTCAGTATTGAAACAGAAGGGCAACTCACCCAAATCCAATATTCTATTGTACACTGGGGTTGTCCAGCCTTGGTCAAAATTACAATTGTTTTACTCCCATTTATTGTTTGACATTCTAAATATCCTTTGACAATTGTACCTCAAAAGGCTCAAGACTGCAAATAATTTTTCCATGTCTATAACTATAATGCAAGCATTTCATGTGCTATTTGATGCCTTCTTGACCCTTTCACCAAATTTGAATGGCTTTGAATAAATGAACTCCAAAATGTAGAGTATTTTCCTTGGGAAACAATCGTTCCAACATATTTGCTCCTTCAGCTGTCACAGGAAGTTAGGAGTGTGAATACTTTTCGGAAACAATGTTTCAAAAGATTCACTTAGACATAAAGCATGCTATGCATTTCTCCCCCTGGTGGCTTAAAGTGCCATAAGCCACTGACCAACAAAAAGTGAAAAAAAACAGTCCTTCTTGACTGGCTGATATTTTACTTTCGTCATAAAATAAAGGAGATGTAAATAGCCAATAGCACTGCTCAAATTGAGAGGCAGGCGTCTACTTCTGCAAGAAACAAAGTTGCCAGTTTCTTGATAGTTTCAAGTCTCAGAGCAAATGTTGGTCTAAAGCCTGCAATTATTCTATTGCTCGTTTCCTGATGTACAGCTTTCAGTGACAGAGGATTGACTTGCAACAAAGTGAGATTGTTGGGAAAGTGAAAGGCATGGTAAACTGATAATTACATTTATAGAGAACTTATATACAATATCTTAAATGTAAACATTTACTTATACACTTAGATGTTTTGCCTTCTTTTTTATCTCTATGTTTGCATTATGCTCAATCCAACCTCATATCAATTTTGTAGAGCTAAATTAGGCAGATTTGGTGGCTTGTTTCCACCTGCTCTAAACAGACACATTAGTTACATGTTTCAAAAATAAACTACCATTTTCTCTTCTGATCTCTTCAAATCTCTGTGATTGCTAAAGTTGAGCTGTTTTCACATAGGAAGGAAAAAGGCAACACCCTCTCTGCTCTGCAAACTGCCATTCAGTTTAGGAAAATAACAGCCTGTTGGCTGGAGATCCAGCTGCTTGTCACGTTAGACCATGTGGCATCTGCTGCTGAGTCCAGCTGTACAGCCAAGATCAGTGCCCTAAGGACTGAGCACAAAAATGCTGTGATCCCTGGCGGTGACAGGGTCTCTGCTAACAAGCCTCTAGACATTCAAGATGAAATGTCATCACCCCAGCACAGCTATCACAGAGAATGAAACAAAGCATCTAAAGACCTTTAATAGCATCAGAGTCTGAGAAATAAGTGAAGCATCCCAGGTTTAGTTCCCCGATCTATGGAGCCGATGTCAATTCTGTGAGTAATTGTGACCCCTTCTCTGTTACCTTTATCCCCATTACTCAGAGATGAAATGTTAACTTGTAGTAATAGGTTTTCTCATGATTAAGCTTAAAGCATTTTTGGATCTTACAGCTAGTTATTCATTATTCAATAAGTAATTATTAAATGTTTGTGTATGAGTTCCTCTGCTCAAAGTTTAGGTAGGCAAAGAAATTGAGAGTCAAATTTCCTACAGAATGGCAGGAAAGAATCATTCCATTTTTACTTCAGGCCCCCAACCCTACTGTTTCAGCTGAATTCTTTCATCTCAGTTTTTCTTGGGGTTCCTTTATCTTTCTGTGGTGGCCTCAGGTTGTGTGGAGATGAGCTTGGTAAAGGGCCCCATCTTGTCTTTTTGTTAACTACCCACACAGGTTTATCTGAAATGTCATTGTACTGGTTAACATAGCCCTTCCTATTCATTGGCTCTTTGCTGTTGGGAGTACCAGAACTATTTCTTCAAGTCTGCCTGAGACACCAGCTTCCAAAATGTATTTCCTCTATCGGGTCTTGTCATCTCCCTGGAGAAGCTTCTGGGCATCCCACCACATTACCCTTCCTAGAGAAATCTTTCTAGATTGATGCGGGTGTTCCCACTCTTCTTCACTTCTGGGCAAGTCATTTTCTTTGTACCCCAAATTTTCTATCTCATTGCCTCTAGCCAAGACATTTTGGCAAAGGCATTTGGTTTGTACCCTGAATCCTCCCCTTCTAGAGATGTAGCCTCATGAAAGACTGAAAAACAAAGAAATTTAATAGGCTTTTTTTTGGCTTTTAGCTATAGCATGACTTTTCTGATGTCTGCTTGTGTAGGAGGGGGTGGGAATGAATGGGAGAGGGAAAACAAAGAAAAAACAGTGAAAACTATCAAGTTGTTGGAAAGATGTGGAACAACCCTAACTCTTAAACACTGCACTGTAAATAAGTACAATCATTTAGAATAACCATTTGACCCAGTTTGCTAAAGTTGAACATAAGTATATCCTATGACCAGCAATTCCAGCCCAAGATTCCACTCAATCTAATTACACACACAATAGAAATGTATCTTAGGTTTGCCAAAAGAAATCTGCTAGAATGTTTATAGGAGCACTCTGTAGTAACCCCAAACAAAATCACCAAGTATCCATCTGTAGTAACACGGATAGATACATTGTGGTACAGTAACTATATAGCATTTGATATCAACAATCTGACTAGATGCAAAAATATGGATAAATTTTGTACAAAAGAAATGTTCAGTGAAATAAGCCAGACACAAAAGAGTACTTAATGTATGTTTTCAATGACAAAAACTTTAAAAACAGGCAACAGTGGTCTTTGCTGTTGGTGATCAGAACAATAGCTATCTTTGGGCATTTAGTTACTAGAGGAGGGTGTGAGGTGGGCTTCTAGAGGACTAGTGATGTTCTGATTGTTGATTAGAGTATTGGTTACACAAATGAGCTGTCCACTTATCGTATATTCGATTTTCTAGTACACCTATTGTACTGGGTTGAATAGTATCTTTCTTTCCAAAGCACAAAGTCACCTGGGACCTCTGAATATTCTCTTATCTGGAAATAGGGTCTTTGAAGATAGAATCAGGTTAGAATGAAGTCATACTCGATTAGGGTGAACTCTATTCTAATGACTTGTGTCTTTATAAGAAGAGGAAAATTTGGACACAGAAATACCCCTAGAGGGGAGAAAACCATCTGAGAATGAAAGCAGACATTGAAATGATACATCTGAGAAAGGGAATGCCAAAGATGGCCAGCAGCTGCTGTAAGCTAGAGGGGAGTCATAGAACATATTCTTCTTCAGCCTCCAGAAGGATGCAAGCTAGCTGAAACTTTGATTTCAGACATAGAAATTCCAGAAATCTAAGACAATAGACTACTATTATGTTAGGATACCTCGTTTAAAGCAATTTGTTACTGCAGCCCTAGGAAACTAACACATCTTATCTACAATTCTTGGCTTAGGTTGTAAAAGAGAAGCTTTTAGATTGAGTGTAGTTCAAAGAATTTGGGGAAGATTTAGAATCCAGTAAGTAGTCAACAAATAACCCTTGACCATGATTTAATCCTTTAAAGTGGGAGTCCCCAACCCCCAGGGCTGCAGACCAGTACCAGTCTGTGGCCTGCTAGGAATTGGGTGGCACAGCACTAGGTTAGTGAGGGTGAGTGAGCCTTACCACCTGAGCTCCACTCCTGTCAGATCAGCAGCAGCATTAGCTCCTTAGAGGAAGATGAGCCCTGTTGTGAACTGTGCATGTGAGGGATCATGCACATGCTCCTGAGGAGAATCTAACTAAAGTTTGATGATCTGAGATGGAACAGTTTCATCCCCAAACCACGCCCCCAACACACCCCCTGATCCATGGAAAAATCATCTTTCACAAAACTGGTCCCTGGTGCCAAAAATTTGGGGATCACTACTTTAGAGTTCTATTAAACTAGTTTTGATCTTTAAACAAATGATAAGAGCCAGGATCGTTCTGTGACTACTTCTACAAGCAATGCTACCTAGAGAAATTTCTATAAGCCAAGCATTGTCAAGGCATTACTAAGTTGGGATGTTTCCCTGTAGCTCAATTCCTTTGTTGGAATAGATAACACTCAAGCCCCAGCTCCTTAGAAAAGGGCAAGTCACATGTACTATTAGTCGTTTCCTATCTTTGTCAGGGCTGAAGGCACCGTCACTAGAAAATTACATTATCCTGTCTATGAATATGGGTAGACATTCTTAGTGTCCAGTATTTTTTAGGCACTATATATAATGTGTGACCATAAGCATTGAGTGTGTTTTAAAAACATGCCAGGACTGATATATGCAAGAGTGCCATCCATCAAAATGGTTACTTCTGCACCACACACCTCACCATTTTTTCCATCACTCAAAATGTACTGGAACTCCTCTTGTGGAATTTTCTTCAAATCTAGTTAATGAACCACACAAGAAAATCGGCCTCATAAATTTATAGTCACACATAATTTTGACCATTAAGGATGTCATCTTGCTCGATGGATCATACCCAGGTCATTCATCAGAATTGACTTTGAATAACTTTTGACCATTTTCTCCAATAAAACCCACCATCCATGGAGGAATATTTGCCTCAAATGAGCACATTCAAAAGAATAATAGCTTTCAAAAATCCTTTCAAAAGGATGCTTAGCACAATGCCTTGCAGATGGTTGTCACCCAATAAATATTTGTGAAATAGCTTTGAATGCGTTGTGTAGGTTCTGAAGATGGTACTAAAAATTTCCTGAAATTGAGAAAAAAAAATATTACAAGTAAGTAGATTTCCTATATGTATTGTAGGCAGGAAATGTGTTTACATTGTAACTATGTATTTAAATTGTAATCCATGTTGAAAATAAGTAGTATGACTCTATTGGCACATCAGTACAAGACATCTTAACCTTTAGAAGGTATGATTTTATTCATTTACAAATTATATACAAAGAACATGTAGCAACTATACTTATGATTAGGTTTTACTTTTGTTTACTTTTTATTTTCTTGGATGATGGATAGCATAGCGGAACATGGTTTCACATACATTTATTTTTTTTCCATTTTGTTGTTTGGTACCATCTATTCCTTTTTTGTCAAACCATAACTGTGAATCTAGAGGTTACATTTGTAAAAGCAGCAGGAAAGCAGTAATACAGACTGAAACAAAGACTAAAGTCACTAGCATTGGGATAGCTAATGCGGAGTACTGTGGATTGTTTTCTTACACCAGGATCACTGTTGGAAAAAATTCAGAGGAAGAAATGAATTATACCTGAAGGATTAGATGACAAGTGTGACTGAATTGTCAACAGAAAAGAAAGGGACAGATGTTAAACAAAGCAGTTTAGTGATTTAATGTATGTTAATATTTTGCTTTAATAGTCTCATCACTTAGTCTGGCTTCTTAACCGGTCACTGGAACAGATGTAAAATGGCAGGTCAAAGCAAAGCCATTAATTTTTAAAAAAGTGAACATGTAATATCAGGCTTTCAAAGTGGATCAAATGGTAGGGATGTAAAATGTGCAGTCACTTTGGAAAACAATTTGGCAGTTTTTCAAAAGATTAAGCACAGTTATCATATGACCCAGCAATTTCCCTCCTATGTATACGCCTCAGAGAGATGAAAACATGATCACAAAAAAACGTATACACAAATGTTTATAGGAGCATTATTTGTATTCACTAAAAAAAAAGAATCAACCTATATGTTGACAAATGGGTAAAAAAAAAGCTGAGAAATATTGATAAACACAAAGTGATGTATTCAAGCAATGTCATATTGTTTGACAATAAAAAATAAAGTAGTGATAGATGCTACAATGAACCTTAAAAACATTACACTAAGTGGAAAATACCAATCACAAAGGATCATGTATGATGTGATTCCATTTATATGAAATGTGCAGAGTAGGCAACACTGTAGGGACAGAATATATATTAGTGGCTGCCAGAGATTATGGGGAAATGGGGGATGAAAGAGTTACTACTAATGGGGACAGAGTTTTTTGGGGGGAGGTGACAAAATGTTCTAAAGTTGATTGTGGTGATGGCTACATATATATATGTGTGAATATATTGTATACAGTTTAAAGTGGATTGTATAGTATGTAAATTATATCTCAATAAAACTGTTTTAAAAATGGCTTAAATCTCTTTCAAAGACTCAAAGGCCTTTGTTAAAAGGACTTTCTCCCTAGGTAATATTAAGTCCTGCAGAGAAGAGGGAATGAGTTTGAACTTTCAGCAGCTGAGAAAACTTCAGCTTCTGCTGCTTCTCCAGCAATAAAATAGATTAAGTCATTTTGGAGTAGAGATATTTCAGCTGCTTTGTAGGTTTTTCTTTTTCTTCTTTTCAGGGCATATCATGCTTACTATGAGTCAATAGAGAGTTGCTTATATGTGATGTCTTGCGACCAAATTAGCTCTTTGGAGACCACACTAGTCTTTGACTTTTCTGAGTTTCCCCAATGTCTCAAAAAGTTGAGGCTATTACACTAAACATTTCAGGGACATTGAGTTTTGTTTATATCCACAAATTCTGATTGAGTTAGAGTGTCTTTAGGAAATCAGCTCTGACTGATGCCACTTCTATCATCAGTTATTTTTCTGTTATTTTTTTAAGTTCTCAATTATTGGGCATTTATTTGTGCAGGGGATGTATCTAATTTTAGGAGTATTCTCATTTGACCCTTACTACAATGTAACATTGCATAACACCAAGGGGAACACCACACAAAATGGATGTAATATTCAACTGAGTGGACCTAAGTTTTGTTTGTTATCCTTTGTTGCTCAGAGGGAGGTTCAGAACATTTCCCAAGAAGATATAACCAGTAAATGGTGGAGCCGGAATATGAGCTTTGTTCCAACTGACTTGGAAACTGTGTTAGATGAGACTCCTGGTGAGTTAGTAGAGACATCTCATTAGCAGAGTATAGGGACTGAGATCTAAGGCTCTGTTTTCAGATGACAGGAGTTCAAATATTGGTTGTATCATATAATATTGTGGGCTATGGTTAATTGCTATGTTCTTTTTGTCTCATTTTTCTTGGCCATTATATCAGAATGATAATAATTTTATGACATTTTAAGACTTTAAATAAGATAATCCTTATAAAAAGAGTCATTACAATTTCTGATATACTACAAAGCTATCAACAAGTGTCAACTCTCTACGAATTTATGACTTCATTATAGGATAATTACATTGCTAACTCTATGCACACCTCAGAAGGAACAGTGGAATGACAGGACTATCCAATTATTCTAGCTGCCTTAGTGATAAAATTAGGGCTCCCCATCACGGATGGATCAGTGAAGAATTAATTATTGATATTTTACATACCTAAATTGGCTTCACAAACATCAGTCTACGATGTAAAGTATATATGTTCTTGTAAGTTCTTGTAAACCTTGAACAGTGAATAATGTGTATTTAACAACAGGTGAGCTGCTTTTTACAGAGCTGAAGTGTTAGAGCTTATTTTGCCTTGATTCAGTTATGAACAGACATGGAATAGTGTGTAGGTATCTCAGTTCCCCTGCACAAAACACCTGTACTTGTGAATCTACATTTGAGAAACATGTATTTGAGAAACAACCCATCATATGGACTTTTTAAAAATCAATGAGAATACTCTATACACTAATATGGAAGTGCTTCAAAATATTAAGCCAAAAAAGGAAAGAAAAGCAATATGTGGAACAGTGCACTTCATGTGATAAAATGGTCCTAAAGAGCAAGGGATGCAGATGTATAGTTGTATATTCTCACAGAGTGCAAAGTGCCACTGCCGATTAAAATATATGGATGAACAGTAGCTACCTCTGAGAAAGGTGGTAGGAAGCATATGGATATAGACAGCCAGAAGGGATAAGAGTCTTCACTCAGGGCTGTGCTATTCTTATCGATTTATACTTGTGAATGGACTATTTATTTAAAAAGTTTAACATATGATTTTAAAAATAAATCTCTTGAATGATTTCTGGCTAAGGAACATTGAAGAAGCCTACATCACTTTCTAATACATGATCACTGTTGAAGAACAGAGTAAAATGTCACAGAAAATTCTTAGTTATCACTTAGGAAAGAAAACACAAATGAAAAGTCAGTTGTTTTCAATCACTATATTTATAATTATGGACCTGAAATTAAAAAAATAATAATACCATAGAACAGAAGGAGAAAGCTCAGGTGGTAGTGGCTGACTAAGGGAGGAAAAGATAACTGAGCAGCCAGATACTTTCCCAGGGGAAGAGCATGACCTTGGGGCCCAGTGTGGAGAGTTACATCTAAGGAGAGTCCAACTCAACTATATTTTTTGTGCTTACCATTTTAAGCCAGATGAATGTTTGCTCATAATGTCGAAAAAGCCAGGAGCTCCAAAAATTTTGTTTTAGTGCATTATCTATGTTATGTAATATGGAACATAAAGTATAGTAAAATTAATGCATAATAAATGTTCTTGTATTAGAAAGCTTTTATTTAGTAAAAATATATCAAGTAAATCAAAGTTATGTTGTATTGATAGCATCAAGATTCATCTGAAAATAGAAAAATATTACATTCACGGCAGGAGGACTGTACCATCATCACATGCCCTCCAGTACAGCAAATCACTTTCAATTGTTTTATGATTTTTAAAAAACAACCATGACCAAGGTTGATTGTTTATTAAAGTGATTTAGAACAATTCTCTTGTTTGGATTCATGTAAATGGCAAATAATCTGTAAGCTGTAAGCTCCTTGAGGTCAAGGTGGTTTTACCTATCTTCTACCCCATTATTAGGCAAAAATAGACACTCAACTCTGCCTGTTTGTTTCTCAAACTGATTTAGGGCTAAAGGATCCAGCTCTGCCTGTGTGAACAGTGAAAGGACAGCAGGTAGTGAGTTGATATAATTTACAGTCCCATGAAGAATATTTTCTCCTTTTTCTTTCAGAAGGAGGATCCAAGAATGTTAGGTCATCTAGTCTGAGACACTGTGTGTCGTATGATGAATTCTCAAAAAAGAAAAGAGCAGAGATCGACTCTGAGTTCCTCCTCTGGCCACTGGTTGACTTTTATGGCCAGAGAAGAAAAGAACTAAGTGATATGCTGGATGCTTTGAGCCTGCAGGCATGTTTGCCTAGAGGCTGCTTTTTAGACTGGAGGAAATGTTGCACAGAAGCTATAAAACTTAAATATAAGGCTGAAATCTGCTACTTCCAACTGTGTGACCTTGGACAATTCACTTTACTTAAACCTTAGTTTCCCTCATTGGCAAAATGGGATAAGGTACAAGGCAGACTACTAAGACCCCTTGTAGACTCTAAGCAATCCAACTGAATATCCTATCGGACTACTGGCCACTCTCTTTCTCCCATGCTTTGGTGGTTTGTCCATGGATTTTTGTCCACATATACCACATGGGTTCAGCTGTATGAATTTATCCTGTTAGGAACTTGTCTAATCATGTTCGTTATTCTTGGATCCCATGCCAACCATGCCTCCCCAGAACCCCACCTCTCCCTTCACACCTGCTTATGTAGCCTAGGCTTTAAATGTTCCCCCATTTTCCAATCTTCCCAACAACCCTCTGGTCTCTGGTTTGATATTTTATACCAAATTGACATCCCAACTTTGTACTGCAACAGGGCATTTCTAGCTCTGAAATTGTATGATCCTTAGTGAAATAGCTGCTTGCAAAAATATATATATTTTTTAAGTCTCTTTATTCAGAAATAAACACATTTATTCCTAAAATGATACTGAGCACAATCAAATTTTTAGTGATTCAGAGGCATTTGAAATCTCTCAGTAATTTATAGTCATTATTATGTATATCAATCTTCATTGTATGCCATTGTGAAGGCGTTCTGATGATTGGAGTTTACTGCAAATGGGCCTACATTGCTGTTGAGATAGGAAGAGCACTGGGTAGTCCCAGGAGGGTGGAAAAACCCAAACAACAGTTACAACAAGAACTAGGCAAAGAAACCACAGGGAACAGAAAACCCAAAATAAGAGAGAGAATATGGCCAAAACCCTAGTCAAGGTGACAAGTCCATGACTTTTCCAAACAAATCCAAATAAAGGAGCAAGAGGGTGGTAAATGGAGGAAGGAGGGTCCTTGAAATCCCCTCCTTTCCCAGGATACCTAATGATTATTTCACCCGTTAATTAAAGATACACCCATAAAATAGGGATGCTGAGTGGTCATAGGAAAAATGGGAAAATATCAAGCAGTAGTTTCATGTAACGCCAAGAAAGGAGCTGTTAAAAATTATCTACAAGGACAAGGAGGAGGCTGGGCCGATAAGATCCTAACAAACAGGATGAGAGCTAACCTGGCTGGGACTGCTGGGTCCCACAGGGAGCTGGAATTGACCTAGGCCCTAGCCCTGACCTGATTTTACACTCATTACCATACATACATCCACCGCCCCATGATAGAGCCGAGCATACCCATCCTTATTATAAAAATGGGTGGCACCTCAGTTCTAAGAAATCTCCATCTTTTCCCTAGAAAACTTTATGATTACTCTACCTCCTAAATAGAAGAGCCCATAAAATCAGAAACTCAAACTCCCTTGGGTGATACTCACTTTCCGGAGCACACCCACACTTCTCTCTCAAGTGGATGCCTTCACTTCGCAAGAAAAGCTTCTGGTCTTTTGCCTCATTCTGATTTGTCCCTGAATTCTTTCTTGTGATGGTGTCAAGAACCTGGACACCAGCTTGGGCTACAGTCTCACTGGCTTCGAAAGACCCTCTTGAGCCCTCTGGCTATACTGCGATCAATGCGTCTCACTGTTGTTAGCTAGCATTTACTAAGCCTTTGTGTTCTTAACATTCTTTGCTACCTGTCCTTGTCTTGAGTTTTTCTATTGACTTGTATTGATCCTCTACCCATTTCTATGGAGCTTTCACTCTTACTCTTCAATTACTTATCTATGCAGAGACAGTTGTTGCTATTTTCATCTCTACACTCAGATGTTTTCTCCATTACATAATATTATTCCATATACTACTATTTTAATCTCCCGATGATCCAAGAAACAAGTCGAATACATTGAGAACATGATACATAGACGTACACATGCATTTCTTAATCATCTAAAGGGTAAATTAACTATTGCCACTCTAGCCTTTTGTATTTATATTAATGCATTGAACAAAAAATACAGTTAAATATGATGTCAGTTTATTTTAAACAATCTATAAATATAACAGTGGTAATTATCTGACAAGATTTCTTATGGCATTTTTAGAAAAATTATGAGACTGTGGTGGTTCTACGGGTAAGCAGAGAGGCATTTTATTGTGTTATTTACAGACCACAATAAATCTTATCTTTCCCTAAACATCTCTGCTACAAGTCTACCATAGTGCCAGATGTTGCTACCACTACAGGTACCTGCTTTGTCAAAGCACTGTTCAGAACATCTATATTTTACACAGACTCATTCCTTAGGGAATAGGACACACTTATCTGTAACCAAACTTAACATGTTTTGGAATTTGATTGACAGGTTATTTAACTACCTCCTGAGTGAGAGTAGAGTTTAGAAATTAGGGAAAGGTAAAGAAAATGGGTATGTTTTGAAGGGGAAGGAGAGAAGGAGAGAGAGAAGACAAGAAAATATTTAAATTATGAAATACAGGGTAATAAAAGGTGGTCATGGGAACTTCATTCATACTGTAGGAAGGTTACTTGGATTTTGTATAAAGAGTAAGATCAGAAGATAGGACTGGGAAATGAGTGCCTTATGATCGTGTAGTTCTAGGGTATGAAGCACTGGAGGAGCAAGAGGGATCAACGGGACAGAGCTAGGGGAAGAGCCTCAAGGCACAAGGAAAGACTTGGAATGCAGGATTAACACAAATAATCAGAGGAAAAAGAGGCTTAGTAAACCACAGAAACAGAGACCACAAAGTGAGCAGGGCCTTGTAGGATTTCATGCCATTCCTGGGCAGCAAGCTTCAGTGGCTGATTTCTTGAGACTTGCCCGCATCAGGCAGGGCACTGCTTGAGCAGTTACAATTAAGCTCCAATTGGCAGATGATGACAGAGATTGTCAAGGCCACACATACTACGGAAGTTACCCTTCTAGTGTCCTGATGCCTATCAGACTGTGCCCTGGAAGCGTCATTTCTGCAACCAAATTATCTAAATATTTTTCATTGTTTGTCTATCACTTTGGCATATAAGCTATTGCTTTATGGATTCGTTTTTTTTTTTTCTTTTTCAAATGAGGTGTCTCCTTAAGATCCTTACAGGAATGACCAGGAAAACTGGAGAATCTCCCAGTTAGTGATTCTTAGCAAACGCAGGCCAAAGTGGCATTGTAATACCCAAACTCCCAGCTGTCCTTCCTGCTGATGGAAACTTGTGGGGCAGAGTGCAAATAGCTCAGCAAGTGATTTTAGAGTGGGTGTGAAATTTCTGCTGCACTGCCAAAGGGGGATTTCTCGGGACCTTTTCTCCATGTCAGTCTCCACAAACATCGAGTGCTGCCCAGTGGCAGCTGGAATGACACTTACTGAGTCTTCCCCTGTTTTTGATTATACTTAGACAAGGGTTTGGTGTCAGGATGTAGATCGTATGGGGATAAAGAGGTGGTTATCTGAACCATCACCTTATCCTGGGTCCCCACAAGAGCAGCAGGAATTTCAGTTTGCCAAGTGGAGGCTCTGGAACCTGTGGTGATGTAAAGCCCTTAGCTAAGGGAGAAATTACAGTGAGCTTATCCTGTTTCCCAGCTAGCTGAACTGAATGAACTCTACATTTAGTGTGCTTTTGGTGACAGACTATACAGTGTCAAAGAAGAAAATCCAATCTCTAGTCAGATGGAAAGAAGACAAAGCCATATGAGAAGGATACCTGATTAGGAAAGACACATGAAAAAATTTCAGAATAGATAACTTCATATAGAATACAACATTAGTGGTAACTTACATGTGGTAGTATTACCACAGAGTACATTTCAAGTTAGTGGTGCATTGCAGTGTGTATTTTAAAGAATATTCCCAGTTATCAAGAACATGGTAACTAAACATGCATTTGGAAGACTATGGTGGGAGAGCCTGCTGGATCTTAACCAAATACATTTCTTTTTCTTCCCAAGCACACAGCTGGAATGCGTTTCTCTGCCTTCCTTGTGGTGGTCAAGTGCCTGATTTCCCACAGCTGAGATGGGAACATGACTAAAGGGTGCTACTGCCCAGCCCAGCACGTGGTTTCCTCCTTCAAGTGATGCTCTCCTCTTTTGCCCCCTTCTAATTGGCTAGAAAGGGGATTGTTCTCTAAGTAACCTTATAAGCTTCGGGTAAAGCACGGCAGAGCCACCATTTTGAAGAAAACTGGATTCCTGTGGATCATGACCTGGAAAAGAGGTGCCTGCTAGGTACGAACACTCAGTTTGGACTTCAAACAAACAAGAAGTAAGTGTCTGCTGAGGTTGGCCTTTTATGTATTTTGAAGTTTTCTGACACAACTTTAACTAATACTGAACTATACTAATAATCCTTGAAAACTTCCACGTGGAAAATCACTCATGTTTTTCTGGCAGTTTGGGCTTTATTGGAACCAGCTGTGGGCTGTCTAGACCATCACACATCTATACCATGAGGGAGCAGATGAATAATTTGACCAAAAAAGAAGACACTGAATAGCATGTCAATGAAATATTTTCCTTCCCTATCTGTACAAACTGACTGGAGACCTTAATGACAGTCCATCTTAGACTATAATTCTCTAGATCACAGTGGCCTGAACATTTGGGGGCTATCTACATAATGGCAGTTAGTTTTATCATTACCTTGCATTTCTCAGGGGAATGTACCTTATTTGTTAACATGGAGCTTCATAAGAACAAAGGAAAAAAAAATGCTTTTGGTGTAGTTTTGCCTATACTTGTTCTTAACACACTATAGGCCAGGTGTGATGGTGGCTCACTGCTGTAACCTCAGCACTTTGGGAAGCTGAGGCTGGCAGATCACCTGAGGTCAGGAGTTCAAGACCAGGCTGGCCAATATGGTGAAACCCTGTCGCTGCTAAAATACAAAAATTAGCTGGGCATGGTGGTGGGCACCTGTAATCCCAGCTACTTGGGAGGCTGAGGCAGGAGAATCACTTGAACCCTGGAAGGAGAGGTTGCAGTGAATCGAGACTGTACCATTGCACTCCAGCCTGGGCAACAAGAGTGAAACTCCTTCTCGAAAAAATAAAATAAATAAAATAAACATACTATAGGGGAAAGCTCCTTCTGATTACAGTTTCCTTTATACACAAGTATCCGATCATTTCTTATAACTGTTTTATTGATACATAAAAACATATATTCTCTAATGTATGTTATAGTTCTATATTTATTTGTTTAATTGAGCCTATTAAATTATTCTATTGCTTTATGTTAATGACTTATTGTTTTTTTTCTACTGAATTTTAAAATGTATAAACCGTATTTTTTAAGATCCAGAGGTACCTTATATGCTTTCATTGAATCTCTTTAGGCTCTTTCATTATTTGTGGGGTTATGTTCTAGCGCATCGCCTATAGATATGTATTTTTTTTTTTAATTTATTTATTATTATTAAACTTCAAGTTGTAGGGTACATGTGCACAACGTGCAGGTTTGCTACATATGTATACTTGTGCCATGTTGGTGTGCTGCACCCATCAACTCGTCATTTACATCAGGTATAACTCCCAATGCAATCCCTCCCCCCTCCCCCCTCCCCATGATAGGCCCCGGTGTGTGATGTTCCCTTTCCCGAGTCCAAGTGATCTCATTGTTCAGTTCCCACCTACGAGTGAGAACATGCGGTGTTTGGTTTTCTGTTCTTGTGATAGTTTGCTAAGAATGATGGTTTCCAGCTGCATCCATGTCCCTACAAAGGACACAAACTCATCGTTTTTTATGGCTGCATAGTATTCCATGGTGTATATGTGCCACATTTTCTTAATCCAATCTGTCACTGATGGACATTTGGGTTGATTCCAAGTCTTTGCTATTGTGAATAGTGCTGCAATAAACATACGTGTGCATGTGTCCTTATAGCAGCATAATTTATAATCCTTTGGGTATATACCCAGTAACGGGATGGCTGGGTCATATGGTACATCTAGTTCTAGATCCTTGAGGAATCGCCATACTGTTTTCCATAATGGTTGAACTAGTTTACAATCCCACCAACAGTGTAAAAGTGTTCCTATTTCTCCACATCCTCTCCAGCACCTGTTGTTTCCTGACTTTTTAATGATCGCCATTCTAACTGGTGTGAGATGGTATCTCATTGTGGTTTTGATTTGCATTTCTCTTCAAACTAAAGAGCTTCTGCACAGCAAAAGAAACTACCATCAGAGTGAGCAGGCAACCTACAGAATGGGAGAAAATTTTTGCAATCTACTCATCTGACAAAGGGCTAATATCCAGAACCTACAAAGAACTCAAACAAATTTACAAGAAAAAAACAAACAACCCCATCCAAAAGTGGGCAAAGGATATGAACAGACATTTCTCAAAAGAAGACATTCATACAGCCAACAGACACATGAAAAGATATGTATTTTTTACTCGGACTTTGGTTCCAGATGCCTCAGTTCTCAGCTAATGGCCACACGGTAGGCTGCAGGAAGTGTGGGCTGCAAGCTGTCACCACTTTATAGGTAGTGAAGGAAGCCTCACTGCCTCCAGGTCTCCTTTGCTGCGAAGGCCACCTGCTCCCACGGTGAGGGGTTAGGGAAATGTACTCTTGTATAGCTCCCTGGGTCGAGGAAGACAAGCACCTCCTCCCCGAATTTCCTCTAGGTTGGTGTTGCCTTCTCATCAGGGACCATGGATCTCCTCTAGCTATGCTCCTTCCAGCAAGCTGGTCATTTTGATCCACCTCCATCCCTGAGCTTCCTCTTGGGCTTGACCAAGAATGTTCTGCTGCAGTCTTTTCACCCAGACTCTGGAGGAGCCTTAGGTCTCACTCACGGGCTCCGGGGTCCTCCTTCAAAAGACATAGAAGTCATACTGACAGTGGGAGGGGAGGGCAAGAGGGTCACATTTAATCCTATCTTTTTCAGCTGCGCTTTCTGTCTTGGCAACACACTCTTTCCACAGACAATTGGCTGCACAGGCTCTAAACCATTCAACAACCTGAGCTTCTACTACAGAGGAATTATGCCCAGTGGTTTACAGAAGGGTGATTCTGGATGAAGCACAAAGCCTTTCACTCTTGCTTTCTCCAGCCTCCTACCCTTTCGTCATTCAGAGTACCAACTGCAGACGGCTTTTTAAATTATACAGATACATTTTTCATTTTAAAGAAACTAACTGGAAAAAGAAAATTTGTGGTGATGATTACGGTTTTCTAGGGCCTTCTGAATACATAGAGTTTATCAATAGTAAGCTTAGATTTCTCTTTCCTCTGCTCTAACAAAGAAAACAATAATTCTCTAAGCAGGTAGACTGTTCTCTCTCTCTTTCTTTCTCTCTGTCTATATCTATATCTATATCTTTATCTATATATGCTTGAACACTGCAGAACCTCTCTGCTTATGTCATGTAGGGATGAGAAATTCTGCTCCTGATCATAATATTACTTGAGAATGTCATTCGACAATACAAGAAGTTCATAAAACATTAAGATAATGATTCCTAATATTACTTGTCAGTAAAATATGGAAATCATTTCTTGTTACCCATTTGTAATAATTTTATCTTACGCTTATTTAGTCAGCAGCAAAGCCTTCCAGGGGTGATTGTTTCCCTCTGATTAATTCCCAGTTCTAACAGTTAGGTAACCAGATGATACATAGTAATATTTTCTTAATAGTGCATTTTTACAGAAATAAAGATTTATATTGCAGCTGATGCACTTAAGACGTTTCAAAATGTGAGGGAAAAAGGTTACACATTTTACCATTGGCCTGTGGATTCTTACTGAGATACTCAGAGACCCTCAGCACCTGGGTTACTTGTGAATAGAAGGAAGCCTATTTCATTGTCCCTTATAACGCATTTACCTCCTTTGGCCTCTTTTTTTCTATCTTGCCTCTATTCCCCTTTACCACTCACCCTGGGTTCAGAATTGACCTATGACTCCAGATACCCCCACAGGAGCTTCCAAAGAGCTGCCCAGCTCTTAGATTTGCAGATGCCCCCTAACTCTTCTTCCTGAGTACCCAGCTCAATTTAGGGTACTAGAGCACTTCTTCTTAATTTACTCACATTTCTTCCCAGATATTGTAAAATAATTTGAGCTGATACATGGTAGCTTACACAGGGTCTTGCCCCTCTCAACAGTGTTTGCATTTTGAATAGGTTCAGCAAAGCAAATCCTAGAATTACTGCAATCACTAATGGCTGGAATGGATGTATTTGTGTGTGAAGATGGAGTCAGTAGAGGGAAGGAGAGAAAACGAATTTGTAGTGTCTTCTCCAAATCTTTCAATCTCTGCATTTACCTGCTTCTTTATAAGTTTGGACTTGTCCCTGGATATGTGTGTGTGTGTGTGTGTGTGTGTGTGTGTGTGTGAGAGAGAGAGAGAGAGAGAGAGTGTCCCATTCTGTTGCCGAGGCTGGAGTACAGTGGCATGATCTCATCTCACTGCAACCTCCACCTCCTGTGTTCAAGTGATTCTTCTGCCTCAGCCTCCCAAGTAGCTGCAATTACAGGTGCCCACCACAATGCCCAGCTAATTTTTTTGTATATTTTAGTAGAGATGGGGTTTCACCATGTTGGCCAGCCTGGTTTTGAACCCCTGACCTCAAGTGAGCTACCCACCTCAGCCTCCCAAAGTGCTGGGATTACAGGTGTGAGCCACTGTGCCTGACTCATCATCTTTTCTTAATGCTTTGGGTTTATTGCTTTGGAAATAATTACAGTAATATTTGCACCGTAATGATTTTCAGCTTTGCACAGTTCTTACGCATCGTTATCTGATTTTATTTGCTGTGTCAGCAGTAACAGTAGCAAATCATGGGACTCTACCCATGACAGTCCTGACAGTCAAAAGCTTTTTGAGATGAGAGTCCATGAGTAAGAACCTCAACCCTATTCAGTCACTCACAAAGATAAAGAAACTTTATTTTTATCTTGGTACAGAAAAAAAAAAAAGCTGGTGCACTGCAGGGACCTTCACCCAGTCTACAGAAACTACCACTTTTCACTCTAGCCTGACCTCTGCATAGCCACACAGCCATGAAAAGAAGGCATTTTCCTTTTTCCCAGGAGAAAAGATGCAATTTTAAAAATAGAAGAGATGATAGAAGACAATGGAAAAGAATCATGTGTCACTCCTTTCCCTTCTTCTGTCTTTTTCTGTAACACTCAGTATAAATGCTGAAAAAAAAGAACACAAACTTTTACAAAAAAGAATTCACTATTCTCAGGCATAAATCTCTAGTCAGGCAGACATTCTATCTCATTCTAAGCAAGAGTGGCACCTTTGGGAGATAAGAAGTGTACAGGATTATGCAAAAAATTGCAGGCCAAAAGGGGAGCATTTAAATATATTAGGTAATCCTAAACAGATGTCATTAGGATCAAGATCAGGCTCTGCTTCTTAAGCAGAGAAAGGACCTGGAACTGGTCCTCCTTTGATGGATCCCAAGTGGCAATCCACGCTGCTCTGACACTGATCACATACATAAAATGTAAGAGATGCCATTCCCAAAAGGCAGTCAGAGTTATGTGGTTACAGACAATCGCTCTGTAAGTAGATAATGAAATATCAAGCATGATTTTTCCCTAAGTCTTATTGGGGAAAAAACTAGTATTTACTTACCTTAATGCTTGAATGGAGTAAATACACTTAATACATAATTATAACACTAAATTGTCAATTAAACATGACAAATATTTCTCGGTTGGAATTGTGCTGGAACACAAGGTAATCCCAACTGCCACTGAGCAACCATATTAAACTTGACATCTAACGATGGTTTTCCATCTAAGGCCTCTGACATGTTACAGTGAAATTCCACGGGGCTTTGTCAGTTAATTGGAAGACAAATACTGACAATTCCTTCATGCAAAATACTTACAATTTAACCTATAATAACACTAAAGCCAAAGAAACAGTTTGCTGAAATTGAATCCGTAGACTAATGTGATTATGTCTCATTCTTGTTGAATAATATCGAAAAAATGTCCCATGGAGAAAAGTGGAATAACTGGGGTTTCTCCAAGAGGCTTCCAGGTGAAGCCCACTGACCCCCCCAGATGGTTTAACTATGGTAGGAAAATGATATTTTGATGTAAATGACTAGTCTGCATATTAGCTTTACCCTTAGTGTTCAGGGATTGGTTTGCATTGAAACATTGATGGGATTGGAGGAAATGAAAGATAAACACAAAGACTGATGAACATTGCTTGGCTATTCTTGATATTCATGAAATGATCTTCTCTATTAGGAAAGGATGCTGAGAGAATTAATTACCTGGGCATATCTTTGAGTCTCTTGGAGCTATATAAACAAAAGGAAGTAGTAATAATTGGAGAGAGCAGAAAGAAATGAATTCCAGGGCCGAAGTCAACAAACAAAATAAATATGTCAGCTGGAGCCCAAATCCAGACATGCAATAATAAGAACAGCAGCAATTTTCCTCTGCAGCCCTGGTTCACACAGTGTAAACCCAATAAGCACGAAGAGGCAGAGCTTCAAGACCCAGAGCCAAAGTGCAAACAGCAGCAGCTTTGAAAGTTGGGAAGTTTGCAAGTTGAAATATCTGGCCAGCAGCTCTTCAAAACTACCACCAATCTGAGGAATGTGTCGCAGCTGGGCTGAGCTATTTGGAATAGCTCTTGGTAATTTGGAATCCCTAAGGAGACTGAAGTTTCCTGCAGGAACTGCAGTCATTATTATTCCTGATAGAAATATAGGAGTCATATTATACAGATATTTACATCATATTTGTAAAATCAAATAAGCGAAAAACAAGCCCTGAGAAAATAAGTAAGTTTTCCTAGGTGAGGCACTGAGAAAGTAGAATAGAGCTAATACCTAAATGTGAAAATGGTGTTTCTTGGTCCTGGCAAAGTGAGAAAACATGGTGAAGCTTACTGATGTGTACTTAAGGCTAACTACTAGCAACATTAAAAATAAAACCACCTGCTGGGCACTATGGCTCATGCCTTTAATCCCAGCACTTTGTGAGGCCGAGGCGGGCAGATCACTTGAGGTTAGGAGTTTGAGACTAGCCTGGCCAACATGGTAAAACCCTGTCTCTACTAAAAATACAAAAATTAGCTGGGTGTCGTGGTGGCGGGCGTCTGTAATCCCAGCTATTCAGGAGGCTGAGGGCATGCAAATCACTTGAACCGGGGAGGCAGAGGTTGCAGTGAGCCGAGATGGTGCCACCGCACTCCAGCGTGGGTGACAGAGTGACACTCAGTCTCAAAAAAATAAATAAAAGATAAAGCCACCCAAGAAAAACAACAAAGGTCCATCAAAAGGTAACTGAAGGTATGGGCCATTCTTTGCTTTAAAAATAATTATTACATTATAAACATTAATATATCAATGTGCCATTCTTGTAAATATTGGGTAGCAAAAGTGAATACATTTTAAAGTGGCTGAACTTCAAAGACTAATTTCTGACTACAACTGTTATCTTTTTCCACATGACCTGATAGGAGAACTAGTCATCCCTACCCTACCCTGCCCCTAACTTCAGACAAGAGTGATATCTTCCTCTTCTGAATTCTCAGAAACTTACACTATTTTAATGGAGTTTTTTTTCAATGCTGCCTTATATTATGCATTTAGTTTTGCCTTTTCTATTTCCTGTGGGATGGTAGATTTCTTAAAGGTAATGTCAGGCTCATATTCCTTTTTGAATCCCCAAAAGCATGAGTCAAATGCCTTGCCCATAGTTAGCACTCAGTGGTTGTTGAGAAAATGAATGAATGAAAATATTTCACCAAAACTGATACAGTGAAATATCAATGAAATGACCACTAAGTTACAGTGAAATGACGATAAAATTACAAAGAAAGTGTGGCACCAACTGACATGCCCTTTCGTTTTCTCATAATGGAACATAGAATACATTGTAAATAAATACACACCCATCCTACTATGAGTCTTTTTTTTTTTGTATTTTAAAGGCAAGATCTAATTACACATATAGACTATCCCAGGTTCCATGTATCTTACGAAGACTCATCATAGTGAGGCCTGAACTTGCCAGAAAAAGTATAGCATATCCAACTGTATTTGAATTTCAGATAAACAATATATAATGTTTTATAGAAATAGCTCTTTAGTATATGAATGTCCTAAATATTTCATGGACCATACTTATTTTAAAAATTATTTACACTAAATATTAGATATTATTTGTCTGAAATTCAAATTTACTTATGCTAAACAATTATATTTGATTTGAAATTCACATTCAACTCTGCATCCTGCATTTTTATTTGTTAGAGCTAGCAATGATCTGGTTTGGCTGTGTCCCCACCCAAATCTCATCTTGAATTGTAGCTCCCATAATTCCCACATGTTGTGGGAGGGACCCGGTGGGAGCTAATTGAATCATAGGGGCAGTTTCCCCCATACTGTTCTCGTGGTAATGAGTAAGTCTCACGAGATCTGATGGTTTCATAAGACATTTCCCCTTTCACCTGGCTGTCATTCTCTCTTCCCTGTCACCACATAAGACGTGCCTTTTGCCTTCCACCATGATTGTGAGGCCTCCCCAGCCAGGTGGAACTGTGAGTCCAGTAAACCCCTTTTTCTTTATAAATTACCCAGTCTCGGGTATGTCTTTATCAGCAGCGTGAAAAAGGACTAATACAAGCAATCTTAGTAATAATCAAAAAATCAAACAAGAACCAAATAGAACACCCATGCCACAGATAGAGCAATGTGAAACTGCTCGCTTGCTTATATCTGACCAAAGATATAAGTTTGTTGTATGCTCTTCCTGAAGACACCACCATAAGATTTACACTTTTTCCAGAGCTGCACCAGTGTGGTGCACTGATAGCTCTGCAATGAGCATTATCTGCCTTGGTGCACTTTCTTTCTAAAGATCCTTATAAGGAGTTATTTTCAATAGGACTGGTGAGGAGGAACCAGATGTTTCAGTTGAATAAAATGTTAATTTCTGACCGAAGTCCTAGATTTCACAATCTGACAGCAATAAGGCAGACCTTTTCTTAGTAGGAGTTTCAGAAGGGACAGGGTGGAGAGACAATCTTTGTAGGATGGAGAGGAGGAAAACGCAAATCTGGAGACAGCATTGGAGGGAAGATCAGGAGGCTCTATAGAGCCTGGGTGCCAGTCATGGTTCTACTTAGTTGTTACATGACTTTAGGAAGTCACTGATGCTCTTGTAGCTTCAGTTTTGTCACTTGTAAAGTAATAAAACTAACTGTTTCTATCCTTGAGGATAGTTAAGAGGTTATTAAATGAGTTTACTCTTTATTTGCATATGGTAAGTACTCAGTCAATGGTGTGCATGGTGATTTCTATTTGTGTTGATGCAACAGCTTGAGCAAATACTTCTGGGATGTTCAACTTCCCTTTCTGGAGGTTAAGATAACTTATGTTTACTTTCATTTTCCTTAATTTCAGTGGTTTAGTGCCTTCTACTCTACTATTTTTTGGCCATCACAGCACCCCATTCTTTATTTGCAGCCTGACTCTAATCACGAAAGCACCAAACAATAGTGAAAGGGTCTCAATCAGTAGAGAGGATTTTTAGGGGTAGCGGAGGAAATAAGGGCAAAACCAAAGCAGAGAGTACAAACTCAAGCTAAAACATGGATGCTTGAGATTTTAGAGAAAAGATCATTTGATTTCTATAAGTTATATGCTTTAAAAACTAACCACTTGTGCAACAAAGCTGAATGTTCCCTTCCTCCTCTCACTTGTCACAAATATGACCTACCTAAAAAAGCTTGAAAGACTAATGCCAAGTAGTCTGTCTTCTAGAACAATGGATAGCAAATTTCTGCTTTTGAGTAAACTAAGGGTACTACAGACCATTGTACATAGAAACTTTAAGCTTGCTTTCACATTTTGGCCAATAGATCCCTAAGGAAACATTGCAAGTAGAGAAGTTTCATTTATTCTTTCTTTTATTCGTACATTCTTTCATTTTTTCTTCTTTTTTTTTTTTTTGTTCATAATAGGTTCACCTTCTACCCTCTAATCACTACCTTTTCAGATAATCAAAGGGCTCACTTGGGCTTCTCTGATGTAGGATTCATTTGAGCAAGACACTAAGGATTCTTTGTTTTGCTAGATTCCTATGTCCATTAGGGTTCAATGGAGCCTTTGCCAGCAGACAATAGACTTGATCTGTGGCCTTTCTGCTTGGCTAACTGCTCCTAAAATGCTAACACTGAAAGGCACTAGAGAAGATTCATATTACCAAAAGCGAATTAGCAACAAAAGATCCAACGAAAGGGTTGCACAAATCAGGGTGATTTTCTGCCATGAATCTATTGATCGTTCTCCTTTCTGTGATCTTTCTATAGACAAAGCAAATGGTTTTGCCTAACCACCGCACTGCCTACTGATATTATTGTGAACCAAGAGATGCTCTGGATGTTGTCTCTCTAAGAGTGATTATCTTAAAGCCTGCTTTCTCCTTACTGACTCTAATGAGTTCTCTAACAGCATTGCTTTCATTACACTCCTTTTGTTCTGCCACAGAGAAATGAATTTAAACAACAGCTGTTCAAGAGCTGTGGCATTTATCGATTGGATAAACACAAGTCTGAGATTTGGTTGTGTTCCTCTGAAGCCTGCCAGCTCTCTTTTTTGCTTATCGGTTAGCCTGTTTTGACTCCCACCTGCTGGAGAGTGATCTTGCAGTTCTGATCTTCGAGGGGGTTTCCCTTTTCTTTGGGTCTTTATTTCTGAAGGCTCCTGTACCACATAAAAGTTTCTTCCTTTAGGAATGAAAGGGACTGTAGAAACTTGCCCAGCATATTCTTGAATCTCCTTGTTATACATTTCCAAAAGTGTCTTCAGATGCTTATAGGGTCCGTTTATGGATGAGTAACAACATACATGAAATTAGAATTATTGTACTTTACTAGAGAATATGTACAGTTCCATGCAAATAATGAACCAAATTCATTAAAATCCAGTGAATTCTGTCGTTACACATCACAAGAACCATAATATTTCATAGATCAAACATAACAAAAATTGGCATTTAACAAGATTTGTAAGTAAGTTTTTGTCTGTTTTAAAGGAATTACTCACTTTGGAAACATGAGATTGTGTTTTTTCACCACGTAGAAATAAAAGCACCTGCTAGAATTGCACTGTAAAAGTAATTCTCAGCACTCATTGCAGATTAGGATTATCTGATATTTTAGAAAATTGCAAGTCACCAGGATTTGAGCCCCATCTCATGAAATTCTGCTTTAGTTCATCTTACGTAGGGCCTGGATGCTGATACATGTTTAAAGGTAATCTTATCATGTAGTCAGGGGCAAAAACCACTAGAGCTTTGGCTACACATTAGAATCACCAATAGAACCTTCTAAACACACCAGCATCTTGGTTCCACCCAAACCAAATGAAACTAATGGGGTTCAGGACATGCTACCTCCAAATATGGAACCTTGGTATTTAAGAAAGCAGTAGAAGCAGGAAGGTCTTTTTGTCCTCTTTCCCTTCTATCCTGAAGAGGCTGTAGAAGAATTATCTGACTTTCTTCTGAAGAAAGTCACAAGACTGTCATGGGAGGGGGGCCCACTCTATACCTGAAGGAAAGCATTGTCCTTATCTTTGAAGACATAGGGAGGGACACAGAGAAGAATCTGAACAATCAGGCCTTGTTAAATTCTCCTGGTTTGTTAGGGAGGGACACAGAGAAGAATCTGAACAATCAGGCCTTGCTAAATTCTCCTGGTTTGTTACCATTACATGAAACCTCCTTTATTCAAACATCTTTCTCCACAACTATCTACTTCTTTGTGAAACTTAGAATAAAAAGACACTGGTTTCCCTTTCCTTTGAGTCTTTATTTCTGAAGGCTCCTGTGACACATACAATTTGTGTTAAATGAATTTTGTATTTTCTTGTTAGTCTGTCTTTTGTTACAGGGGCCTCAGCCATGAGCCTAGCAATGGGTGAAAAAAAAAAAAGATATTTCTTTTCCCCTACAAAACCAAATCACTGAGGCATGCACCTGGTCAGTTGATTTTTTTGAAAGTTCTCAGGTGTTTTGATGTACAGTGAGAATGGAAGTCCACTCTTGTAGGAATAGAATGCAAAGATAGATTGTGATTCAATGTTACAAGGAATGTTCTTACAACTGAGAACTGATCCGAAATATAATGGTTTGATTGATGATTTTATGAGCTTCTTACCAGTGTACTTGACATTGATGAAACTGGACAAAAACTGCTAGCAGTGTTTGCATTGCATAAGGATATAGTTCAAAATAGTTTTCAAATTTAGGACCTCAGGGCCACTCCTAGTGTATGCAAGCCTTCAGGCAAATGTTTTTTGGTAGAGCTTTGTCTGTATAAACTGTTTTATTTTTGAAATGTATTATAAAATGCACGACTATGTAAATTCACTGGGTATAGAGATTCATTGATGATGATATAAAACAATGAGTAGAAAAGAAGTATTTATATATCTGTTTATTATCCATCTAGTGCAGGAAAAGTGTTCAGGGAACCTTTCTTTATACACTTTATTGTCAAGTACACCCCCTCTTGGCTAATATCACATCTCCTACCATGAGCAAAGGGTGGTAATGCTGCTATTTCTCAAAATGCCATGGTTCTTTAGAACTTGTTTGCATTGAAGCAGCACAGATCTTGTTTTCATAGTTGTTTCATAGTTCCCTGATACCATTTAATTATTGTCAATCACATCATTACTCATGACGCAGCATCATCCCTTATGCCACCTGGGAATATTGGCTTCCTGTGTATGACTCTGATAAATAAAAATTCCTACTGTGTTTCATTCAAGATGACCACAAAGGCAAGTCTTACCTCATGTATGCAGAAAAAAATGAACAATAGTTTTTCTGATCCTGTAAAATTTACCATTCAGAATTTTATAGTGTATTCATAGAACACACATGTTTTAGCATCTTCTAACTACCCTGTCCTCTGTAATCACTGAATTTGTGAATATGAACTGCCATCCATATACCACCAGTAGGGTCCACAAGCCAGGGGCCATGGGCAGAGTGAGAAGAGTAATCCCATGGAGTTAGAAATGCTCTTTCCTCCCCTAGCACAGCTTTGAAAGTCTGAACAGAAATAACCATTGTGTGTCAGAAACAAGAGAAAATTATGGATTAAAAAAGTCCTTAGAAGCCCTGGGAGAAGACAACTGCAGCCACCCCCAAGACTGCCTGACATGTGACATAGAGCCTGTATAGCAGGTGGGGCACCCGGGTGCCAGCTGCTGCAGCACACTGGGTAAAGGATGCCTATGGCCACATCACCACACCCAGGTTCTGTAGACTGGGGGCAACATGGAGATCAGAATATGGATAGGCCAGGATCACACATGGGTCTACACACATGGCTCACGTTTGACTGGGAATTCATAGCCCAGGGTCTTGACTTGGCCTGAATCTGACATGATTGTGGTTTCCCCCAAGTCAGCATGGAAGCACTGTTTTTGTGGTTCATTCTCATGCAATCTTGTGAAAGAAATCACAGGCCAGAGACCCAGTGTGATAGGTTTGCCAACTTGCCTTCCTGAAATCTGGTCCTGTCTCAAGGATAAACCCACAGATGTCGGTTTTTAGGCTCCTCAGGGCATCTAGTCAACCCAATGTGTAGGGGAGAGGTTTGGAGAGTGCCCAGAGAAGGTCCAAAATCCAGGACTGAGGCCCATGTGGGTCGTGTTGCAGACTTTGGGCACCCCATTCACATGGCACTGCTGGCTCTGGCTGGCCTCAAGCACCTGAGGGGTCACTAAGTGTGGGGCCCTGCCCAGTTGTCTATATCTAAGGGTAGTACTGTTGGCCCACTACAGAATTCTGTGTCTCAATGATACATGGATTGTTTATGTGTGATAGTGAAGTTAATCAGAGAATGCTAAGAGGATGCATGAATTTTTCTTTGTTTCCAATTCTCCAGAAAGAGAGGGTTAAAAAAAATCTGATTTTTATATACAACAACTACACATTTCCCCACCTTTGAAATTGAATTTTATAAAGCCAATGCAACCTCAGCTTTTTGAATAGCAACTCCTTATTTATGTCATGTAGAAAATAAAAACCACATTTTATGTTTTGTTTTGATTACAGTGACAAAATACAGATTACATGATAGAAGTATATTCTCCTTGGTGGTTTGTAGTGGTGGCTTGCTAGAATTAAAAATATAAAGGATCAAGAGAAATAATTCAATGTGTAGCTATTTTAATAAACTCGATAATTGTAAAATTATGGTTGTGTATAAAAAACCTTCTTCCTTGTTAACAGAAGAACACTTTGGGTGATATCTTAATTTTATTCTTTCCTTAGACTTATTGATTGCCTAGATATCATGCTCTTATATTTAAAAATTTTAAAGTATTAATGCAAACTCCCAGAAGTAATAATTTCACAGTTAATCCGAATCCTCCTACACTTCATCTAATCATTATTTGATCAACTCTAACTCTTACAGAGTTATTGTCTCATAGGAGTAAAAATATTAATGATTTTCCTTCAAAGTGAACTCACTTATTAATGAATCACACCTGCTGGTAAGAAGCATTCGCTCATTCACATCTGTGGTGTTTCTCCTTTGTTTTATTTTTTTCTCTAAAGTCATTTATAAATAATATGTAGTACTGTTTCACAACAGAAGGATGCTTAGAACAAAGATGATGGGGAGTGACTTAAAACTCAATGAACAATTATTAAAACAAAATAGGTAATAGATATTGGGAAAACATTTGCCAACCTACATTTAAATTCAGGCTCAAAAATGTAACAGGAACAAATAAAAGTCATGAATCAAAGGAAGGTGCACACGAATTGGAAAAGGACTGAATAGGGGCTATTAGGCATTTCACATGCATTATCAAAATTACTTGCTCTAGTTTCAGCCTAAGTACATTTCACTTTAAAGAACAAAGAACTTAAATCAATAAATACTTATTTTGCCTACTACATTTAGACAAGGCAGTAAGCTGAGTTAGGGGATATCAAAATGAGCTAGTCATACCTAATTTATTTAACTGAATTGACTAAATAGTTTACTTAATCACTAAAATGTCTGTCTAGACTTCAGATGATTAGCTTTTAAAACAACTTAAGAAAACGTTCAATATTTGGACCAACATGGTTATGATTAGACAAAAGTGTTTGCCATTTTTATCAATATTTTCTTAAACACTTAAGACACTTAGAAAAACATGCTTAACATGTAACGACAGAGATTGGCTGTCATTCTAGAAAATATGATGTATGTGATTTTAAAAGTACAAAAGAAATGTTTTATAGAAACTAAAATTCACTTTGGGTTCATGTTGTGCCCAAAAGAGGATTGGAAAAAAAACTAAAACATAAATATATGGATGACATTCATTTCAAAAATTTCACTGTATTATATTTGTCTCTCTCAAAATGTAATAACTGAATGAGTTTTTCTGTTGAAGAACAAACATAGCCTTGTATTATGAAGTGTCACACCAAGGGCATTAGAGAAATGTGCAAGCACCTTAGGGAAGCCACAGAAACATGTGATTTGGTGGAGGGCACTAAATGATTAATCAACTCAGCTGTGTTGTCTTTAAATTATTGTCATCCACTTTTGTGAGTGCTCAAAGGGAATGTGATCCAAGTCTGGGACATTTTATCACGTAACAGGAGCTGAATAATAACACTTTTGTAGGATTTGTTTTACTTAAGTTCTTATCACATTATTTAAATAGAGGCAAAACATGTAAGCCTTGAAAGAATTAAGTGACATTTTGAAAGAATTAACAATAGTGGCACCTACAACTCACCAGGCTCTGATTTGGAAGGCATGTGAACACCATGCCCCTGAATCCTGACAACTAAGCAAAAGAGGATCATCCGCATTTTACAGAGGAGGAAGCTGAAACTCAAAAAATCTGTGGATTTGCCCCAAACCCTACAGCTAATACATGACAGAGCCAATAAGTGAATTCTCATCTACCTGGTTGTCATAAGCAAGAAAAAGGTTTGGATGAAGTTGAGCAGTAGTTATAATTTACAAGCCTTATCGGAGATATTTGAATTCACTGGTTAGTTAGTTGGTTGATGGAATCATTCATTCAGCAAACTACACTGAGCACCTATTTTACGTCAGAAAAAGGCTAGGACCCTCGAGTGACCCCAAAAACTTTCTCCTCCCAAGAAGGTTCAAGTCTAGGGATAATATTTTATTTCAGCGTTAACTTTTTCAGAATTCATACTTTACCAAGGCACTTGGTGGTGAGTACTTCCCTGTAGAAATTATGCTCGTAGCAAAGGAGTTCCTCCAAGCTGTTGGAGTCTCATTCCCAGGAAGTAATCAGAAACTGATGCTTTGTGTACTTCTAGAAATGTTCTATGAATATTGAAATATGTAGCTAACATACTTTTACAATTTCAAAGTAATATACAAAATATCCTGCATTTTCTTAAACTCTAATAGGCAACGATACAGAGTTTTTGTGTGATTTTATGTGTGTTCATTTACCTTTTTTGCATTATCAATTCATTTAACTACTACTGCTTTCTGTGACTCTCCTGTGCTGCAGGCCATTCAGGGACTCTGCCAGGGGTTTTGAGAAATAGGCTGGGAAGGTATCACTTAGGGTCCAGAAGATACCTCCTGTACTTAGACTGCTCTCATTAGTTGGCTACAAAACTCCATCCTTGGAATGGTTCTATTCCTTTTCCAACTCAGTGCTCTAGGCAGCCTCGCTCAATCAATCAATAGAATTTGACACAAGAGAAGAAACTATTTGTCATTTGCAACCCAGATTCTCTTCTCAAGAACTACACATTTTTAAAGCATATATACAGAATTTACATACAAGTTAGAATTTCATCAGTCCCTTCAAAAAAGAAACATAAAGTCTTAGTGAGCAGGAGGGTTCAGAAGAAGATAAAATTCAGTTTCAGACATTTAAAAATCTGGGTACTGCTGGTGTCAGAGGTAACATTTTCTATCACAATAATCTAGTTGCAAGCAATATTATGGTCTGGAAAAGAGGAGGAAATAAAAAAGATACATCTTGCAATATCATGGCCATACCTTTTCCAACAGGAAATATCGAGTGCCTAATATATGCAGATACTGAGATTATTCTGGCTTGAAAGGGCTGGTGGCTGTCCTCAGCCTCTCTGGCCCCTTTGCTAGATGCATCTGGATGTCCAGCAGGTGACCTGCAGGTAGTGCCTCCTCTATTGAGCTGTGCTGCCTTAATATAATCTAGTGTCTCCAATTTAGGAGCATTTGCTTTACAAAGCATATTTCCAGGAGAGAAGAGGACTGTGTTGAACAACACTCAGTACACCCAGTTTTGTTTTTGTTTGCTTGTTTTCAGAAGGTAGCAAACTTTGCAGCATAGCTGTTTAAAGCTAGGAGTACAATCTTATTTTTCATCTTGGAGCAGAAGATTCATTCAGGAAGCAAATGTAGAATGCGGAAGTGACTTTCCATGCTAGGCTTTAAAAGTACTTAATAGATTTTAGCAAGTAGAATAATATTGAGGTCTGGAATGACTTCATAATTATCTAGATGAGGTGCTCAAGGGGCCAGCAATCCTTGGATATGAAAAGCATAACTCTGGATCTATCTGGCATTCACATCATGGAAGGAGATGATCTATAACCTTTTTTTTTTTTTTTTTCCAAATTCTGAAAGAGCCCAGGCTTAAAGGAAACTCATATACCACTCGTTGATCTAGTCCAGCTTCCTAGAATCATTGGAAGTTTCCCAGGACCTCGTGGCTCACTCACAGCAGAATGTTATGTGGTTCTTTGATGTTCATGTTAATGCCCTTTCTACCACATTGCCTTCTGTGGCTTCTACTAATCTGGGAAAATATAAGTCTTTTTCTTCTACAAACTATTTATTGTAAAACACCACTTTAAAACTGTTTTGTTTTTTTTTTTTTCTAAAGACATAAAAGCCTTTCCAGGGAGCTATAAAGGGGCGGGCCTATGGGATTCTTCACCTCCACTTCCAATAGAGCAGCTGTGCTTTTATCTATTTTATGTATGGTGCTCTGAATAAGATTTTGTTTGTCTATTTAAGATTCAATTCTCCCATAATGAAAACTATTTCTCGAGGGTTTCTAACACGATAAAAATGGATTTTGGGCCACAGTGCAGAAAGTCCCTTGCAGTCTAAGTGATGTAAGCTTCTTAGAGTTATGCAATGAACAATTACACAATGGTATGTGACAGATCTGAGTAAATGATAATACCTCAGAGAATCATTTTCCCAAAGGGTTCAAAATTGAAAAACATCTTCCTTGGGTGATTTATCTCAAAACAGACCCTTTAATGTCTTATCTATCCATTTTGTTCTGTGATTTTACACTGTGAGATGTTTAGTTCACTTGTATTGGAAAGTGTATCCCTGATGCTTCTCACAATCTCAAAACAGAATTTCTGAAAACATGTATTCATTAAAAATATTTATTTTTATGTTTATGCTCATAAAAGTATTATTTAAGTAAAAAGTACTTGGTAACATTTTTCTTTAGATATAAAAATTGAGCAAATAATTAGTTTCATGGGAGAATTTTTTTTAAGTAAAATGAAACAAAGTGTCCTAATGATTTTTTTCTTGAATGACCTTTTATGATGCCCAAATATATATAATAATAAATAATAATGATTTGAGAATAGATGATGCTATTCTCTCAATCTGCCTCCCCACCCCCACACTTTGTCTTGTTCTGCTGATGTTCATTTTTTCTCATATGTCAGGACTGAAGCCAAACAGAGGACACAGGAAGAACTCCTGAGAGACCAAAAAGACTCTAACATACAATTTATATGAATTTATATTTAGCCCCATTGAGCCTTTATTTATTTTTATGTATTTATTTATTTATATATTATTTGTCTTTCATAAAGTAATGGCAAAGTTTAGTAGAACACAGAATAATTTATTTCTTCCTCAGTGGCCCAGCCCATAGCCAGTTGGGGTGAAAGTTCTGAGTTAATTTGAAATAATAGCTTCTGGCCAAGGGAGAAGCTTTCTAAATCCCTCTGTGTGTTGAAGTGGAAGAAAGAAAAACAGATCCCACAGGACATCTGTGGTTATCTCAGACCTCTCAGAGATAGTGTTTTGAATACCACCGTCATGCCATACTTTTGAAACATACTCTATGTGGGATAATACTGTGACTATTTTAATGGAGAAAATTCACCTGAATAGACTAAACTATATAGCATAGTTGTGACTCAGCAGATATTTACACCATCTATAATACTCTTGAGGAAATATGGAAACTTGGCAAGATGGGTAAGCAGTTGGTATTGTCAAGTAATTACGAAAGCCCGTAGGTAAGTACCTTTTCAAAGCTGGCAAGCATCAAATGGTCATTAATCTCTTCTCTGTTGTTTTTCTTTGATAACCTATCTCAAATCTCAAAGGGGAAACAAGAAGACAGGCTAGTAAGAGTGGTCTCAGTTAGCCGAAGAGTAAGAACAAAAGAGAAAGTAGAATTTGTGTAGTTTTCAATACATTGAGTGACTCTGTAGTTATCTCAAATTCCAAAGCACTCTAAAGGACTGAGGTTAAAATAGAACGGCAATTGTCTTGAGGGTGATGACAGCAACCAGAATGGTCAGGGCTGACTCTACTTGGCTCAGAGAAGTGGTGCCAAGTCTATTCATACACCTGAGAGAGATGTGTTTCTTAAGTGATATTTCTCCAGGGAACCAAGCAAAGTTACAAAAAGAAAGAATATCTATCTGCTATAGGCATTCTTAAGTTAGGAAAACTTTGTACCATAGTTTCAACTTCACTTCTGACTTCTCAAATTGAAATACAGATGGGTATGAATCTGGTTTAAAAACTGTTTCATTCATTCATTCATTCAATATTTACTTTATTTTGACCAAGTGCTATATTGAAGACCCTGAGGTGGGTGTTGCAGAAATACAAAAATGTGAAAGGTAAACTACCCATCCTCAGTGAGTTTACAAAATTAGCAACTTGGAGTTAAAAGAGAGCATTTGGAAAAGTGAAGAGACCTTAGAATAGGTAACTGTTATATCCAGAATATGATGGTTAAAATGGGGAGACATAGCCATGAGTTTATTGTAATATGTGGTGCCTCATCACAGCTATTAGGGATTTTATGAGACTGTTTGAAGATGGAGAGTGGGGTATTGAGTAAGGTGTATTTCATCCAGTCGCAAAGTTTGGAGGTACTGTTTTGTTTCCTGAACAAAAAAGGCATGATTCTCAATAAAGCTTCAGCTTTTCATCAACTCATGTTTTAAGAAAGGTGAATAAAGTTGAAATGATTTGATACTTATCTTTTCTGACATATCACCTATAAAAACACCAATGTCATCTCTAATTGGGAGAGCATTCTGTGTAAATGAACAAAGCACAATCACAGTAGTAAAATGAAGCCTGTAACAGTCTTATACTACATATCTTATAAGCCCATTTACTTTTTCTTTCACAATTTATAACAAATCATCTCTTAAATTATAAAGACATTATACAATCCTTTCTTCTACAGAAGTGAGTTTGGGGGATGCTAATTTTATAGCAAGACAAACTTGAGGGATATTAACAAAATAAAGAATACATATTTGGGCTAGAGAAATGAAATTAAAGTTCAGAACAAAAGAATGAATGGTTGTTTGTAAATATGATCAAACTCAGGGCACCTGACAAGAAGAGTTTCATGGAATTTAATGAGAAGATCATCCACATGGTCTAGCTGGCAGCTATGGAGGAACTTGGGCTCAAACTTAGAGTTAAACTAGAAAGAATCTAGGAACTCAAAGTATTGATTCTATGGCAAACAGACTGCCAGTTCTGGGGCTGAAACAGATCTTAAGATGGACAAGAAGATTTTTATATTAAATTATTCTATGATTAAACTGAGTGTTTACTCACTGATTTCTGTGATTAAACTGAGTATTTCTATTTGCCTATCTGTATTTACTTTGCATTTTTAAACAATGTTTGAAACCCCTGAAACCAGAACAAATTTTCAAAAAAGAAATAATAATGAACATAATGAAAGAAAAACATTTCTGAATAAAAGAGACCTAAACACACACATTAAAAAGTGCTTGCATTTTAGCTTATAAGAATAATGAAGAAAGAGACCCATGCCTCGATGCAGAGCAATACTGTTTTATGGAATTGGAAAGGAAGGAAAAGGAAGAATTAGAAAAAGGAAGAATCCTGTAGTAAAAACATCTGGAAAAATTTCTACAAAGGCACAAAATCAGGTTGTGTTTACAATTCTCTGCAGTTTGAGGTATCAGCAAAAACAGAACTATGCAGCTATAGGACTGGGAGGAGAAAAGTTGTACCACAGGAAGTCTATTTCTAGCAAGTTTAGATATGAAGGCAAAGGCAAGACATTCTTTCAAGCAATTTTCCTGGAAAACTACTTTAAGACATAGTGTAGCCGAAGAACAGAGGAATTCAAAGTAAAAATTTAGAGTCATAAAATAAATGATTGGGACATTGAAATCAGTTAAAAATAAAATGAGGTTGACTACTGAAAATATTCCTTGAAAAATGCTAAACTGTATAGGTTATATGGGGAAATTGTAAGGAAATTGAATTATGTCCTACATGTCTATATATATATTGGCAGTGAAAAAAATTATTTTACACTTGACTTTTAGAACAAAGCATGCATACTTTTGAAGAACTTAAAGATTCTATCTCATAGAAGTTTTAAAAAACAAACATACGCATATTTCAAAATCCTTAGATAATTCAAGTCTCTAAAAACAAAGCAAAACCACGGTTCACGTGACAAAATACAAAATATAAAGAAGCACAAGAGTATGCAAAACAATTTCAGAATAAAGATTAGATATCAAATATTAATATGATATTAATTAATAGTTTAAAATTGTATAATAAAAGCCAAATAATTAATAGAATGTATTTAGCTAGGGTCTCCAAAGAAACAGAACCAATATAGGTTATATGTATATATAGTGAGAGAGAGAGAGAATATAAAGAAATATAAATAAGCACAGAAGAAGAAGAAGAGTATGCAAAACAATTTCAGAATTAAGATTAGATATCAAATATTAATATAATTAATAGTTTAAAATTGTATAATAAAAGCCAAACAATTAATAGAATGTATTAGCTAGGGTCTCCAAAGAAACAGAACCAATATAGGTTGTATGTATATATAGTGAGAGAGAGAGAGAAAGATTATGAGGGATTGGCCTATGTGATTATGAAGACTGAGAAGCCCTGTGATCTGTTATCTATAAACTGGATGCCCAGGAAATCTGGTGGTGCAGTTTTAGTCTGAGCTCAAAGACCCAAGAACTAGGGGAGCTTGATGATGTAGGTCCCAGTTGAAGTCAGAAGGCCTCAGAACAAGGAGCCACAGTGTCCAAGGGCAGGAGTAGGTGAATGTTCCCGCAGAAGCAGAGAGCAAAGTGACCTCTCCTCTGCCCTGTTGATTAGGTTTAGGGGTTAGATAATTCCTATAAGAACATCACATTTTTAATGGGAATTGTTGCTACCATTCGAGAGCTGGAGCAGTGGCAGTGTTGCTGAATTTGGGACCCCAGGTGATGAGATGATGAGTACCTGTTCTGGTGACGGGATCTTCTTTAGTCAATCTCTCAATTCAAGTGCTAATTTCTTCCAGAAACACCCTCATTTACACACCCAGAAACAATGTTTTTTCTACCAGTTACCTGGGCGTTCCTTAGCCCAGTCAAACTGACACATAAAACTATCACCAGATAGGATAAGCAAATAAACTCTAACCACAAAGTTTGTAATTCATCACAAGAGACAGATATAAAATGACATAACATAAAAGCATTAAAAATGTAAAAACAGGAAAAGGTTTATTAGCAAATATGAAGAGAATTGCAAATGCACTGGATAGTTGTTGGTTTCAGTCTGGATAAAAACTAACTACTTTTAAGGAAGTAACCAAGGATCTGTTCCTCTCTAGGGCAAGCTCATTCTTGGGTACAAATAGTCTGAAGCATGAGAAGCCTGTTTTCTTTGTAAGAATTCTTGGGATAATATTTATTTATTTTGACTATACTTGTAAATCAGGATACTTCCAGATGTATTCTATTGAGTGGAAAGAAGCCTAGAACTGCTGAGAGTTACTAAAAGCTGTCAGTTCATTTGAATCTGTGCATTTTTATATTTAAGGCATATGCATTTTCAAAGCCTTATAAATGCATAAGTATTTTCATACCCACATACAAGTGCATACCCACAATGCACTGGGCACCTCGATGTAAAAAAAAAAAAAAAGTTAGCTATAGTGAAATTTTCAGCCTCATCTCTTGCCTCCCATTCATTCCTGTAAAAGCTACCCTCCCTAATTTAGACAGCTTGAAGAAACTTTGATAGCTTTCCAAGCAATTTCTCTATAGAGACACAAATGACATGTTTTTTTTCTTCTTCCTGCCTATTTCTGTTTTTTAACAGGGACAAATGACTAAAAGCAAATCAGTATCAACACAGACAACTGAAAGCCCAAAGACAACAAGAAGAAGCATTAATTATCTTTATTAAAAGGGTTTATGGGTTAGATAATCCATACAGAAGTAAGTACCTTTTTAATTGCAATTATTGCTATCATTCTGGAGCTACAGGAGTAGCAGCATTGCTGAATAAGTGAATTATAATTCTAAATAAACCAACTGGGTCAGATGGACAGGTGCAGCTGACCATTAATTTCATCCTCGGGGAGGGGGAAAGACAAGGAATTAGAGAAGAAAAAAACAGAATAAACAATAAAGGACTGTAGGACTTTTAGTCCCTAGGACAAAAAACTCCCTGCCTACTTAATTTTCCAGACCAATAGAGGATGTGCTAAGACTTGCGAAAGTAAATTCTTGTGTCTTTTAAGAAATCTCTTCTTATGAGGATGAAATACTGTTTTATAAATGAGGCTATGTGACTGGTTTTGAGTAGCATATTTTGAATTTATGCTGGTGTATTGCCTGCATTTCGATGTTTTTTTTTTTTTTTTTTTTTTTTGATGTGATTGAATTAGATCACCCACCAGTAGTTTTGAGTTATTCTCACTGGCTGAGAAAGAGGTTCAGTGTACTTAATCTATCAACCCCATTCTCCACCCATTCCCACTCAGTAACACATTTAATAGCCTTGAATTCAACCTTCCACATTTTCCTCCACACAGAGGGTTTTCATTGTTAATGGTCATGTTTTTAAAATGATATATTATACACACTTTTCTGTATTTTGCTTTTTCTCACGTGAAAATACCCCTTAGACATTTCTGAAAGACAAATTGCTATAGCTCAAATTCATTCTTTTTAATAGTTGCATATTATTCCCCGTGGATACACCAGAATTATTCAAACAGTCCCTTTTGAATAGTTTTATTTTCACTTGGGGTTTTCTTTCTAGGAGATTCATTACCAAGAATGAGACTGCTGGCTCTAAAAGGTATACCAATTATTAATTTTATGAAATGTTGCTACGTTGGTTTCCAGAAAAGCGCCAACACCTCCCGTTCCTACTGTACTGTTTTCTCATGTTTCCACCTAATGTATGTACTCTTAGTCTTTTAAGCTTTGCCATTCTGATGGTTATAAAAGCATATCTAATTACTTTAGTTGGCATTTGCTTATTAGTGACTGTGAGCTTGTTTTCATATATTTTTGGCCATTGAGATTTCTTTTTTTTCTGTGCATAGCTTTAAATATTCCATTAGTTTTTTTTTGTTTTTTTGTTTTTGTTTTTTTTTTTTTTTGGTCAGTGCAATATGTACCTTTGTATGTTTTAAATATTAGACCTGTAACAATCTGCTTTGCCATTTTTTCAAAATAAATTATTTATTTTATTGACTTTGCTTTTGATATTTTTGCTCTGTATCTCTGATTTAGCTGAATAATAATATCTTTAGGTTTTGTCCACAAATTTTATCCTATTTTTATGTTCAAAATTATCTAGAAATTTTTTTATATGAATTCAAATTTCATTTTCTTCCAGATGGATGACCAATTTTGCCAGTACCATTTACAATTATTCTTATACCTAATTAAAACACTACTTGTTTCATATATTAAACTTAATCAACAAATATATAACATATGGATAATGGGATATGTGTATGGATTTTTTAGATCAATTTTTATTATTTATTTCTAATTTCACTGGATTATGATCACAGAAAGAGACCTGTAAAATATCAACTTTTGAACAACTGTTAGGGTTTTCTTCGTGACCAAATACACAGATCATCTTGTAAATGTTCCATGAGCAATCAAAAACTATAAATTCTCTCTTAGGGAGATGTAAGGTGCTCACTAGGTTGCTATTAATCAGCTTTACTAATTGTGTAAGTTAGTTCTTCTAGGTCATTGTTTTTAATTTATTGAGAGATGTGTATTGAAATTTCTCATTAGAGTACAGTATAGTCTTTGCATTCTAATAGCTATTGCTTTTCAGATTTAGTTGGAATGGTGTATAAAACACAGCTATTTAGGTCTCGATATTTCCTTTATAGGTATCTTTATTGTTACATAACGTGTCTCTTTCTATGTAATGTCTTTAAGCTGAAATTCCACCTTATGTGATATTAATATTATTTGTTCTGCCTTATCTTTTTGTTTGAATTGGTTGTGTCTTAGTCCATTCTTTATATTCAAACTTCTTTATTATTTCATTTTACATAAATTTCAAATAGGCAGCATATATTTGCATTTGGATTTGAACTTACTTAGAATCTGTTTTTGCATGGGAGAATGCAGTCAGTTCACATTTAGTGCGGTAACTGATATTGCTGAGTTAATACCTTCTGTCTTACTGTGTTATTTATTTTACATTTTCCGGTCTTTTACAATTTTCTGTATTCTACTCCTTTGATTATATTTCTTTTTATTTCATTTCCTTCCATTGTAAATTAGAAAGCTCTATATTGCTTTTCTGTTCCATTAATGGTTGCTTTTTATGTTCTTTTAATCTGTCACAAATTTCTCTGCTAATATTTGAAAACTTTCACTCATCCGGATGTTCTATTTGCCTCCATTTCCACCTTCATATCTTTGTTTTTTAATGAAATTGTTGAATACTTTTAATTCTAAAAGTATTAAGTATATTCAATGAATGATTTAATTCATTCATATTTAATTTCTCTGTGTCTTTATTTTTCACTTACTACCATGATAATTTTTCTTCTAGTAGATTCCTGATGTTCTAGGAGGTCATCATCATCTGTTGTACTACTTCATTGCTGGGAGGGTGATTTGGCACTATTTCCTGAGTTTGAGCATCCATTTTACCCATGACTCAGCAATTCCACTTTAGAGGAAATCTCCACTGAGAGAGAAAATCTTGCATATTTACAAAGGGAACTTGTAAAAAAATGTCCACAGTATTATTTCCAGTTGTAAAAATGGAAACAAGTGAAATGCCCATTTTTGAGGGAGTGGATTAATAAATTGTCATTCACACAATGGAATATTAGCAGTGAAAATGAGTGAATTATAGCAAGAAAGCAATACCAAGGTAAATCATAGCAATAAAATATTATAGGAAAATGTGAGTCCCAAAAGACTGTGGCATTATACCTTTTTGTAACATTAAAAATCTAAAACAAATTAACAAATGATAATTGTAGAGTATATACAAATGCAACAATTTATTTTTAAAGAAAAGCTAGAAAATGTTGAACACAAAATATTAAATGATATGTATCATGGATGGCTGAGCCAAGAGGGCTGTGCTGGCAGAAGGCACATGTGAGTAGATGGAAGTTATGCTCAATATAGTAGCTTTTGTTTTGGGGTGGTGAATTAGGAGGTGTTTATTACACTATTCAAAAAACACTAATTGAATAGCTAACTAATAAAAGCAAGCTATGCATGGACCACTGATGTTCATGTTATGACACAAGAATTATGATTCATCCCATACTGTGCACCTGAGGTCAAATTGGGGAAAATTATTTAAATACATGGTTTATAATTGAAGCATAAATGGAAAAGTTGCTAATTGTACCCTGTTGTGATTATTAGATAATGCCACTATTTTTACGTGAAATATAAACTCTTAGCGTGGAAGACTAGAAAAACACCTTTTGTTCAGAGATGAAGCACTTTTTCCAGATGTAGAACTACTCTTTTGAAATAGCTTGTATTAAAATCTAATACAGAAATCATTTTGGGTATCATCTGTTTGCATAAGTTCAGAAAGAGTTCATTTCAATTTGATTTTTTTCTTTCTCTCTCTAAAAGAAGTTGTTCTTGAGGTTTATATTGTTGAAAATTATAAAACCTAAATCTTCCAAGCCAGAGTTTGCCTACTTTCTTTTTCTTTCTTCTTTTCTACAATTATGGAAGAAATTATGCTTTTTGTTCACTCAGACTCATCTTTTGCACTTGAGTTAACTGTCCAAGTTTATAGCAAATCATGCTTGATAGCATTGACAACTCACCTTGTATTTCAGCTTTCACTGACTACCAGTCTCTGAATTCCCTTGTAGTACTTAGAGATTATAAACCTTTTTAGCAACTGGGTATTTTTATGCGCCTTTTTTATTCAGCACTCAACTCACAGTGAGTTCCTTGGGTGTTTACAGCATAATAAAAATAAAGAGGTGTTCCAATCAGGGGGATATTGTGTTTGAATAGAAATGTTATTTTCATTTATGTTGAGGAGTTGCACTTATATCACCAGGAGGACTTCTCCTTTGTTGATAGTCATTTTGCTAAATTGCAAGCATTTCTGTGTTATAGTTTTAAGTTTTCCATATTCTTCATGTTTTTTGAAAACTTTATGCCCCAGAAAAGGGTACCTTTTGGCAGTTACTTTATGTGTTAACTATGTTGAGCTCATTGGAAATAATGTAAGATTGTTTACATGACAAAAAGAAGACATTCGTATATGTAGTGTTCAAGATCTTGCTTTGGCTACTCAGCTGGTATACACCAGTAAGGCCTTACTGGTTATTAAAATATTGAAATTCTTCTATACTCGTTGTTAAATGCCTGCTCATTTGAGCCTCTCAAGTACCCCTCAATTGTTCCAGACTTTCCCCAAGACCCCGGAAACTATTCCCAACCTGCCGCCAAATAGTTACTATCTGGCAAACTGGGATTTGGTCTAGCTCTACAGTAATGTATATATTATTGTTATGGTTCTTATGGTAGTAATTGTGTCATACTAATTGTTAAGAAAATTTTGACTTTCACCCCTGGATATGCCACTTTTTTTTATGAGTAATGGTTCAAACCTTCATAAGAAAACTGAGGACTCCTCACATCTTTAAGAAACAATGTGTAATTAGCAAGGTTAATTTAGGTGGCTAATCATTATTATACCAACGAACTAATCCCCAAGGCTGACAAATGCATTTTAATAACTTTATTATAAATAATACCTACCCTGCCTTCTACATTATTCAGCAGATTAATGCCCACCTAGTGTAGTGCGTGTTGCCCAAGAAGGAGACACTGATACAAGGGTTCAAATGCAAGCCATTTATTTGGGAGGTACAAGCAACAACGGCAAGGAAAAAAGTGATATAGGAAAGCAAGGCATCCCGTAAAATACATGTGTGTATCTGAAAGAGAAGCTTAGTTCCACAGGGAAACTCTGCGTGGGAATTGCTGAGACACACGCTTCATGTCTACCCCACTAGTAGTGGAGAAGGTTGAGGTATTTATGCACTCACCCTGCCAGTCATTACTGGAGGGGTGCTCTTGGAGAATATTAATTCCTTGACACCGATGATCTGTGAGCCCTAGAACACGGCAGCCTTCAGGAAAAATTTTCAGGTATGGCGGGGCCACTACTGGCATGTGGAAGTCCTGCTTTTTGAAGTGATATGGCTGACAGATGTGGGCTGGGCAATGATAGTAGCTACTATTGTTATTGTATTATGATCAGAGTTAGGTTCTAAGTTTTGCAGCTCTGAAATCGCTCCTTTAACCTGTCCTCATTGAAGATTCATTTTGTTCTGTTAAAGAACTATGTATGTTAGCCTTTGGAGGGAGTGACAGAATTGAAAAATTTCTTTTTAGAAAAGCCATGTTCCTTAAAATAAAAGGGTTTAGTAAATTTGAAGTGGTTGAGGATTTAACTTGCCTTCCAATTTCAAAATTGCCTCCTGTGTTCATGCGAGGCAATATTTATTTCCATCTGTTCTGTGCAACTATCAATGTGTTCAGTTGGTAGCAGTTTACCTTTATGCTCCCAAACATTTAAAAATTGAATAATAGGGTAAGGTTTTCTCTTATATATTCCAAATGTGGGTGTTGGTATGCAGAAAGGAAGTCGTAATGATAAGCCATTTAGGAGTTCAAATCAGGGCCTCAAAGATTAGGCAAGTCGCTTCTACAGAGCCGGGATAAGAAGCCGTTCTGATTTAGCTGATGATAACATAATTTAGAAGACCAAAATAAATGTGGTCACTTATATATCCGAAGTATATAATCATTTCAGAAAACCTGGATAATAGAAAACATATGAAGAAGAAAATAAAAATCGCTTACCATTTTCCTATTCAGGATAACTACTATCATTATTTGTCATATTTACTTCCATTCATTGTTTTTTGTTTGTTTTTTGCTTGTTTTGTTTTTTGAGACAGAGTCTTGCTCTGTTACCCAGGCTGGAGTGCAGTGGTATGATCTCAGCTCACTGCAACCTCTGCCTCCAGGGTTCAAATGATTCTTATGCCTCAGGCTCCCGAGTATCTGGGATAACAGGCGTGCACCACCACGCCCAGCTGATATTTGTATTTTCAGTAGAGATGGGGTCTTGCCACTTTGCCCAGGCTGGTCTTGAACTCCTGACCTCAAGTGATCTGCCTGCCTCAGCCTCCCAAAAAGCTGGGATTACAGGCATGAGCCATCATGCCTGGCCCCATTCATTGTTTTAATGCTCATTTTATATCACTAAAATCATATGTGTAAGCACTTTTTTTTTCCATTCTGTAACAAAATACATTTTTCTAGGCTACTAGTTCTTAAACCTTATTGTGCCTCAGAATCATCTGCAGACTTTGTTAAAACAGATTGCTGGGCCTCACCCCCAGAACTTCTAATCTGGTAGGTCGGGGTAGAATCAGAGAATTTGTAAGTTAGAAAATCGAGCAAATTTCCATATGAGTTTGATGCTGTTGGTCTGAGGAGCATGATTACAGGACCTAGGTTTTTAAACCTTTCATATACTGAAATGAGGGTAATGTTTGGTTTCTTGGTCAAGGCATGAGAACACATATGTGTATAATTTGTAAAGATTCACCCAGATTTTTTACAAAATGTGAAAATGTGTGAATTTTTGATATGTGTACTATATATCAATAAAACCTTAAAGAAAACTTCCAAAACATTATTGTAATGGGTTAGTAATATTTCATCTATGCATATGCCATAATTTACGTAAGTATGACCTTAATTTTACTTGTTTCTAATTTTTCTAGGTATTAATCTTTTAGAGAACTTCAAATTATTTTGTAGCAATGCAAATCTAGGATGAAAACAAACATCAATATTTCAGCACTGCTAATACATATGCCATAATAATTCCCCCAAAAGTATAATCATTTATATTTCAAACAACAGTTATGCAATTTGTTTGTTTGCTAAACAAATGATTGCCTTTTTTGGATGAAAGTAGTATGATAATGTTTCTTCATCGTTTAGGTACATATTAAATACTTAAAGCATAATTAAAATAAATGACTTTCTTATATGATTTTCTTGTGCCATGCCTTCAGAACATGGATTACAGCATTCTCTGAAAAATATAAGTTATTTGAAAACTTCCACATAGCTTTTATTTAGGTAAAATCCTTGAGATTAAGCATTTTTTTTAAAAATTTTTAAAGACTGGCAGCTAATAAAGCAATTTCAATAGACCCAATCATTTTTGTGTTCTTGAGAGTATTCCTTCTAGTATTGTACTTCAATCAGTAAAACTGAAAGGTTATCCTTAACCTCCCTCCTTCCTCATTTCAAAAGGAAACCACCATTATGTGAGAATCAGAACTACTTTGTTCTAGGGCAATGACATGGGAGAATACAGTTATCGAAACTCCTGTAAATAAATTTTAAAATGAATGGATCCTTGAGTTTAACTTTCTTTGAATTACAAGTTTTAAAGACACTCTATACTGCAAAGTAGTCATTAAGGACAATCAGATTTTGTGTTTATCTCTAAATGGGTATTTAAAACACAATGCATTGTATTGATCAAGAGCCATTCAAGTAGCCCTTCTTGTGTGTGTGGGTGTGTGTGTGTATACATGTACTTTTTCTTAGATTCTTGAACCTAAATATTCACATAAATGAAAAGAAATTTTCAACACATGCAATTTTTCTATGTTTAAAGAACATTACAAACATGGTAATCAAATATTACTGTATAACTCATTTTTACACACAATAAAAACTTCTCACAAATATGAAAGGTAGTCAGCTTTTTCCCATTAATAGAATAATTTCCAGTATTTCCCAGTATTACCTATTTCTCATAATGAGATATTTAGGGTAGCACTCTCATATATGTCTGGACAAGAGGGGCTATAGCTAAGTGTAATGTGAAAGTGGAATGTTTAAGAAATAGACACACAGTGGGTGCTCAGAAACTTTTTATTTTTATTTTTCAACTTGTATGTTAAGTTCTGGAGTACATGTGCAGGATGTGCAGGTTCGTTACATAGGTAAAGCTGTGATATCATGGTTTGCTGCAAAGATTAATCCATCCCCTAGGCAGTAAGCCCAGCATCAATTCGCTGTTCTTCCTGATGGTCTCCCTCCTCTGATCCCCTTCATGGGCCCCAGTATGTGTTGTTCCCCATCATGCGTCCATGTGTTCTCATCCTTCATCTACAACTTACAAGTGAGAACGTGATGTTTGGTTTTCTGTTCCTGTGTTAGTTTGCTGAGGATAACAGCTTCAGGCTCCATCCATGTCCCTGCAAAGGACATGATCTTGCTCCTTGTTTGTGGCTGCATAGTATTCCATAGTATATATGTACCACATTTTCTTTATCCAGATATCATTCATGGGATAAATTTTTATTGCACAGATACATTATAGCTAAAAGTGTTTATTCTTTAACTGGGACATGCCTCTGTGTTAGAAGTCAAAAGGCTTGTTGATGGATTGCAGTTGCTGTATTGTTTTCTATATTCTTTGTAAATGTTTTGGAGATAAATAAGGGTAAAATTTGAAGACAAAGGGAAAAAAAGGCAATATAATATGCTCTTCATCCATTAATTACTTATTTTATCTGGATTTGGTCCTTTATTGCAAGATCTAAATTTACTTTATTAATAAAAATAGAACAAAAATTTACATAGATTTACATAGAGGTGTATAGTTTTTGAGTTGTTTTACTGTTCTGTTTTTCTGTCCTCAAACTTTTCTCTTGCCTTTTTCTTCATTCTTTTCATATTTATAATTTATAATTAAAGTCTGTCTAAATGTACTTCACAGATGTTATAAGAATATAATAGAATTACAGGCAATAATGAAAAGGTAGTGAGATGTGTTTGAAAGAAGTTCCTTGAGCCTTGTATCCTTCCCCTTTGTTCTATAACTACTGGTGTTTCGGGATTTGGGAAAGGTGTTGGATTCAAATTTTGCTATATTCAAAAGTCTTAAGAAAGAAAAACACGTACTCATTTTCAAAATCATGACCTACTTTACAATACCAAGGAGGGGAAAGGTATGCCGCAGTAAGATAATATAGTGAAGTAGACAACTATAAATCTGGCTTATTGATGATATTTTAAATTTATATGTGAGATTATATCTATATGTTTTATAGATATATGTATAATATTAAAATATGTATAAATATGAATATATAATATTATATATATATACGACAGTTCATCTAAAAGTATCACTGAGCACTTCACAGCCAATTACTGGTCTTAAATGTCAGTGAGAGGATGTGTTAATTTTTAAGCAAAACCAAAGTGACTTTCCTATCTGAGCAGCCAATGAAATTCTGTATCTAAGGGATTTTCTTTTTCAAATGCCAAACTGGATATATTTGCATATGTTCTCTCTGATGTATCAAGAAGTTGAAAATTGCACATGACTTTAAAACGCTTTAAGAAATTGCTTTTACAATCTGGGTGTTTACATCT